>NW_023270498.1:3443902-3659339 GCF_011800145.1 Mirounga leonina
TTGATCTGTTCTACTGTTCTTTTGGTTTCTATTTCATTGATTTCTGCTCTGATCTTGATTATTTCTCTTCTCCTGCTGGGTTTAGGCTTTATTTGCTGTTTTCTCTCCAGCTCCTTTAGGTGGAGGGTTAGCTTGTGTACTTGAGACCTTTCTTATTTCTTGAGAAAGGCTTGTATTGCTATATACTTTCCTCTTAGGACTGCCTTTGCTGCATCCCAAAGATTTGGAATAGTTGTGTTTTCGTTTTCATTGGTTTCCATGAATTTTTTAAATTCTTCTTTAATTTCCTGGTTGACCCATTCATTCTTCAGTAGGATGCTCTTTAGCCTCCATGTATTTGAGTTCTTTCCGACTTTCCTCTTGTGATTGAGTTCTAGTTTCAAAGCATTGTGGTCTGAAAATAGGCAGGGAATGATCCCAATCTTTTGATACTGGTTGAGACCTGATTTATGACCTAGGATGTGATCTATTCTGGAGAATATTCCATGGGCACTAGAGAAGAATGTGTATTCCGTTGCTTTGGGATGGAATGTTCTGAATATATCTGTGAAGTCCATTTGGTCCAGTGTGTCATTTAAAGTCTTTATTTCCTTGTTGATCTTTTGTTTAGATGATCTGTCCATTTCAGTGAGGGGGGTGTTAAATTCCCCCACTATTATTGTATTGTTGTCGATGTGTTTCTTTGCTTTTGTTATTAATTGCCTTATATAATTGGCTGCTCCCATGTTAGGGGCATAGATATTTACAATTGTTAGACCTTCTTGTTGGATAGACCCTTTAAGTAGGATACAGTGTTCTCTCTTATCTCTTATTACAGTCTTTGGTTTAAAATCTAATTTGTCTGATATAAGGATTGCCACCCCAGCTTTCTTTTGGTCTCCATTAGCATGGTAAATGGTTTTCCACCCCCTCACTTTCAGTCTGGGGGTGTCTTTGGGTCTAAAATGAGTCTCTTGCAGACAGCATATCGATGGGTCTTGTTTTTTAATCCAATCTGATAGCCTGTGTCTTTTGATTGGGGCATTTAGCCCATTTACATTCAGGGTAACTATTGAAAGATAAGAATTTAGTGCCATTGTATTGCCTGTAAGGTGACTGTTACTGTATATTGTCTGTGTTCCTTTCTGGTCTATGTTGCTTTTAGGGTCTCTCTTTGCTTAGAGGACCCCTTTCAAGATTTCTTGTAGGGCTGGTTTCGTGTTTGCAAATTCCTTTAGTTTTTGTTTGTCCTGGAAGCTTTTTATCTCTCCTTCGATTTTCAATGATAGCCTAGCTGGATAGAGTATTCTTGGCTGCATATTTTTCTCATTTAGTGCTCTGAATATATCCGGCCAGTCCTTTCTGGCCTGCCAGGTCTCTGTGGATAGGTCTGTTGCCAATCTAATATTTCTACCATTGTAGGTTACATATCTCTTCTCTCGAGCTCCTTTCAGGATTTTCTCTTTGTCTCTGAGACTCATAAGTTTTACTATTAGATATCAGGGTGTTGATCTATATTTATTGATTTTGAGAGGGGTTCTCTGTGCCTCCTGGATTTTGATGCCTGTTTCCTTGCCCAAATTAGGGAAGTTTTCTGCTATAATTTGCTCCATTATACCTTCTGCCCCTCTCTCTTTCTTCTTTTTCTGGGATCCCAATTATTCTAATGTTGTTTCATCTTATGGTATCGCTAATCTCTCAAATTCTGTCCTCGTGATCCAGTAGTTGTTTATCTCTTTTTCTCAGCTTCTTTATTTTCCATCATTTGGTCTTCTATATCACTGATTCCCTCTTCTGCCTCATTTATCCTAGCAGTTAGCGGCCCCATATTTGATTGCACCTCATTAATAGCCTTTTTGATTTCTACTTGGTTAGATTTTCATTCTTTTACTTCTCCAGAAAGGGTTTCTCTAATAACTTCCATGCTTTTCTCAAGCCCAGCTAGTATCTTTAAAGTGATGATTCTGAACTCTAGATCTGACATCATACTAATGTCCATATTGAGTAGGTCCCTGGCAGTCGGTACTACCTCTTGTTCTTTTTGTTGAGGTGATTTTTTTTCCCTCTTGTCATTTTGTCCAGAGGAGAATAGACTAATGAGAGAACAAAATGCTGACAGGGTAACAACATTCCCAGAAAATATACTCTAAACAAATCAGAAAAGACCTGAAGCAGTGGGAAAAAAAAGGGAAAGAGAGAAAGAAGAAAAAGAAAAAAAAAGAGAAAAAGATAAAGATAAAGATAAAAACAAACAAAAACAGAACAAAACAAAACAAAAAAAACCAGAATGTGATCAAATATGATCTATATGGTATATAGATCAGTGCCACACACTAGATTTTGGGTGTATTTTGGTCTGGTAGAAGAAAGTGCCTCCCAAAATTTTAAAGAAAGAGTTATATAGGTACAAAAATAAGGGTTGATATGATGAACGGATGGAATATGACTGTAAAGATGGAAATTATAAAAATTTTATAAAAGGAATTGATGAGAAGTTGTTTGAAAAAAGAAAGAAGAGGATTTAAAAAAAAAGAAAAAGAAAAGGGATAGAATGTGATCAGGCAGGGGAGTAGAAAAAAAACCATACACTAGAGATTTAGGGTATATTTTGATCTGTTAGAAGAAACTCTCTCAAAACTTTAAAGAGAGAACAGCTTATATATATATGCCAAATATACAGGTAACTACTATGAAGGGACAGAATATAACTCTAAAAATGAAAAATAAAAATGTTTTTTAAAAAGGGGATTGATAAGATGTTGGTTGAAAAAGGGAAAAAGAAAAATTCTAAAAAGAAAAAAAAGACAGTTAAAAAAAAATTAACTTTGAAAGACTAAAGAATCATGGTAAAAAAGCCATGAATTCTATGTGCAGTATTCCCCTAGCGCTGGAGTTCTGCCGTTCTCATTGATCAGTAAACTTGGTCTTGGCTGGCTATTCTCGCTGATCTTCTGGGGGAGGGGCCTGTTGCCATGTTTCCCAAATGTCTTTGCTGGAGGCGGAATTGCCCCACCCTTGCCCGGCTGGGCTAAGTAATCTGCTCGAGTTTGCTCTCTGGAGCTTTTGTTCCCTGCGAGCTTTCTGTACAGCTTTGGAGGTGGAGAGTGAAAATGGCAGCCTCCCAATCTCTGCCCTGGAGGAGCCGAGAACTCGGGGTCCCGCTCCTCATTGAGCCCCCAGAGAAAAGCCATCAGTCACTCCCGTCTCCCCGGTCTCCGGCCGCCCTCCGTGCTCACCCAGCCTATGACCGCGCGTTTCTATCTCTGGCACCCGACCCCGGGTGGAGTCTCCAAACCCAGCAGATCCCTGCAGTGCGCTCCCGCGCCACTCCTCCCTGGGGAAGAAGGTGAGTCTCCCTGGATCTGACGCTTGTTGGGTCCCTGCTGGAGGAGCAGGGGCCCGACTGTGCCGCGGATCACAGTTTATGGCAACCCTGAGCTGAGAGCCCGCGCCTTGGCTCCGTCTCTGCAGCCGGCTTCCCTGCTCCGTTACCTGGGAGCTCTGCCACACTCAGGCACCCCCGGTCTTTCTGTGACCCCGAGGGTCCTGAGACTACACTGTCCTGGAGGGTTCTACCCCCTGCTTAGTCACTGGAGTGACGTCCCTCAGCGGAGCAGACTTTTAAAAGTTCCGATTTTGTGCTCCGTGGTTCTATCACTTGCCAGAAGTGGACGACGGAGGCCCCTTCCCCGCCATCTATCCTCCCGAATATTGCCTCGGATTCACTTCTCCGCACGTCCTACCTTCCAGAAAGTGGTCGCTTTTGTGATGAGAGAGTTGTTGCTCTTCTTTTCTTCGATCTCCTGTTGAGTTTGTAGGTGTTCAGAATAGTTTGATCCCTATCCAGCTGAATTCCTGACAGGAGACGAAATCCAGGTGTCCTACTCCTCCGCCATCTCGCTCTTAAGTATGGTTCTATCATGCTTCTGTCAGCTTCAGCTTTTTGTCTGCAAAAGGGCAATACTAGTTACTTCATTGTGTTTAAACTCAATGAAATAATTCATCTAAAGTAATGTCCTGACTTCTGCATAACAATAAAGTGTATCTTTATGACTATCATGTTACTTCATGCCATTTTCACGGTAGTATGTGGAATAATTAGATTTTCCATTATTTCTTTTGCTTACCTGGATTTAACAGACTTTTACAATGATGTACTAGTGTTCTAAACTCAGTCCCCTTCTCTTCTCACAGCCTGAGGGGATGACACCACTCCTGTTGAGAAATGACTGGAATCATTTCAATTGTTGATCATGTCACATTCTTTTCATCAGTATGGGTTCTCTCCAGTGCAGTGCTTGGAAGGAGCTAAAGATCAAACACACACACACACACACACACACACACACACACATCTTGCTACTAAATTTTATGTTAAAATAAAGGAAACACAGATCTGAATCAGCCAAGCATAGAAACATGCATTTTTTTCCACATATAGACCCAAATCATAACTTCTTCTTAGCAGCTTTTTGCAATTTCTGTTCTCTGTCTCAGGTAAGTTTCTCTAGGAAGCCTTTAGATGAATGGTTCAATCTAAGATGGGAATCCAGGACCAAATTGAGTATCTCAATTTGTGTTGAGAGTAACATAATATTTTGTTGCCATATCAGTGAAACATTTAGGTGGATAAGGCAACACAGATCATCTCTAAGTGGGAATCCAGGACCAAAATGAATTCAAGATCTAGATGACTATGGGGCACATGGGTGGCTCAGTCTGTTAAGTGTCCAACTCTTGGTTTCAGCTCAGGTCATGATCTCGTGGTTGCAGGATCAAGGCCCATGTCGTCGGGCTCCATGCTCAGCCCAGAGTCTGCTTCAAATTCTTTCTCCCTCTCCCTCCCACTCTCTCTCTCTCAAATAAATAAATAAAATCTTAAAAAAAAAAAAAAGATCCAGCTACATACTCCAAAGTTGTCTGAGGGGTGGGCACATCATATTCTGTTCACTATTCACGTAAGAGACAGAAGGATCTCTACGATAACTTATTTATCTCGAATATACCTTAAACTCATTTAGATCACAAAAGATAATTCCTATCTACTGTTATTCACCTCCACTAAAGATCTAGATAGCACTATGTGAAGTGCTTTGGGGATATAAAGCCTACTTGAGAGACCTTCGAACATTGTTAATCCCTGACTATCATAATCTAAATTTTAGCAAATCAGCTTAAGTTTGTAGGTTAATGTCATTTCACACCCAAACATGTCACACTATCGCCACCTAACTGCTTTCATTTATACATACTTAAAGTAAATTGCAGACAATAAACAAGTCCCCTGGTTTCAATTTGCATCTTTAGTCAGAAGACTCTCAAACTTAAGTCTTTGTTTCAAATGTTGCAGTAGCTTTCCATTACCGCAAAATTAGTGGCACAAAACACAGACCTTTTATCTTGCAGGACCGTAGGTTGGAGGTCTGCCTCGCGCCTCATGGGGTCTCAGGCAGGGTGCACTGGGGCTGTGTCCCTGCAGGTGGCTCCCAGGGGGTCTGCTTCCAAGCCCACATGGACTGCTGCTTGTTCCTCTCATGCTTGTAATATCTGCTGCACCTTCAGGTGCATGTCTGTAATTTACTCTTCTACCCTCCTCTTCCTCTTTTAAGTACCCCAGTAATTAGCTTGGGCCCACACAGACAATCCAAGGTAATCCCCAAATATATAGTCCATAATTCCATTGACATTCCTTTTGTCACGTGAGGTGACGTCTTGACAGCTTTCATGGATTAGGTGTGGACAATTTGGGGGCCATTATTCTACCTCGTGTAGATGCTGATATCTAAGAGTCTGCTGGAAAACCGTTCTGGAGTGCCTTAGAAGCACCACTAAATAATCGTTTCCAGCACTGACGTTCTTGACTTTTAAACTCACTCATGTACTTACGTATATGTGTTTAATGTCAAAGAACAGCTCCATCTATTCACTAACGTGACATCAGGAGGATCCTAAAGTCTTCTTTCGTATTCGTCCTGATTCCCAAGTCCTTTCGGCTTTAGCTCACCAAACGTTTCCATTAACACGACTCTTAATTTAGGCCATGGTCAACTGTGAGGATGACAGGTTTGCAAAATCCTTTTAACTGGTCCCCTGGCTTTCACTTTCACTCCATATTTCCAATTCCCTTTTCCAGATCTGAGTTAGCAAGCTCTTTTCTAAAGAGCCATGCCATGCTCAGCCTGGAAATTCTACAGAATGTGCCCCCTTCCTGCTGCCCTTATATAAAGGGCAAATTTTAGTCAAGGCAGTCAGAAGACATCTCTTTTTTTGGTGACTTCTGAGTACTCCGGGCTCATTTATCACTCTTTGAATGTCCCTTGCTCTATTCCAGTCACACTGAGATACTTAGAATTTTCTAGAGGTGCCATTGTGTTGAGAATAACATAATAGGCGATGTTTTTAGACGAATTCCTATGTGCCAAGCTGCTACAAATACTTCACTGATGTTAATTTCTTTCTTTTTTTTTTTTTTAATTCTGCGCTCTACCCCTGATGATGGTTTTATCCCCATTATAGAGGAGAGTGAAACCCAGAGAACTTAAAGTAACATGTCCAAGTCAACAGCTAGTAAATGGTAGTGCTAAGTTTCCAGCTCAGGCACTCTGGCCCCAGAACCTGTGCTTGAAACCTTACACCATCTTGTTTCCTGAAGGAAAACTTGATCTAGTTAAGAGCCGCATCATGGCTTTGTATAATTGCCTGCTGGAGGACAAGGAAGTTTCCCCAGGGATGGGTTAAGGGTGGCTCTTTTTTTGTTTAGATTTTGTAATAAACTCAATAATGCCCCCCTCCCAAAGCATCCACATCTTTAAACCCCAGAACCTGTGAATGTGTGGTCTTGCATGGCAAAGGACCTTTGCAGCTGAGATTAAGGATGGTGAACCTAAAGTAGTGAGATTATCCTGGATTATCTGGATGAGCCCAAGCTAATCATGTGAGTCCTTCAAAGCAGAGAATCCTTCCTAGCTGCAGTGAGGGAGGGAAAGAGAGATGTGGCAATGGGAGAGGGTAAGACAGGAGTCCCTGGCTTTTGAAGATTTAGTGAGAGAACATTCTGATTTACACCAACCTTTCACTATCACGAGTGTTTCATGAAATCCTTACAATATGGGGAGCCATGACTACATAGCAACACATATAAAGAGTGTTGCTGTGGATTTGAAATTTACACTGTCATTTTCATATCTCAGGATGAGATGAAGTTTACAATGTCATTTTCATATCTCAGGATGCTCTGGTGAAACAGAACACTGATTTAGAGCGAGACGAGACAGTTCTGGATGAAATCCTAGATCTTCCTGCCAGCATGGTACTGAACACGGTCCAGGAGAAATGTGCAGCACAGACAGAGGTGTGGGAACCTGGTAGGCAAAATAGTGTCAAGCAATCTGGAGCTCGTTTATTCTCCCTTTTTAAAAAGGTCCGACTTGAAATACCGTCCACATTAAGTAATTTTTGCTTAGTATTGTTTTATAAAGTGGAAAACAGCCATGATACAAGAAGCTGCTAACTTTAAGAAAATCCAATAATGAAATCACAAATTAACATGGAGAGTGCTTGCTCCAAAGGATTGCATGCAAATCAGAATGCAATTTGCTCTGGCAATTTCAGGAACATGCTTATTGTATGATGTCAGGGAAAATTAACTGAGCCTGAGTTAATCAGTCCATATGCTCCGTACTTCACAGAATGACATTATTGCATGTGATCACTGGATTGTAATTATCCACTTATCTCTCTGTCATCAAGCGGTAGGATGTATGAGAACTCCGGAAACCATTCTAACGGAATTCCTAATATTCATGATTATCAATCAATCTGGGTCGCATGAATAAATTTTTTAATGCCTGAAAATGAGGCCACATCATCACAAAATACAGACCAAATAACAAGTTTTATTACAGTCGCTTCCTAGATTTGGATGGGTCAAACTGAGACTGTTGTGATCTCCATTACCCATTTTTATCTCTCTTCCATAAAAACCCATGGATTTGACTGTATTTTGTGTATCTTTCATTGCGCAACTGTGCTGTTTTTCCAGTCTCTTTCTGAATCTCTTCCCACAGACGGGAGTCCCTTCCAGGGACGTTAAGACCTTGGTCACCTGCTGTCCTCCCTGGTCTAGCGTCATCCTTGATCTGCGATTGGAAATGCCCACTCTGATTATCCTTCCCTTCCTTCTCCCACACCAGATGCCAGATATGCCACCAAGAGTGTTAGCTTCTGACCAATAGCAAGACCTCTGTGAGATTAGAGCTTATAACATGAAGGTCAAAGGAGGCAAAGGTATGTGAATAAGACCCCTCAAATCACCGCAACTGGGAATAAGAGTTCAGATGTAAACACACTTGGATGACGTCACACATGTTGATGACATCACACGTGTCGATGATGTCACACGTGTCGATGCCATGGTATTTCTCAAGTTGTATACTGTAGCGTGATGTTACTGCAGGATTAGCCCTGCTAACCTTGCCTTTCTCAGCCCAGTCTTTTGTATTTTATCCCCTGCCCTCCCCCAACTCAACCTATGCCTTGAGCACTGCAATCTGTCCACCCAGATAATGCAATGAGATGCCCTCATGCTTCAGAAACTTTTCATTGCTCTGGCCTTGATGTCTGGAATGTCCTTCCACTGCTCCCTCTTCTGCAGGAAAAACCCTTCTCAACCCTCATGGCTCACTGTGCAGGGCATCTCCGTGTGAAGGATTAGTCACTGTGCCCAGGTGAAGCTGGTCATGCCCACCTGTGTTCCCCAGTACATTGAACACTTTGCATGTGAACACACTGAACATATTTCTATTTTACCGAGACAGCGTGGACTTTACACCCCAACGGTCTCTGCGGATCCACTTGGCTGCAGGGCTTGGCACGAGGCAAAAGGCACAGAAAATGCTTTTGAGAGTGTTCGAGTTGCATCAGATTGAACTGAATTGAACGGGACTATGTTCAGGTTTATAGAATCGCCGGCCACCAGTAGGGCCTCTGAAGTTTTGTGTTTGGTTTGGTTTGGTTTGGTTTTTAAACAAGTGAATCCAGATTTAATTGAAGCAATTAATTTCATTTTAATCGCCATAAATAATAGGCCTCTAATTTAATATTGGTATTAATATTCACTTTTAAATGTACTGCAATAATTCTCCTCCAGGGTTATTACAGTGGAAATACGTGCCATTTTTCCTCCGGGGTTAGTTTAAAATTACAAGAACACAGGGGGAATACGTTGGATTTTAGAGGCTGAGCCATCCTGGAATGGTCAATTTTGCTCTACTCTGTGGCTTTAAGGGGAGTTGGACACATTACCAAATGTCATTCAGATACCTGGGTTGTGTCTAAAGGGGGAGAAGGCCGGAAGACCAATGCTTGTCTCCCCAGTCTGGAGGGTCCGGCACACACGGGGCATGCCTCTTTAAAGGGGGGCCTGGGGGGTTCTGGAGTGATGTTTCTGGGAGCGCCCACCATCTCATGTGTCATCTGCACTGTTCACCAAAATGCAGAAACGCTGAGTCCTCCTCATGAGCCTCTGTTTGGAGTTCCAGAATGTTCCCTGGACTCTTCCTGCAGGTGGAGGATCTATATTCCTCCTCTACACCACCCAGCCCCCTGAAACGTCCTCTCTCAAGACATGCTCTGTCAAAGGTGAGAGGTACTCCTTAACCCTGGTTGGTACTTTGTATAATTGCGAGCCTGTTTATCTCCTTCCTCCATTCTAACAGAACATTTTTCTGTTATTGGAGAGCCACGGTCTACCACAATACATGTCATATTTGTATGTATTTGTTGTGTGAGAACAAGGGAAGGAATGACTAATAATCCAGCCTGCTGAGGCGAGTTGGCCAGGACACCCAGAGCTATACTGAATTTCCAGATATTGGCAGAAGTAATCAGTGAGCCAAAGGGGAGCCCACTTAACCAAGCAAAAGCCCTCAGATACATTTACTTTCTACTTCTCTGGAAGTCAGACAACTGAGAAGCCTGTGCAGAAATGGACTTTTTCTGAGATTCAAGAGGTGTGTGTTGAGCCCTCTGGGCATGTACCACTTTTGTTTTCCTGCCCGGGGCAGGTGCCCATGACCAACCCAATGAGTTCTGGAAGCTTGGCTCCCAGCTTCAGGAGCAGGTTCACAGCTAGAGGAAAGCATGCATTCAGCCTGAAGGTAGTTTCACAGATTGTTAGAATGAAGAGAAAGAAAATGATAAAGAAAAACATTACAAGGAGATGCAGAGGAATCTAGAGCAGATTCAAGGGGACAGAGAGTGACACTGAAGACCCTAAGGACAAACACAGGTAAGGGCAGCTCCTTGCTGGTGTCAGTCATTGGAGGAGACACTACCTGGACAGCACAGAGGGACCCCAGCCCCCCAAGAGAGCCCGTTTCACTTTCCACTTCATACACCAGCGTGTCTGGGAAATGCTTGAGTGACAGAAAAACAAACACAAGCCACACAACGGGGAATGATGCTGAAGGCAGGGGCATAGTTCCTACACGGGATCGTTCAATTAGATGGCACTGTCAGCTCATGCGTACTTTGTAGCCCCTTTTGACGCCTCGTCTATCCTCAGTCTGGTTGTGCGTGTCACCGGGAGCTGGAGACACGTGTTCACACTTGGACCTGAGCGGGGACAGGCCGCCGGGGTGGCTGCTTCCCCAATGAAGAGGTGCCCAGGACTCAGAGGCAAGACCCCATAGTCCTCAGTCCCCAAGTGCTGACTTGCCATTCATTGTCATGATTTCCAAAACTAATGATGTTATGTATGGTGATTAACATAACAATAAAAAATAAAAATAAATTAAAAAAAGAAATGGCAGTTTGCCTAAAAGGGCTTTCAATCAAGTCTGGGGTTTTTGTTGTTTGTTTTTCTCAATTACTGGTGCTTAATTGTTTTGAAACCATAGATCTTTTGTGAACCCGATTAAAATTATGAGCCCCAATAAAACAAATATTCTCATAATCACAAACCTCCAAACCCACCTGATGATGACAGGGAAGTTTTAAATTCTATAATGTAATGTCTATGCAATTTATTTAATCTAAATAAAGAAAATAAATTTCTAAAAATGCAGTCAATGTGACTGGTAGTGTGACAAGCTCAGGAAGAGTATAGTTGAAAGTATAGAGAGAGGAAACTAAAATGGCCAGCAATGGAAGTCTCCCCATGTTTTTCCCCCTGCGGGTAGAGTTTTAGAATGTGGACTACAAAGCAAAACACAAGTTGGAAAAAGTCTGGGGAAGCAGTTAAGGATTTCCAGGGAGCGTCACGGCACGTGTGCAAACTCTGTGAGATCTGTCATCTCTGGGAGGCTGGAGAGGATTCAACAGCCCCTTGAGGCTTCCGGCTTATTGCCATAAAAAGCACAGATGTAAGTGCTCAGCAACACACACCTGCTTTGGGAATGGATTGACTCTCTGCCTGAACCACTGAACCTCGTAAGAAGTCTGTGGTCACTGGACGCGAGCAGAGGCGGGAGGGGGGGGGGGGGTGGGCACTGCTGACAGCCCATCACAGCTGCTGCCAATCAAAGTGCTTTTTTTTTTTTTTTTAAACCATGTCTTCCATTTGTTCTCCAATCATCCATTCCGCAAGTATTGAATGGGCACTGCTCCAGGCACTGGAGGATCATCACCAAACAGACCAGACAAGTTCCTGTCCTTACAGTGTGGTTTGGAGATGCCACTTAACCAATATATGTGATGTCAAGTGCTATGAAGAATAAGGCAGGGTAAGGGCTTTGAGGGTGTTGGGGCAGAGGCTATTTTTTTTTTTTTTTTGAGAGAGAGAGAGCATGAGCAGTGGGGAGGGGCAGAGGGAGGAGAGAGAGAATCTCATGCAGACTCTGAGCTGAGTTCAGAGCTGACTGGGGGCTCAATCTCACGACCCTGAGATCATGACCTGAGCCGAAATCAAGAATTGGACACTTAACTGACTGAGCCCCCCAGGTTCCCTGGGGCAGAGGCTATTTTTTTTTCACATTTCCTTTTTATTTTTTAATTTAAATTCAGTTAGCCAACATATAAGTACATCATTAGTTTTTGATACAATGTTCGATGATTCATTAGTTTTGTATAACACTGAGTGCTCATCACATCATGTGCCTTCCTTAATACCCATCATCCAGTTCCCCAACCCCCTCCCCCCCTCCCTTCTGTAACCGTCAATCTGTTTCCCAGGGTCCAGAGTCTCTCATGGTTTTTTTCCTCTCTGATGACTTCCTATTCAGTTTTCCCCAACTTCCCCAGTGGTCCTCTGCGCTATTCTTTATGTTTCCACATATTAGTGAAACCATATGATAATTGTCTTCCTCTGCTTGACTTATTTTGCTCAGCATAATCCCCTCCAGTTCCATCCACGTTGCTGTAAACAGTGGGTATTCATCTTTTCCGATGGTTGAGTAATATTCCGTTGTATGTATGAACTACATCTTCTTTATCCATTCATCTGTTGAAGGGCATCTGGGCTCCTTCCACACTTTGGTTATTGTGGACACTGGGTTATGTTATACAGAGACATCCCATCTGTGCAAACAGCATTAGAACAGAGAGGAAGCCAAAGTCCTGGGTATATTTTGAAAGTAGAACAAATAGGATTTACTGATGGATAGGGGGCTGGGGGGTCAGGGAAAAGAGAAAATTAAAGGATGAATAATTCAGAGTTTGGGGCCTGTGCAATTAGTAGAATGGAGATGCCATTGACAGACCTGGGAAGTCTGTGGGAGGAGCAGTTTCAAGGGTGGTAGGAGACAGGGTGTTTGGAACATGGCTTCTATTTTGGACGTCTCATTGTTGGCATGTCTATCGAACATCTAAGTAGAAGCACCTACTATGCAATGCCATATATGAACCTTGAGCTTAGTGGAGGTCGGGGCTAGTGATATACATGAGTGCATCCGTGGTATTTCAGCCAAGGGCTGAAGGAGGTTGTAAAAGGGATAGAAATGGGTGGGAAAGAGAAGAGAGAGAGCACCAAGTCCTCAGTCCAACGATGACAAGTTTGGAAGACAAGATAGAACCAACACTGAGATATCACTTCACACCTGCTAGGTTGGTTATTATAAAAAAAAAAAAAAAGAAGACACAAGTATTAGTGAGAATGTAGGGAAATTGGAAACCCATTGCTGGCGTTATACAAAAGAGTTTGGTGTTTCCCCAAATGTTAACAGAATTCCACATGAGCCAGCCGTTCCAGCTCTGGGTATATACCCAGAAAGGACTCCGTGACGGAATCAAACAGGTATCTGTGCGCCCATGCTCAGCACAGCATATTCACCATTGCCAAAAGGTGGCAACTGTCCCAAGGGCTTTTGACACCAAAGTTATGATTTACAAATAGGGGATTGCAAACATGGCAGGGCGCTGGGCTTTATGAAATTATCATTTTTCCCTGAGTCAAGAAAATGACTTTCGGTTACCACGCAAAGCTTCATGTATCAGTCAGCAGCAGGTTTGCAATTCTCAACACACTATTCCAGCCACACTGTCAGGGATGCTGGCAGGTCATGGGGCTTCCAGGGAAATACTCCAGCCGTAAAAACAGGGGAGATACAACCTGGTGAGGAATAAGAGTATATATGAAAGTACACATGAGTGAGGCGCCATCTGTACCCTGGATGGGAGATGCCATGGAAAGAATCGGTGGTAGAGAACAGCTCTTGTCTGGACGCTATCAACAAAAATAGATTGGAAGAAAGGATTAGAAGAAAAGAGGAGCCAGAGGCTAATCCAGAGCCTGGGTCCAGCCTTCAGTATAATTTAAGTACATTTGCAAGAGAAGCTTTGAGAGGCGCCTGGGTGGCTCCGTTGGTTAAGCGTCTGCCTTCGGCTCAGGTCATGATCCCGGGGTCCTGGGATCGAGCCCCACATCAGGCTCCCTGCTCAGCGGGAAGCCTGCTTCTCCCTCTCCCTCTGCTGCTACCCCCGAACCATGCTCTCTTTCTCTCTCTCAAATAAATAAATAAAATCTTAAAAAAAAAAAAAAAAGGAAGAAGAAGAGCCTTGAAAGTCATCACAGCCTTTTCTCGGACGTACAATCTTGGTCTTGTCCCTTGCCCCTCTGTCATTCCCTTTGCTCAGTGACATTAGTTACATTCAGCATATGCATTATCAAGTTCGTCATTTTACAAGTGCTAATAATTTTCCATGCTAGAAATTCCTCTTTTTAGAACTGGTAAAATTCCCACAAAACTTTACAATCCAGTTCAAGTATTTGTACCTCTATTTAGACGCTTCTGCCTTTTTCACTTAAACCTTATGGGTATCTCTTCTGTTCTCAAGAGTTTTTGCACTGCTTCTCTAATAGATTATACTGCACAGTATTATAAATAATTGGAGCATGGGGCGGAAGCTGTGTGCGTGTGCGCACACCTGTGTATCTATCTGCCCGTCTCTTCTAGAAGGTAAACTCTCTGAGGCTAGTTCCTGTCTGTTATTTATCTCTGTTTCCTTGAACACTTTCACAGTGAATTTCACATAATGAATGTTCAATACACGTTTATTCAATAAATAAATGAATAAGTGTCGGACATTTTAAGTTCTGGAAATGGAATTTCAAAAAATCTTTGCACCCAGGCATGAAAATGACAATCCACTTCCTAATCCCCTAACGTAGGAGCTGTGATTGCTTTCAAATGTATTTTTTACGAGCAGCTCTGAATTACCTACAGGTTTCTGAGCGCCGAAAGCCCGAGCTCACACTCAGGGGCCGCCAGTTTCCAGTGTAGAACACCTGTTGTGCTGATACCAGGAATAGCTACACACGTCCTCCCGACTCTATTTCCTGAAATTTTCATTAAATACAGACACAAATACTGTAAGACAGCATGAATTATATAAATTATATAAGGCCTGAAAATGATAAATTAGAAACAGAACAGTATAACTAACAAATGAGTAAATATTAAATCTATTTCTTGGAGAAGATCAACACAATAGAAGAATCCCTATCACACACCAAAATGTACGAAATGGGGCAGAAGAAGAACACACAAAACACAGAGTAAGAACGTGTAGCAATAGATAACCATCCACAGAGAGAAACTATACGTACGTTTGTATTTACCCCAAAATACAACTCACTAATTATGTACTTTACCTACTAAAACTAAATGTATTGGTGACAGGAACTCAAAAAGTCACATTTCCATGGAAAAAAATAACAAAAAACTTTGATAATCTGCAACCCCCCCCCAGTTGTTTTAAAGGGCATATAATCCCACTCTTACAAAAACTGCTCAAGACCATAGAAGAGAAATAAAAACCTTTTAAATTGTTTGTTGGAGTTTAACAACATAAAAACTTATAAGCATTGCCCAAAAATGAAGCTCAAACAAATCTCACTTTCAAGCATCAATATAAAAATTCTTCAATAAAATATCATCAAACAAAATCCAATAATAAATTAAAATGCATCATATTATAACCAAGTAGATTTGATTCAAGAAATACAGCCCAATGACTTGGGCAAACATTTTGAACACAGTTCTTAGAAGAAGAAGCAAAATTGACATTGCATTTGTTAGGTGTGATTTTGGGATGTGCAGAATTCAAGTAAGCATCAGCTCCACCCTTGCAAGGAAATAAACTAGAAAACTGTAAAGTAACAAATGTCTCTTGAGGCCATTGGAGAAATCAGGTAGCAAGGCACACTTCCAACTCAAAATTTGGAGAAAGATGGGCACCTTTAGAGGGAAACAAGACTTGTAATTTGCTTGCTGGGAGAGATGCCTCTGAATGTCATATAAGCCATTAAGGAGACTTACATAAAATGTCTGAGGAATCACTAAAGGATGAGGAGGCTAGCATGAGAACGTGAAGCTGAAGTCCTAGTGACCCACTTTTAGTCAATTGAGTAGTGATAGGTAGAAACAAGAGCTTCACAGTAGAGACATCCGCAGACAGCACCTTATAGAAGCTCCATATTGAGATCGTGTTCCTTGGTAAGAAGGGCACCTCACTTCTGTCATCTTCTACCCAAAATGTATAATCCAGGTGCGATTATGAGACTATACCAGACAAAGTCAAGTCAGGGGCATTTGACAACATACTTGACTGGTATGCTCGAATGTGTCAAAGTCATGACAGATGAAGGAGGGCTTAAAACAGGTCTCCAAGTGGAGGAGGCTGAAGAGATGGGAGACAAGGCAATGTGGGTCCTGAGTGAGATCCTGGAGCAGAGTAAGGACTTAGTGGAGAAAACCATGAGATCCAAACAAAGCCTCATTTATTTATTAGTATTGTATACTAACATCTTAGTTTTGATAATTAACCATGATCCTATAAGATATTAACATTAAGGGAAGCAGGACAAGGGCATGTTTTAACTCCCTGTACTCTTCTTGCAGTCTTCTGTAAATCTAAAGTAATTTCAAAAACTAAAAGTTAAAAACATTGCCTTTCAATGTGGAATATTTTTCAAATTCAGTTATTGTAGGAAAAAGTAAAATACATTAAGATAATATTTTTCATCTATCAGCTGGCAGAAATGCAAAATTACAGCAACATATACTTAGGCTGTACATAAACTGGGGCTATAATATATTCCTGGTAGGAATGTAAAATTATACTCTCTCTATGGGGAAAAAATCAGAAATATCTGGAAATATCTGAAAAAATGGCATATATATATTTCCCTCTTAGTTTATCAATATTATTCTTTATAACAATGCTGGCCAAAAGTAATCATTTCCATTACGATTTTATTTCTAACAGCAAAAATTGAAAGCACATCCAATGTCCATAAATATGACATTGGCTATATAAATAGATCCATACTCGGCTATATTGTGCATCGGTAAGAAGGACATGAAGGATCTCTGATAGGAACTGATCCCTAGAAGATTTTAGTACATGAAAAAGAGCAGAAATCTGTTTATAGCATACTACCTTTTGTAACTCTGGAGGAGAGAAAAGGTAAGGGGATGGGGGAAGGGCAGAGGAGATTATACACTTTCAGAAAGAAAACCTGGAAGTCTCAAGTATAAAGCAATGAATAAAGTTTGGGAAGGAAGAAGGTGAGTAAGACAGAGATAGAAGTAAGACTTTTCTGAAAATATTTTGCTAAATACTGTCAACTTCAAAATCCTTTAATTTACCTTTACATATTAGAAAAGTAAAATTTAAGAAGGAATTATAGTTGACCCTTGACCCTTGAATAACACAGGTTTGAATTGCACAGGTCCACTTACACGTGGATTTTTGTCGAGGTATACAGTAGAGTACTGTAGATGTATTTTCTCTTCCTTAGGATTTTCTTAAAAACGTTTTCTTTTCTCTAGCTTACTTTATTAGGAGAATACAGTATATAATACATGTAGCATACAAAATATGTGTTAATTGTGTACATTACTGTTAAGGCTCTGGTCAACATTAGACTATTAATAGTTAAGTTTGGGGGCTGCCAAAAGTTATACATGAACAGTGCTTCTACACCCCATGTTCAAGAGTCAACTGTATTAAATATTGAAAATAATAATCTAACTCTATATTGATGTGATGACTTAATCACAAAGATAACAGTTCAAGAAAACAATATTTTGACTATCTATACTTGGTGGAATATAGTCGAGGCCTGCAAAGAAATCCTCAGCTTCAATTAATAGATTTATTGGTAATATTAGTATCTTTAGTTTAAAGCTGTATCATTTATGTGGTAGAAAAATGCAAATAATTAATATGCTATTATTGTCAGGAATCAGTATTTTTAGTGTAAGAGAAAAGGGAAAACACCATAAAAACAATGAAATAAAGTAAAACCTAAACTTGTAAAATTTGAATTAAAAAGAGTAGAGTCATGCTTTTCCTTTTAAAATATATACATTCTAGGGGCGCTTGGGTGGCTCAGTCGGTTAAGCATCTGACTCTTCATTTCAGTTCAGGTCTTGATCTCAGAGTCAAGAGTTCAAGCCCTGCAATGGTGTCCACATCCAGAATGGAGCCTACTTAAAAAAAATAATAATAAAAAAAAACATTGGAGCACATGGGGGGCTTAGTCAGTTGGGCATCTGACTCTTGGTTTCAGCTCAGGTCATGATCTCAGGGTCATGAGATCAAGCTCTGCATCGGGCTCATGCTCAGTGTGGAGTCCGCTTCTCCCTCTCCCTTCCCCTCTGCTTCTTCCCCAGCTCACAGGTTCATGCTCCCTCTGTCTTTTTCTCTCTCTCTCTCTAAAATAAATAAACAAAATCTTTTAAAAAAATAAATAAAAATGAAATACATACATTCTAGTTCTGTCCACTAAAAATGTATGGAAGCCATGACAATCCATTGGCCCAAATCACAACTAGCACTAGAGTTAATGGCCTCTAAATACTATTTCCCCAATCTGAAAGTACCAGAGTGCCTTCTAGGCCTGTTTGACTCCACGTCTGGTGCAAGAATTAAACGAGATGAACTGAGGTTCTGTGCCAGAAAGCAAGGGATGTATCACAGGTGAGTAAGGTCATGCAGGAGGAACATAGAACTCAATGAGAAAGGCCCTATGGGGATGGAGAAGGGGAATTTTGAGCATAAAAATATGAATAATAATGGAAACCCTCGAAAAACATTAAATGTACGCAGTGAGAAGTAAAATGTGATATTAAATGAAGAAGAAAGGAAGGAAAGGGGCAAGTGAGGGAAGGAAAGGAAAAGAAAGGAAGAAAACCAGTTGGGTGCCACCATTGGACGCTGCAGTGGTCTGGAAATGTGTGGGCAGGTTCTCTGATATTCCTCCCTCAAGAGGGGAGGCCTGGTTCTCTTCCTCCTGACTGCTGACTGGACCCAGTGCACAACGTAAAGCAGAAGAGATTAGGTCATAATTGGCACCGTGGTTTCCGCCTTCCTTGCTCTTTGGATTCTTCATTCTGGGGAAAGTAGCTGTCATGCTGTGAGGAGCCCTCCAGTGAGGTCCACGTGGCCAGGAACGTGGCCTCAGCCCTGGCCCACCACTTGATGCAACCTCATGGATCCTGAGGCAAGATCTCCAGTGAAGCTCTTCTGTGCACCCAGCCCTCAGGAGCTGTGGGAGACTACAAGTATTTGCTATTTTAAGGTGCACCTTGGGATTATTTTGAGAAATGAATAACGAATGAGGATCTAACTAGAAGCAACCTAGGCCCCCACTATCACCTATAAAATTGGACTCAAATGTAAGATTACGTGTTGGTCTTACTATTCAGGTAGGAACTACAGTTCTGGGTGATCTAACACCTAGTTAATAAGGGGAAGTTTCTTTCTGCAGAAACATTCCAACTAATAAATCTGGAAAGAAGGAAAGCTTTAGAAAATCACTATTTTGTAATGGATGTAGGCAATCATCAGTAACAGATGTCAACGTTAGATTAGATGGGACGTTTGTCAGTGGCAGGACTATGCTGTCACTAAATGAACTCAATGATTACTCTTAGCATAATAACAAAATATAGTATGTGGACTCTTTTTTATTCTTGTTCTAACCAACCAACCAACCAACCAACAGAAAAAGCCATTTTTTAGAAATCAGTGAAATCTGATGGGCGCCTGGGTGGTTCAGTTGGTTAAGCATCTGCTTTCGGCTCAGGTCATGATCCCGGAGTCCTGGGATCGAGTCCCACATCGGGCTCCCTACTCAGCAGGAAGTCTGCTTCTCCCTCTGACCCTCTCCCCTCTCATGCTCTCTCTCTCTAAAATAAATAAATAAAATCTTAAAAAGAAATCAGTGAAATTTGAATATAGTATGGGACAATACCAATGGCATTATGGTTATGTAAGAAATGCTTATGTTTTTAGAAGCACAAATTAATATGTATGCATGAAATGACATTGTATCTTGGATAGCTTTTCAAATAAGGAAACAAAAAAGCAAATCTAATTTAAATTGGAACAAGTCTGCTGTCATTAAAATGATACAGAAAATGAAGTACATAATTATCACCAAATGGTGGAGGGAGCTCTCAACACAGTGGAGTGTGGAGAGGCTTCTGGAGAGCTGCCGGTGTGTTCTTGCTTGCCTGCATTGCATGGACACCTACTGTATACTTATTCAGTATATCCAACTTACAGGTTTTACATACAACTCTATGTGAGTTCCAGGTGATAATAAAAATTAAAATTAAATATAAAAACTTGCATTTGTTTATAAAACATAATTCAGACTGATGATGTCATGTTATTAGTCAATAAAATAGATTCATCTTTCATTAGCAAGGAATAAGTCTATAATCTTTACATTTGATAAATGAAGAAAGAGATACATTATACTTGGATTTCCACTTGTGATATTAAGAATAATCCATATCAATAAACCTTGTCCAACTAGCAAAAAAAAAAATGGAAAAGAAAAGATTTGCTTCTGAATATTGGACTTGAAAGCAAATGGGGAGATTTTCCTTTTTGATATACTACCTTTCTGGGGTGTTTGATTTTTTTTTTTTTGCCCTGTGTTTATTTATTATTTTTATGAACAAACCAACAGACAAAACACTCACAAGGTAAAGACATAAAGGGATTCCAGAGGAACTGTAGTGGCAAGCCAATTAAACTTGAAAATTGTAGCCTAGCCGATGAGTCAATCTGTCCATGGGTCATAAATGACAACGCACACACCATTATTCTCCACCTTGAGAATCTGTCCACCTCCTTGTCAGAGCTTCAGCTCCTATCACCTTTCTGTCTACTTGCATTCGCCCAGCAGGCTTTCCCTTAGTCTTTACAGGTACTACTTGTCGGGGATATTGTTTAAATATTAACTCTCACACAGTTTTCTTTTCCCTTGGGCCAGATTTCTACCCAGTTCTCTCCCCAGTTTCCAGGATGCCTGGGCTCCAGGAAAGAACTTGCTTCTTTGTCCTGCTCCACAGTTGAGCCAGCGTCTCACTTTGGGCTCAATATTCAGCTTCCGAGGTCCCATTAGAATAGGGAGGCTGGGGTATGTATATAAAAAAGGAAAATAGGGCTCCTAGGTGGCTTGTTAGTTAAGTGTCTGCCTTCAGCTCAGGTCATGATTCCAGGGTCTTGGGATCGAGCCCCACATCGGGCTCCCTGCTCCTCAGGGAGCCTGCTTCTCCCTCTGCCTCTGCATCTCTCTCTCTCTCTCTCTGACTCTCATGAATAAATAAATAAATAGAATCTTAAAAAAAAAAGGAAAATAGAAGTCGGGCAGGTTTTGCTGCTTGCCTCGTTCATACCTCTCAGTCAACAGTGAAAAAGTGATGAATACACGGATAAGAAATGAATAAGTAAACACAGACTATGGAAACATTGAAGAAAGAGATGGTGAAGATCTCTCTAGGGAAAACAGATTGTTGACAACTGCATTGCTGCTATAATGCTTTATAGAAGAGAATTTACTCACTTTTTTTTAGGTGATTTCATTATACAGCACCTGGGTATAACATTAAGTCTTCCTGGGTTATTTAATCAATGCTGTTGAGGAACTGTTTAACTATTTAAGAAAAAAAATTTGCACCCACGTCACCTTAGCCTGTTCATTGCATTGTAAGAATGACAGAAGAAATAATACGGAACATGAAAATTTCTTGGGCTTAAGGAGAAGCACATCTTTAATTTAAAAATTAGTATTTATTAAGTCTGGTTTGAAATTGTTTTGCAACTTCACTAACCTTTATAACAAGAAAAAAAGAGTCAATTAAGGACTTTGAAGAAAAAATTAAATTATATTTTAAAATCTTGGAAAACTACAAGACTCTAATTTTTAAATGAGGAAGTGTTCTGAATATGTAAAAATCAGTGAAGAGGATCTGTGATTCAACAGTCTTGCACAATTCACAGTGCTCACCATAGCACATACCCTCCCCAGTGTCTATCACCCAGTCACCCCATCCCTCCCACCCCACCCCCCACTCCAGCAACCCTCAGTTTGTTTCCTGAGATTAAGAATTCCTTATATCAGTGGGGTAATATGATATATATGTTAAGAAAAAAAAAAGAAGAAGATAGCAGGAGGGGAAGAATGAAAAATGAAGGGGAAATCAAAGGGGGAGACGAACCATGAGAGACGATGGACTCTGAAAAACAAACTGAGGGTTCTAGAGGGGAGGGTGGTGGGAGGATGGGTTAGCCTGGTGATGGGTATTAAAGAGGGCACATTCTGCATGGAGCACTGGGTGTTATGCACAAACAATGAATCATGGAACACTACATCTAAAACTAATGATGTAATGTATGGTGATTAACATAACAATAAAAATTTTTAAAAGATCAGTGAAGAGGAAAGACAAACCAATGGAGAAAGAAAGCAGAACAGTGGTTCCTTGGACCTGGATATAGGATGGGAATTCACTGCAGACAGATGCAAGGAGTATCTTTGGGTGGTGGGGGGGTGGTGGTGAAAATATTCTAAAACTGCATTGAGGTGATGATTGCACAACTTTGCAAATTTCCCAAAATCATTAAATTCTACATTCAAAACAGGTGCATTTGTGGTAGGTAACTGTATCTCAATAAAGCTGTTTACATTCAAAAGACATTTAATAAAACTATATTTCAGCTCTGACATATGAAGCACTTGGAAGTCATCATTCTCATCCCTACAACAACCATAAGCTGGACAAACTGAAATCTATGACCTTTCTTGGACACATGGAGGTGAGTTTGTGGGGACAATTTCATCCCCAAATCTGGAGAGTCAGACACACCCGGGGAAGTTAAACCGATTTGCCCACCTGAATTAGAGAGAAAAGGAGACATGAACTGGAAGAAACATTTAAATAGTAATTGTGACCAATTACTGGAGGCTGAGTGTGGACTGTTGTAAGAGCCAGGGACTCTGTGTCCCACTGAATTGAAGGGGGTATGTGCACATTTTCTAGGAAGTTCCTTCCAGTTTGGGCAGGGGAAAAGGAAGAGTAGCTTGTGAAATATACCAGACTCTTCTCCATAACAAAGGCTGATTCCCCAGGGGAAAGGGTTTTGCAGAAGCTTTTTCTCTGCCAGGGAAGGACATTCTTTCCCACCAGGGATTGGGGGATTCACGGGAACTTTGGAATGAGCAGCAAGGATGAGAGGAGGAGAAGAAGATGGGGACTGGGCGAACACTTGTGGAGATCACACTCCAAAACAAGAGTCTCCTATGAGACGGAGTCTTAACCAAGGATTATGGAACAGTCCTCCGCTGTGCCGGTTACCCCAACCACACTTGTTTACTCTACCTGCAGGATCCAGCACAGTAGGAGTGTATTACCTCTGAAAGAGCAGAGGACACAGACTCCTTGAGCATTACCCAGGTGAGCCCAAGGAGAAGAGGAGAGCCAGTGAGGACTCTAGGCAACGAGAAAGCTCTGGTACCTAGAGCTTCAGCAAACATAAGTACTGCCAGATCCTCCCCAGACTACCATACATCCTCACCCTGATATCTTACAGGGCTGCTTTACCCAGATACAACACATGCGGGTTTCAGTAACCCATTATGAAGCATGAAAATAGGCAAGAATAATTAGTCTTTGGAGTCAAAGCAATCATGACAACCAGACTAAGATACGTTATAGATGTTGAGCAGGAAATTTAGAATAACTGTGTTTAATGTTATTGAACTTATGGGGTGCCTGGGTGGTTCAGTCTGTTAAGCATCTGACTCTTGATTTCAGCCCAGATCATGATCTCTCTCTCTCAAATAAATAAATAAATCTTTAAAAATATTATTGAACTTATGATTAATATCTTAAAATATTAAGGGCTCTAATGAAAAAGAGAAAAGTAGATAATATGCAAGAATAGATTGGCAATGTAAGCACAGAGATGAAAAATCCAAGACAGAATCACAAACGGATGCTAGAAGTCAAACACAATAACAGAAACGAATGTTGGATTTAATGAACTCATCAGTAGACTCAACATGGCCAAGTGTGCTTGAAGATAGAAACTTGCCATACTGAATACAGAAAGAAGAAAAAATTAAAAAAAAAGAATAGAACATTTGAGAACTGTGGGACAATATCAAAAGTTGCAGCAGATGCAGAACTGGGCTACTAGACAAAGAACAGAGCATAAGAAATGTCTAAGAGAACATAAAGACATAAAAAGACAAAGAGAAACAAAAACCCATGTAGGCATATTATATTCAAAATGCAGAAAACTAAAGATAATGGGACTCCTGGGTGGCTCAGTTGGTTGGGCATCTGCCTTCAGCTCAGTTCATGATCTCAGGGTCTTGGAATCCAGACCTTTGTCAGGCTCCCTGCTCAGTGGGGAGTCTGCTTCTCCCTCTGTCCCTCCTCCCCAACTTGTGTTCTCTTGCTCGCTCTGCTCTCTCTCTCTCAAATAAATAAATAAATAAATAAATATCTTAAAAAAAAAAAAGAGAGAAAACTAAAGACAATGTGAAAATCTTGAAAGAATCCAGGGTGGGGGAGAGGGAGGGCTCCTATAAGGAAACAAGAATAAGAGGAACAGTGCACTTCTCAGAATTCATGCAAGAAAAAGAATGTCCTGAAACTGTAAAGTGTTGAAAGACAAAAACCACCAATCTGAAATTCTATATCAGCCACAAAACTAAAGGAGAAATAAACACGTTCTTAGACAAACGAACACTGAAGTAATTTATCAATGACAAACTTGCTCTTCTAGGAATGTTAAGGGAATTTCTGCAGGCATAAGGAAAATGATACTGGTCAGAAATTCAGACACATGAAGATGAGATAAATGAAGGTAAAATAAAATCTTCTGTTTTTCTTACACTTCGTTGATCTAAAAGACAGATATTATAATTCTCTCTGCATTTTCATATGATTGAAAATTTCTGGTTAAGTTGAAAAATGTGCCTGAAGGAGGACATTTTAAAATTATCTTTTATTGTTAGAGTGTGTCCTCTATTGTAACTAAAAAACAGTAATGATAAAATTGCACTGTATTGTCTGATTATAGCATATAAATAAGCGAAATGAACAACAGCAGTGTCAGAAAGGATGGAAGACAGGAACGGGGAATATTCTATCACAGCTGCCTGCACTGGTCTGAATCCATTATTCAGTTATTTAAAGGTGGTCATAGATCAGTTAAAAGTGGATATTGAAAACTCCAGAGCAAGCACTAAACACATTCTTAAAAGAAGTGTAAGTGATACCTTAAGAAAAAATATAAAGTGGAATTAGAAAATGTTCAAATGATACCAAAGAAGACAGGAAAAGAGGGGAAAATAAAGAAAAAAATCATTGCTATGGATAGAAAACAGTTACAAACACCATAGATGTTAATTGACCTGCATCAATAATCATTTAAATGTGAATGGTCTGAATATACCAGTTGAAAGACAGAGATCATCAAAGTGGATAAATAAGAAAAATTGTGTTGTCTACAAGAAACCCACTTTAAATATAAATATACAAATAGGGTAAAAGTAACATCATGGAGAATGATGTACCCTGCTAATAATAATCACGAGAAAGGGGAGGAGCTGTAGCAATGTCAGACAAAGCAGACTTCAGCACAAGAAGGGTAATCACGGATGAAGAAATATGTTGCGTAATGACAATGGAATCACTCCTCTGAGAAGACCTAACAATCCTAACTAAAAGAACATAAGAAGGCACAAGGCAAAGCTGATGGAACTCAAAGGAGAAATAGACAAACTCACTGTTATAGCTGGAGACTAAACAGCCCATTTCAGTAATTGATGCATCAAGCAGGCAGAAAATCAGTAGGTGAATGGATGACCCGAACAGCATTATCCCACAACCTGATCAAATTGACATATATGGAATACTTCATGAAAACTGTACGCATTCTTTTCAATCCCATGCAAACCATGCACCAAGACAGACCACATTCTTGGCCATAAAAACACATCTTCATATGTCTGAAAATATAGGAACCTTACAAAGCATGTCCTCAGACCACAATGGAATTAAACCTGAAATCTGTAACAGAAAAGACCTGCAAAATCCCCTAGCAGTTGGAGATGAAACAGCTCACTTCTAAATAAGTAATGGGTCAAAGAAGAAGTCACAGGAGAAATTAAAACATATTTTCAGCTAAGTGAAAATACAATTTATCAAGATTTGTGGGATAGAACAAAAGCTGTGCCTAAAGGGAGATTTATAACATTAAACGTGTGTATTAGACAAGAAGAAACAGCTAAAATTATAACCTCCCTTTCCATGTTAGGGAAATAGATTTTTAAAAAAGAGCAAATTAAGTGTGAAGCAAGCACAAGAAATGAAATAAAAATTACAGTAGAAATTAATGGAACTAATAAGCAAGTGCAGGGCATAGTCTAGAAGGTCAATATACAAAAGTCAATTGTTTTCTTAGATACCCAGATGTGGATAATTAGAATTTAAAATTAAACAAAACACAACATAATTTACAATAGTATACAAAAAAGAAAAACTTAGGCATAAACCTCAAATATATGTAGGATTTTTTTGTGTAAAATTGGAAAACAAAAGTGAAAAGAATTAAGGAAAAGCTAAGTAAATGGAGAGATTTCATGTGCATGGATCAGAAGACTAAATATTGCCAAGATGTCAGCTCTTCCCAATGTGATATAAGTCTGCTATGGAACCCCAATCAAATCACAGCAAGCTATTTGGTAGATAACACCAAATTTTTAAAATATTTAAAAAAAATATTTAGAGGGTCATCTGGGGAGCTTAGTCAGTTAAGCATCTGACTTCGACTCAGGTCATGGATAATAGGTGAAGCACAGGGGATGTGTGATTCGGTGAAGTGATTCTGCATTATACTGTAATGCTGGACTCAAGCCACTATGTATTTATCAAAACCCTTAGAACCTGAGAAAATGAAGAGTAAAACATGATATGTGTATATATATATTTAAAAGCATTTAGGAGGTGGGCCCCTCGGTGGCTCAGTCGGTTAAGGTCTGACTCTTGATTTTGGCTCAAGTCAAGATCTCAGGGTCCTGGGATTGAATCCTGCATCAGGCTCTGCACTCAGCAGGGAGTCTGTTTGGATTCTCTCTCCCTCTGCCACTCCCCCTGCTTGCTCACTCTTTCTTTCTTTCTAAAGTGAATAAACAAATCTCTAAAAAAACATTTAGGGGGGTTAGGTGGCCCAGGAGGTAATATAGAGTTTGACAAAATAATAGCACCATATTACAGATGTATTAAATAACCTCATTGATGGAGGGGAGATGGGGGGAGAGGTCCTCAGCTAGGAAACTCTGGAAATGACTGGAATCTGTAAGACTGTGAAAAAGAACTGCACAAAGCACTGTTACCTAGTTGATAAAATTATTCCCCACAGAGTATAGGTTAACAATTCCAATGCTGTTAGCAATGTATAATGGAGCTGAACGGTTAAGTAAAGGATGGCAGATGAGTGGAGCCAGGTGTTACAGGTAAGCAAATCAGAATGATCCATGTGGCAATGGATGGGAGTTGGAGACATCTGTAGGAACATAGCTGATTGCACACAGAAAAATTGATAGTTCTGTGTTGGTTGCTGTCAGCTGAGAGCTTGGGAAGGACTCTGCTCTAGTAGTGAGGACCACACAGGGCACCCATATCTTGGATTCTAATGCCATTGTCCAATAAAAATTCCTTGCAGAACTGTGGATTCTAGAACAGGAGCAGAAAATAGAGAAGATGAGCCTGGAGCATCCGAAATGCCAGGGGATACGAAAGTGCTAAAAAAGAAAAGATGAATGCTGGAGGGGATATATTTACAGTGGCCCAGGAGACAATTGAAAGAGAGCTCCCAACAGCCAAAGCTGGAACAATTTGAGCCACAAAATAAAGCAACACTGGATTATAACACAAAGTATAAAATAAATATCTCAGGCCCATATTACTATAAATCAGTAATTGAATGCATAAATAATGGGGGACAACAGACAAACCTCCCATGTAAAAGATTCCAACCTTCAAGAACTGGAGTTGAACTCTGACTCTCTAAGTGTGTCACACAGAGTGACTTCCTTCCAAGGTTATAATATGAGAAAGGGGAAACAGTAACTTTACAGCAAAGAAAGCTGGACAACACCATCTCATCAACTTCGATAGGTCATGCTGATAGCATGTCCCCTTGACATGATGTGACGAGAATTGTGCTTGACCTCTATTATCTTCCCCATAAAAGCAGTAACCCCAGTGTAATCAGGAGAAACATATCAGACAAATCCATTTGGCAGACTCTACAACATACCTGAGCAGTATTTCTCAAACGTGTTATAATTATCAAAAATAATATATATTATTAAAAGTCTTAGGAATGGTCACAATCAAGAGGAGCCCGAGGAGACCAGAGAAATAAATATAAATCGTGTCCTGGATGAGATCTCGGAACAGAAAAAGGATCTTAGATAAAAACTAAGGCGACCTGAATAAAGTACTGGCGTTAGCTCCTCATATTGATATTGGTTCATTGATTCTGAGAAATGGGCCACAACGATGTAAGATATTAATAATGATGGGTACTAGGTGTAGGTTATATGTGAATTATTTGTGATCTTCTCCACTTTTCTATAAACCTGAAACCATTCTTTAAAAGAGATAATTATTACAAAATTAGTGAAGAAAATTGCAAAAGAAAATGTTGACACATCTGACCAAATAATACTGGAAGCATGGTGTAATAGAGCTCCTAAGTAGAATTAAAATATGTGTAACTGAGGAAAAACTACACTGGCATAATATGGTGTAATTTTGTCTTAAATTATCCAACTTGCTTTAAAATTATTATGAGATCATGGAGATATCTATGTGAAGTGGGACAAAGTTTCTGAAAATATAAATGAAAAGTTGTAATCATATTTGTCCATTTACCTGAGCAATTCTGCTTTGAAATGTCTGATAAAAAATTTGACATGCAGTGCTTGGTTCATGTTGAAAGATATTCATTGAAGTATTATTTATAATGATGAAGTCTTAGGAGACCAACTAAAAATCAGAAATTTTTAAAGAAATTCTACTAAATCTATATGATAGGTTATCATTTCTCTTAAATAGCCTTAAAATATCTCTTTATGATAAAGAAAAATGCTTATGATCCAAACTGGTTATGATCAGAGCTGTAAATACTAAATAATCCTAAATATGTAAAAAAATCAAATATTTAGATTTTAGCATGGGTTCCCTTGGGGTGTTTGGATTGCAAGTAATGATTGTTTTCTTATTTATAATTTCTTGATTTGCCACCAATTTTCATGTACTAATTTGTAATGGGAGAAAATGAAAGGAAAATAAATATTCTGCTCTTACTAAGTTGAAATACAGCCACAGGCTATCCTTTGTTAATAATAGATTTTGTCGATAAAATTTTCAGCAGAACCTTTATCTTAAGATTATTAATTTTTCTCCTGAAAGATCAGATATCCTGCCAGAATACAGAACCGGTTGCAAATTGCAACACCCTCACACAGGGTCAACGGAACCAGAGCCCTGAAGTTAAATAAGGATTTCTTTTGGCATCACTCCACTCTTCCCATAATTAACACATTATTTCTTTCAGCCATAATTTTCCTGTGTTCCAACAACCCACATAGCTTCATTCTCAATCCCACAAACTCTAGAATCAACCATGCATCTCAGAGAAGACTGAAAAATAATTTTTAAAAAATAAGCTTAAAAACCATACTGATGATACCATGAAATTAGAAAAGCCTCCAAAGATTAGAAAGGATGGTGAGCTTTGACCTGGGCTTTCAAGGGAAAATATTTGGGTTGTTAGTTTGGTGGAAAGTGAGTATGAAGGATGAGTTTCTTCTACGTTTTAGGATACTCAAGTCTTGGGTATTCATTTACTCATTTTTTTACAGATTTTTTATTTATTCATTTGAGAGAGAGCAAGAGAATGAGAGCACAAGCCGGGGTGGGGGGAGGGGCAGAGGGAGAGGAAGAAGCAGACTTCCTGCTGAGCAGGGAGCCCTACTCCGGGCTCCATCCCAGCACACTGGGATCATGACCTGAGCTGAAGTCAGACGCTTAATAGACTGAGCCACCCAGGAGTCCCCAGGGTATTCATTTATTTAAAAAAAAATTTTTATAGCATACTGCATGCAAGACTTTCTGCTGGGCACTGGGAGTTATAAACAAACAAGTCAGACAGGTGCACCTGCCCTCATTGAACCTGAACTCAAGTATATGAGGTAACAGCCCCCCCCAAAAGTATGGTGATAAATAGATAGAAAAGTGTTTTGATGGAATAAGTTGGAAAAAGTGGTAGTAAGTAAAAATTCCAGTGAAAGTGAAGGGGTAGAGAAGAGGAAAGATTTGAAAATGAAAGAGAAAGTAATAAAGATGTTTAGTGTCTCTCTAAGGGGGGGGGACGTGAAACTCTGACTTAACAGCATTTGTCAATTTCTGTGTGTTGGCCGGTTGAAAACTGGTGATGTGATTTCACTACCAGGCAGATACCTTGCGAGCATAGAGAATAGTAAAGTGGACAAAATACTTTGAAGGCAATAAGTGACGAATGAGTACTTACTATTGCTCTTAATTGATTTAATTGTAAGTTTATGTGATTTAATTTTCTATGATGGCTGTGTTAACAGCTGAATGACAAAACTGAAAAACTCTGTAATCAGCTCTCATGAGCTGGTGCACACCAGCCCCAACATAACACTGAGACACGATTGCTATGTGTCTACAGCAGTGTATACTTCGGGATGACTAGAGTTGCCTGTATTCTTTAAAAAGGGAAGAAAAGCAAGAGGGGTCTGGAGATAGAATAAGACACTTGACTCGGGTCAAGTCGCAGAGCTGGAATGCCAGTCTCGGGAAGATAGACGGAGTCTGTGGTTGATGGGGAATCACAGTAGCTGTGCGCGTGCTCACACACAGTTTTATCACCATCATGACGTAGATGCTAAAACTATGGGTCATTATTGACGGTGGACTCAAATAGGTCAGCGTTGGAGAAAGGGGAATCAGGAAGTGTCATCTCTCTTTGGGGATGAAGGTAAACAGAGCGTGAAGAAGCAGGAGGTGAGGATCCCTGCAAGGTGCTCTGCCATCCACCCTTGGCGCTGAGAATCATCGCGAAAGCAGAACACTTCCAGTAAGAAACGCTTTCCCAAGTATAAAAGCTGGCAGTTACGAAGAGGAAAAGCTAACATGAGGCTGAAGGGAATCTACACTTAGTAAAATAAAACATTCATGCATTAGTTTGCTGTTGCTTTGACTTTGGAATTCTTTTATGACCTGCCTAATCTTCTTATCTTGATGTTGTCGGCTAGCTAGTATTTTAAAAGGGGGATTATTTAACCTTCATTATGTCTAACAACTCAGTGGGGTGATTTTTAATATGGTTTCTAACTCTAGGAGTCACAGAACAGGAGTATAACTGTGTGACTTTATTAAAAGTCTGTGTTACAACTTCAGAAAAGGAAGTACCAGACCCTATGTGGTTTTTCTATGTGGTATTGCAGATGAGTGAACGTTCTCTATCCACAAATCAGAATAGATTTATGAACATTCAGCTGGGGGGTTTGAACCATAATTAAAATGCAAATGTGTTAGCTTAATATAATAGCTGGAAAAAATCTTAAAGATCAATCTCATTGAACCATTTTATTTCATAGATGGGAAATCTGAGACTGAAACACATCACAGACAAATGGGTGGTGAATGGGAGACCAGAGAGGTCACGTTCATGGCTAGCATGGGACTCGTTCCACCGATGTTCATCCGAGGCGGGGTCGGGGGACTGCCAGAATCAAGTTTCCAACTGAGCCCTGACCACACGCTCAGGTAACACCAACGTTATTGCTCTTAACATGGTTGTTTGAAAGTAAATCTCTCTGAAAACATGACTTGGGTATATTTTTGAACTACATATAAATTTTATCCAGCAAGCACCTCCGATAGTTTTATAGGATACACGGCTAGAAAAACTTTATACTTCATTTCTACATTCTAGACCCCAGTTACCTGTACAATGAGGAAAATAGTAGCTTTTTTGTGCGGTTAATCTGATGATTATACTGGGCCATGTGCATAAATTGGAGGGCACTGTGCCTGACATAGCTTCTTACTGCACCATGGTATTTCATAATCAAGCAAAGAGGAGGTTGAATTATATCGCTTTGTGATAATGGCCGAGGGTTGATGGCACTTATCCATAATTAGAATGCAGACTCAGAACAGCTCAGGGTCCTTTGAGAACTTAAGAATCACCAAATCCAAATTTTATAAATGAAAATGATTTTTTCTAAGAATGATTAGGTGACTTGCCCTCAGTAGGGATCGGCACCCTCCTGACCACTCAACGCAACCCAGAAAGAATTCCTTGTCAGGCACCCTTGGTTTCCCGGGCAGAAGTTGATCCTTCCATCAGATTATTGAGGGGTATTCTGCACTTAGCCTCTCTTTAACACAGACTCACTTTAATATCGGACTGAGAAGAATTGAGAAATTTCTCGAATTACTGACTGATTCTCGTACAAGAGCACTCATGCTCACTTGGCTATGACTCACTGTCCAAGTCTGACAATCTCGCTTAGTTTTTTCCCCTCTTTTACTCCACAGACTCAAGCCTGGGCCACCACACTTTGTTCACCCCAGTCTCTAGTAATTTACAGTGTGCTTAAGTCAGCCTGATAACTGGTGATTTTTTTTAACTGTTGGAGAATAGATTCAATTATATCTTCATGCTTTAAGCCAAATAAGAGAAATATTACATATTTAGAATTTAATTAAATTGTATAAACCTCCTTGAGCATCTGTAAGTACCAGGCCCTAGGCCTGATGCTAGAAATACTTTGACAAGTAAGACGAGTTCTTTTCATCAAGAACAACATCACCCTCCAAAGTGGGAGAAATAGAAAGCAGACAAGCCATGCCAGTTCAATCATTTCCAGGAAGGCACACAAAATACATAGAAAACACAGAACATCAACACAGCCTGGGGGCTGCTTGGAGTAGATGAGATCAGAAATAAATCCCCAAGGGCCAGCAGGACTGAGTTGAGCCAGGAGGAGAAAGGGGACAAGGAAATCGTATGGACACAAATGTGGAAGCACAGACCATGTTTTATTAAGGGAGAGTAAGCCTGAGGAAGCAAAAAACTTGCATCATGAACATCTTTCTTGTTTCGTCTTCTTGAGGTCATGCTTCGCTAAGTTGGGTTGATCTAAAAGCAAGAGGAAGCCATCTAACATTTGAACCAGGAAAGTGACAGGATTCAGTTGTTATAGAGAGCATTATGGACTTCAGGTCTGAGGGGAGAATCTGGAAACTGGACGGCCCACTGTGGGTCTACCATGATAGTTCCAAGGGCAAATGACAAAGGCCTATCCCATGAGGAGCCATAAAGTGTCAGCCAATCCATAACACTGTTTAATTCTGAGTGAAAAGGTAACAATCCAAGTACTTGTTTTCATAAAATCCTCACTTAACAAGGGGTTAGAAATTCTATAATCCTTACAATTTCTAATATCTCTCTTCCCAGTTTTGGAGTCTCCTTGAACGTCCCCTTCCCAGGCACACAGCCTCTCCAGGGACAGGATTATGATGCGTGGTGTTACATTGCCAGCCAACCACAAGATCATCAATCTCCAGTGTATACTTCCGAGAGGTTAGAGGGACAGGATTTACCAAAATAGGTCTCTTTGTGTCAGAGAGCAGCCTCAGATTTTACATTCAAAAGATACAAGTCTGTGATAGTCATTTCAGCCTTCCCAAACCCGTTACATCATTTTCAAATTAGGGCTAGTGCCAGAGGCTCTCTCTAGTTTTGAGGTTTCTTTTTTTTTTTTTTAAGATTTTATTTATTTATTTATTTATTTATTTATTTATTTATTTATTTATTTATTTTGAGAGGGGTGGAGAAGGAGCAGAGGGAGAGGAACTGAGCTGGGAGCCCAATGTGGGCCTCGATCCCTTGACCCATGAGATCATGACCTGAGCTGGAATCAAGAGTCAGACGCTTAATTGACTGAGCCACACAGGCACCCCTCTAGTTTTGAGGTTTCTAAAAGGAAGTCATAGGGATTGCATTAGCTTGCAAACAGTAGATACAATAAACACACAATAAAAACTACAGAAATCTCTAAATGTGGGTGCTATTGATAATCAGTCTGATGGCTACCTTCTAGAAGAAAGACACCTGTTAGTTCCCAGGTGTCCTGACTGGATTCCTCTCTGCACGACCTTCAAGATTCATGCTGTTTGCTAGTTCTCTCTTGTTTTCACCTCTTGATTTTGTTCTCAGAGAGCAGTGCAAGTGAAAAGCAAGCTGATGGCATTTTTCCCCTGCGGAAGAGTCCAGCTCACAAGCAAATAGAAATTTCTCTTTCAATTCCTGAAATTTATTTGAAGAAATGGTAGAGCTTTTTTTTAAGTAACAGATAAACTATCCCTGCAAAGATATGATAGACCTTAGTGTCATTGAAAGGCACTGGGCTGTGGGTGAATTCATCTGTGTGGACTTGGCCAGGATCTGGGGGAAAATACCACCCAATGCATACTGGGGGCTCTGTTTATTCTGCAGACCTGAGGGAGAGTCTCACAAGGGTGTGGAAGGGGATAGACAAGGCCATTTTGGGGAAGGCATTGATCTTCCAGGGAAACTGTGTGCGTGTGTGTGTGTGTGTGTGTGTGTTTATGAGGGAGACAGAGAGACAGAGACAGAGAGAGGCATGAGAGAGATTTAACAGAGGACAAGTATACACAAGGGGCATCAACACTCCAAATGCTCAGGTTGGGTTTGTTATTGGTTTCTTGCACAGAATGTAAAGGCAGGTATACCCTCAGTCAAAGTACAAGTAAATGCATTCTCTCTCACAAGCTTGCATTTCTTGTGTGAACAAAATCACTTCCTTTTATTCAGTTTGAGTCTTTGTGACTCAGCACAAACCAACATGTATTACTCTGTTTAAAATGTTCCAGTGACTTTTCATCAATCTTCACAAAAATAAAATTTCTATTCATCATCCTCAAAGTCCTCCATGCCTGGCCCTTGCCCAAGAATACCATGGTGATACCAGAGTGAACTGTTACCAGGTCAGTCAGTACTTCTCCAGAAAGGAGGTGAGACTGTGGCCAGTCTGGCTGGTTGATGTGGATCTGGAGAAGGTGGATCAGTGAATAATGATAGTCACAAAGATTCAACACCTGAGAAGTGTGGCCTTGTTCAGTAGGTGGTCCGGAGAGGTAAGTTAGAATTAACTCTAGAGACTACTTCTAGATGCTTTGAAAAAGTTGATCCTGGTTACTGAGTTTGGGCTTTTCTGTATGAAATAAATGTGTTTGAGTGGAGAGAGTGGTTTGTACAATGGTGAAGATTAATCAAAGAGCAGTAGAAAGGACATACTACACATAAAAGGGATAGAAGCAGAGATATTTGGGGAGTTTATTGAAAATACCCAGGAAGTATAGAGTAATGGAGATAAATCATCTGCATTCTCAATACCTTGCTTGGTTTGAGTCCAGACCATGTAACTCAGCAAATAATTAACTATAAAATGGAAACATTTTCCTCTTACTTTGTGGAAGCACTTTGGAAACCAATGAGTGTGAACATGTTTTATAAACTCTCAAGAATTATTAATAAGAAAGTTGTGATATTCTTTCATTCAATGCACCAAAAACCAGTAGGCTCTTAAATTTTTTTTTTCTAGATTTTCCAATATTTCTTTCAAGGATTAAGGCCTGTCAGTTACTTTCCAATGTGTTCCATAAGCAAAGACTGCTTTTGTGTGCCCTCATAATCTGTATTTCTTAGTTGTCTCTGCTTTTCAGAGAAAATATCCTTACTCCCTGGATGACAAGCCTGGTTTTCACCTTTTGAACACCCAATTATTGTGATACTGAGTTAAGATGATTGCTTGTACACAGAGTGCTTATTAAGAAATCCCAAGTATCTGAAAATTTGCAGTATAAAACAAATACCTTTTTTTGGCTTACTACAATTAATCCAGTGTACTCTTTTATAGCTCACTTCCTAGGGTTATCTGTTCTCATAAAGCAATTCCCTTACAGACTTCGTTGGGTTTTGACCTTGAACTCCTTGAGACTGCAGGGAGGTGCTTCTACGTTATTGCCTGTAGTTAATTTATTCATTACATTAAGTAAGGGCCTCTCCATCAGCCTTCCCTTCTCCATGGTCTTACTTCCTCTTCCTTCATGATCAGATTCCAGACTCCATGTGATCTGATAGCCATTTAAACTCTTGACTTTGGAGCATGAATGTGAATCAACTTTAGCTGTTCCAGCTCTCTTGACACTCTCCCATCCAATAACTCACCAACATGATGCTATTTTGTTCTTCAAAATCACCCCAAAACTTCCTTTTTCATTCATATCACTATCTGAGTTTTGCAGACATTTATAATTTAATGAAGAGGATAATGATTCACCTTAGTGTATATCATCACTGCCTTCAGGAGCTGACAAAGACTTTGACATTTGATGTTCACAACAACCCTAAGGAGAATATATTATAGTCATGCCTATTTCACAGATAAGAGATAATGAAATCCAGAGTCAGAAAATTTGGAAACTTGCTGGTAGTTTAGAAATTCTGACCTCAGAAGAGGTGTCTTTCCATAAAGCAGTGGAGAAAATGAATTTATATACTCTTCTTTGTTTTACTTTTCAACTCAAATTTTATCTTAATATGTTGAGTTTAATTTAAATTTTAATTAGAGAATACAAGGATCAGAGTCAATGTCACATTACATCCAGGTAGACCTCTTGTTTAAGAATCCCTCAGACTTGGCAATGTTGGAGACTGCAGACATCACCTAGCTTAGCCTTCTGACCACTGGAGGACTGCTGGCTACAAAAGAAGTAGAGTCTATTCCATCTGCTTCTATTTGGGCATCCCTAGTCTGGGATCACCCGTTATCCCCTTACCATGTGACTTACCCGCTACTGAGCGGCTCTGTTTCTTTGTGCTTCTTCTCTTAGATGTCACAAAGAACACATGTACTTTTTCTCTTACATGACAGCTTTTCAGTGTTTTGAATTCATCACTGTCTTTAATGGAAAAGTGATTTCCTAACCAATATTTATTGGTTACATGACTTTACTGTAATCAGTTGACAAGCTCATCTTTCTAACAGAACAGAGTCTGGACATCCTGAGGTTGAGCGGAGCTGTGATTTACAGGTAGGCTCTTGAGTTTCTCATCAGGTAACACCATGCAAAGTCTTTTCAAAGGGAACAATTACTCCATAGCTGAAGGACTTTCACATGTATTGAATTAAGATGATTATTACAATATTGTATGGATTTTCAATAACTTACTTTTGGAGAACTGCATTGATGAGGGAGACCAGGGCATCTTAGATGGATTTCCCACCCACGGTTTTCATTTTGAAAATCATGTAGGATTCCCAAGACCTCACTGAAAAGAAGCAGTGAGCTTGTCATGAAGTTAGCCTCTGTGAAAGATATTCTTCTCACACTGTTGCAGATGCCATGACCTGGAGAGATGAATCAGCTCTCCCACTGTCATGGTCATGCAGAGTTGAAATAAAGGTTCTGCTATCTACAGTACACCATATGTGGCCGTCCTCCTCTAGGAAAAATCACTCATTCTATTGTTACTTGCAGTTTCATAGCATGAATGGTATTGTTATTGGTGGATATGACATCATCCATTACCCTTGAATCAGTATGCACAGATATATCCAGGCAATGTCAAGGAAACTATTCTAAGCAGGTCTACCAGAAATTCGCTACCTCAATCTAACCCTAAAGACATATACTAAAGATGACCAAAGCCATCAGCATCCAAGTAAAGGCTGGTACAAACACCTGCATCCTTCTCTGGCTCTGTGTCACCCCAGCATCCACAGTGAGGGACACTCCAAGGCCACATGGGGGCTAAGCTTATATATGAGCTCTTGGAATGGTTTCCAAATAACTTTATTAAGTTATGAAGTTATATGTAACTCACTGTCCTTTTCTTAACATGGACAAAAAATTATGTATATCATTATATGGGACAATGCAAGATAAAATTAAAAAAAAAATTTACCATTGCTTAGCAAACAGTGCCCCTCAGGTTCTATATTAGGTGCTGAGAAGGCATTTGTTTATGGATTTGACAATCACAATAATCCTCTGCTATCCATATGCTTTTATATATGGATTGGATGTAGATTGAGAATCATAAACTTATTTATAAAAACAAAAGTGTGTTCCCTTCAACTCATTTGAAAACTAATTATAAACTTTCATCTTGGTAGTTTAGTAACATATTCAGTGTCAGATACTGTGGTTTGTAGTATTAGGAAAATGGAGAAAGAAACACATAATGATCAGTATGCCTCAGTCACCTCATTGTGCTCAAGATATTGAAGAAGTATGAAGCAAATGGTCATTACAGAAGTATGGGAAGGCAAAGGGAGCAAACGAGAGGAGAGTACTCAGAGAATATCAGGGGAAGGGAATACCCAGCATCCTGAGAGCCTACCTTTTCCCTGGAAGTAAGTCAAAAAGATAGGCTTCAAGTCTCTAAATTCACTAAACAAAAGAAACTCTGCCCCTCCTTAGGCATATGGAAATATCACTACCACCAAGAAACACACACACGTGGAATCAAAAGACCCGTCTCTCCCATTACCTCCAGGTACAATGGGCTTAATCCATTCATGGTGATCTTGTCCTTAGAAAACAAATAACATTTCTGGACTCCCGTATTTCTTTTGGTCTTGCTGCCCAGGTGTGCCTAGTGCAGTGAACAAGAGGACCTCACTTGAAATTTTCTCCAAATACAGCTAGAATAAATACAGAGTACTTGTTATCCATGAGATATGGCACAGAATAATGATCCTTGTCAAACATTTAAGAAGAAAAGAAACTTATATATCATTAATTGCAGAAGAATTAATTAAAATCCTACTGGGGGACTGACTCTTAAAATATATTCTCAGATGTTATTTTTATTAATCTTCCAAACATCCTATAAGACATAGGTAATCATCTATATTTACAGAGAAGGAACTCCAACTTCAGACATGTTGACTAACTTGCCCAATTTCACACAATTAGACCATCTGACTCTTCACGAAAATGAAATATTCAGAACTTCAACTAATTGCTTCCATCTAGTAGCCAGAAGAAAGACACATTGGAGGGGCCAAGAAGAAAGAACAACTGTATCTAGATATTGGCTCTTCAGTATTGACTAGCCTTTTGTTAATGAGTTAGCAACAATACCTCACTAAGGGATATAAAAATTGTCCAGACTTGACTATACCATATCTCCCCCAAAACCAGAGCAAATCTGGAAGCAATGCAAAAGAGTTCATCAAAAGGCCACTGTTGTGAGTATGTTGTGAGCCAGAAGGTGATGGGGGGGGTGTGGTCAGAAGAAAGAAGGGACAAAAAATCCAAAGGGATAAATAAAGATCAAGATGAATAAATTTTAAACTATCTTTGTTCACAGAAGACATACATGTACAAAACACAAAAGAATTGATAAAAGAATCCAAAACCAGTAAACAATTATAGCAAGGTTGCAGTTTACAGGGTTAATATACAAAAGTCAATAGCTTTCCTATATCCCAGCAACAGGTGGCATTTGAAACTAAGAACACAATGTCATTTATACTAGCACCCAAAAAATAAAATACTTAGGTATAAATATTTTTAAAATTATACAAGATCTAGGGGGTACCTGGGTGGCTCAGTTGGTTAAGCATCCGACTCTTGGTTTCAGCTCAGGTCATGATCTCAGGGTCGTTGAGATCAAGCCCTGCATCAGGCTTGAGATTCTCTGCCTCTCCCTATCCTGCCCCTCCCCCCACTCATGTAAGCACATGCGATCTCTCTTTCTCTCTCTCTCAAGTAAATAAATAAATAAATAAATAAATAAATAAATAAATAAATAAACAAATAAAATCTTTAAAAGAATTTACAAGATTTATATGGGGAAACTATAAAATTCTCATGAATGAAATCAAGGAACTACATAAATGGACAAACATGTTAATGGATAGGAAAATTCAGTACAATCAGGATGTGACTACTTCTCTACTTGATCTATAGATTCAGTGCAATCCCAACCAAAATCTCACCAAGTTATTTTGTGTATATCAACACACTGACTCTAAAGCTTATATGGAGAGGCAAAAAACTCAGGCTAATTCAATATTGAAGCAAAAGAACAAACTTGAAAGATTGACACTATCTGGCACAAGATTTACTATAAAGTTACACTGATCAAGACTGTAGTTGTGCTGAAAGAATAGACAAAGAGATCAAAGGAACAGAATAGAGAGCCCAGAAATAGACCCCCCATAAATGTAGTCAACCGATCTTTGACAAAGGAGCAAAGGCAACCCAATGAAGCAAAGATTATCTCTTCAACAAATGGCTCTAGAATGACTGGACAACCATGTGCAAAATAATAATAATAATAATAATAATAATAATAATAATAATAATAATAAAAAGAATGTGGACACACAACTTACACCTTTCACAAAAATTAACTCCGGATGGAGTTATAGACCTATATAAACAATGCAATACTATAAAACTCCTAGAAGATAACAAATGAGAAAACTTTGATGACCTTGGATATGGCAATGACTTTTTAGATACAACACCAAAGGCATGATCCACATAAGAAATAATTGATGAGCTGGACTTCATTAAAATTACAGTCTTCTGCTCTGAGAAAGACAAGGTCAAGAGAAAGACAAAACAACCGTAAACTGGGAGAAAATATGTGCCAAAGACACATCTGATGAGGGACTATTACCCAAAATATACAAGGAATTCTTAAAATTCAACAATAAAAAAAGAAAAACCCAATTAAAAAAGTGGGCCAAGGAGTTTAGCAGAAACCTCACCAGAGAATATACACAAATGCCAGATAAGCTTATGAAAAGATGCTCCATATCATATGTCATTAGGGGAATGCAAATTAAAGCAACAAGGAGACATTACTACACAGCTATTAGAATGCCCCAAATCCAGAATACTGACACCAAATGCAGAAAAATGTGGAACAACAGGAACTCTCTTTCATTGCTGGTGAAAATGAAAAAATAGTACAGCCAGTGTGGGAGACAGTTTGCTTGTTTCTTACAAAACTAAATATATTCTAACATTATGGTCCAGCTATCATGTTCCTATTATTTACCCAAAGGAAAACTTACATTTGCACAAAAATCCTCACACAGATATGTATAGTAACTTTATTCAGAATTGCCAAAAGTTGGGGCACCTGAGTGGCTCAGTCGGTTAAGCTTCTGACTCTTGATTTCAGCTCAGGTCATGATTTCAGGGTCGTGTTATTGAGCCCCGAGTCAGGCTCTGCGCTGAGGGCAGAGTCTGCTTGAGATTCTCTCTCTCCCTCTGCCTCTCCCCCCACTTTCTAAATAAATAAATAAATAAATAAATAAATAAATAAATAAATAAATAAATAAAATCTTAAAAAAAAAAAAAGTACTGCCCATACTTGGAACCATCTCTGATGTTCTTTAGTAGTGAATGGATAAAGAAATTGTGGTCCATCCAGACAATGGATATTATGCAGTGCTAATAAGAAATGGACTATCAGTCACTGAAAAAATATGGAGGAACTTTAAATGCTCATGACTAAGTGGAAGAAGCCAATCTGACAAGTCTACATCCTGTACAATTCCAGCTTTGACTTTCTGGGAAAGGCAATGATATAGAGAAAGAAAAATGATCAGTTGTTGCCAGAATCAGGGGATGGTGGAGGGGGGATGGAGGCGGGGTTGGGGGAGGGGATGAACAAACAGAGCACAGAGGATTTTTAGGGAAGGGAACGTATTCTATATATGATAATGATGGATACTTGTCATTAGACATTTGTCCAAACCCATAGACTGTACAACATCAGTGAACCCTCATGTAGATGACAGACCTGGGTGATTACAATACATCAGTCTGGGTTTGTCAAGTGTAACAGGTGCACTACTCTTGGGGTAGGTGTTATATCTTGGGGTAGGCTAAGCATGTGTGAGGGCAGTGGGTATGTGGGAGATCTTTTTTTTTTTTTAAAGGTTTTATTTATTTTTTAGAGAGCGAGCGAGAGAGAAACAGCATGAGAGGGGAGAGTGTCAGAGGGAGAAGCAGGCTCACCGCTGAGCGGGGAGCCCGATGTGGGACTCGATCCCAGGACCCTGGGATCATGACCTGAGCCGAAGGCAGACGCTTAACCATCTGAGCCACCTAGGCACCCTGTGGGAGATCTTTATACCTTCCCCTCAGTTTTGCTGTGAATCTAAAACTCTTCTAAAGAAAGAAAATCTTCCAAAAAAAAAAAAAATCAATGGGACTTTCCCTTTGTCTGTTTCCTTAATCTAGTAACTATCCAATTATTCTTTTAGAATGAATCAAATTTTCCAAAAACCTTTTTTGAGCACCTACTATGTCCTAAGTAGCATTTCAGGTAATCAGGATGCCAATCTAATGCATCTTTATAGCATCTGTCACATCAGATAATCACTAAAATTTAGTTCCCATTTTCAACTTTTGCTTAAGTAGAGTCAAATTCATTTTCTTAATATATATTCTTAAGTCCCAATGCAATTACTTCAATCTAGAGTCCTCATAAAATTAATTTTAAAAAGTGTAGTCGAGTATAAAAATGACATAGGAAACACAATCCAACAATATACCAAGGTACACAGGCTCAATAAAAAATTCATTTACAGACCCCAGATAAAGATGTTATCTTGAATACATGGATCTGATCTCGTTCCCTCCTGAAGCCTCACCACAGCTGGTAAGGCTATATTATCTATCCATCCATCCATCCATCCATCATTTTTTAAAATAAAATGATATAATACCACTATATATAGAGAGAAACACATCACACCACAGCACATGATACCACATCACACCCCACCGTACTGCACTATAGCACGTCATACCACACCGCACCTTGCCACACTGCACCACACCAATATAACATTCACTATGGCCAAAAAACAAGCTGGTAAATTAATAGTAAGAATAAGCTTCCTTGATGACATGATTTTGGAATTAATATATGAGTTGAGCAAGTTTACATAAGTTCAATATACACATTCAACTATATGTATCCTGACAGAAATAAATTTAAAATGTAACATTTATTAAAATAAAAATATTAAATATATAATAATAAATACAAACACAATTATGCAAGACCTCTATTTACCTTTTACCAAACTAATTTATGAGATTAGAGACAACCCAAACCGAAGTATCAGTAGGTTTCTATTTGTTTAAACAGACAGGCTAATTTTAAGTTTTACATGGAAATACAAAAGACCAAGAAGAGTCAAGACAATCTTGACCAAAAAAAAAACAAGGTAGGGGAACTTTACCAAAGTCAGAGTTTTATAAAGATGCAATAAAGACACTGTGGAATTAGCCGCAGGTCTGACAAATGTTCCAGTGGAACAGAATGGACAGCCGGGAAACAGACCCACGTAGGCATGGACTTTTGTCCCAGCTGAAAATGACACTTGAGAGCAGGGGTAAATGAAGTGTTTTCAATAAATGGTGCTGGGTCTATGGGACATCAATAAAGAAAAAAGAAGAGGGGCACCTCGGTGGCTCAGTAGGCTAAGCCTCTGACTCTTGATTTTAGCTCAGGTTATGATCCCAGGGTCATGAGATCAAGCCCCACACTTGGCTCCACACTCAGGGGGGAGTCTGCTTGAGATTCTCTCTGCCCCTCCCCATCTCAAATAAATAAATAAATCTTTAAAAAATAAAAAAGAAGAAAAAACTTCACCCCTAGATCATATCTTACAGAAAACCGAGTACCAGGTGATTCAGAAATCTACATAAGAAAGGTAATATAGTTAAACATAGAAAGGATAACAAAAAAATGAATATTTATATGATCTTGGGCAAATTTCACAAATGGAAAAATGAAGATTAGTAGTAAAATATTAATAAATTATACTTCATTAAAATTAAAAAATCCTCCATCAAGAGCTATCACTGGGTGGGTAAAAATTTAAGCCACATGGCCACATCTCACAGTGAGGAGTTCTTTGAAATAAATGTAACCAGCCACCTCCAAATTACTATACCACCACTTCTCCATGGGTAAGCACTCTATGTAGCCACTAACCAATTAGAAAATATTTGTTAGGCAAATAATTTTTAGATAGGTCCCAAAAAAGCATAAAGCAGAAAAGAAAAAAAATAAGACAAATTTTTATCAAAATTTAAGAATTTCACTCTTCAAGACACTTTTAAAGAAAAAGGTAAGACACAAAGGGAAAATATTTGCAAAGTCTATAACTGATAAAAAAATAACTCGTATAATCCATAATAATTCCAATAAAATAGGGGCAAAGATTTGAACAGGAACTTCACACAATATATATACAAATCTCCAATAAACACATGAGAGGAGGCTCAACATTATGGATCATCAAAAATTCGGATTCAACCACAGGAAGATTCCACATTAACTAGTATAACTATATTTCAAAAGACTGGCAATTTATGTGCTGGTGAGGATGTGGGATAGTGGGAACTCTCATTCATTGCTAGTGGACAGGTGCAATCCCATGACCACTTCGGAAAATAGTTTGACAATTTCAGAAAAAAAAAATTAAACAAACATTTAACATATGGCCAAACCATTCTTTTCCTAGGTAGATAGTCAGGAGAAACAAAAATATATAAAATCCTATACTTTATTCACAACAGCCCAAAACTGTAAACACCCAAATGTCCACTGATAGGTGAATGGATAGACAGATTTTGATACATATGATAGAGTTGGATACTGTCTTCAAAGATAGCTTCAATTCTATATCTATATTTGATTTGCATTTGAATGTGAGTCAATTGAATACTATTTAACACTAAAAAATAGACACAGCCAGGATGAATCTCAAAAACTATGCTGAAGGAAAGAAGCCAAAAGCAATAGAGTGCACATTGATTCCTCTTACTTGAAATTAGGAAGGCAAATCTATTCTGTTAGTGCCAAGGAACAGAATAGTGATTAGTTGGAACTTGGAGGGGGTATTCATTGACTGAAAGGGACCCAGGAGGAGTTTCTGGAGGCAGGGAAATATTCTGTATCTCAGTTGTGCTTGTGACTCATGTATTTCTTAAAACTCATTGACCTGTGTGTATATTTAAAATAGGCTATTTTAGGGGCCCCAGAGTGCTCAGTGGTTTAAGCATCCAACTCTTGATCTCAGCTCAGGTCTTGATCTCAGGGTTGTGAGTTTGAGCCCCACGTTGGGCTCCATACTGGGTGTGGAGTCTACTTAAATAAATAAAATAAAATAGACTATTTTAAATAAGATATGCTTATTTTCACTATATGTTGATAAGGTTGCTTAACAAAATAAAAAATGTATAGGTTTGAAAAGAAAGGAGTTCAGAAAAAAAGTGATTATAAAGAGAAGTCCTTATATTTTATTCCTGTTACTCAACTGATGTTCCTGCATATCCCTCACTTTGGAAACCCCTGTCCAACATCATAGCTCTTCTGGTCGTGACTCAACATTCTATATAACACCTTGATGACTATGCTATGACCAAACAATTTGGATCCTAACCTTATATTTCTCCAGCCTGGAATGATACCAACAACTACCATCTTCATGACTTCATGTACTTTAGACGATTTCCTGTGTTTTATCCCTTTTCCCAGCTCCATTTGGGATCACTATATAATTTGTGGCACATTTGAGTTGCCATAGACTTTGATTATTTGGCATGTGACTGCATAACTTGCTCTTTGGACACCATCCTGGTTTGACTGGCACTAGGTCATAACTCTGCTCTTTCCTCGTGTGGCCATGTAATTATGGTTGCTGCCTGGAAGGAAAGAGAACATCCGAATTATGGCAATTCACTAGGAAAAAATAGTTCTTACAAGAAAATCAGGAAGGAGGAGTAGAGGGAGAGGGAGAATCTTAGGCTGACTCTGCACTGAGAGCAGAGTGTGATGTGGGGCTCTATCTTACGACCCTGAGATCATGACCTGAGCTGAAACCAAGAGTCAAGGCTTAACCAACCGCACCACCCAGGCCCCGCAAGATTTAACTGGGTTCTTAAATCCAGTTCTTGGTGAGATTGCTTAATACAGGCTGGGGGGAAGGTGTGACCACCAAGCCCACACTCTCACATGGTTTCTGGGGTTTCTGCTCCTTCTGCTCCAGAACAAATCAGTCCCTGAAAGGTCACTTTGTGACAATCACAGGCATTAAAAATAGAGTTGAAAGGGATGCAGCATTGGCCACACTGAGGTTATATAAAAGACACTCCAAATTTTTTCTTTCTAGTCCTTTCAGCTTTGCAATTTGCTCTGGACTCCCATAATAAGGAAATCTCAGGGACCAGGGTAAAAAAAGTGACCTCTTCAGGTATCAGTTTTCTCTTTGAAAAAAGGAGGATATAAGTAGATGTATGTTTCCCCACTGTACCTGTCAGGTGTTAAAACTTCTAAATCTGAAAATGCCAAGAGATGGAAGCCCCTCACAGCCAACTTACGCCCACGAGTCCTTGGGTTTTATGTCAACCGTGTAATGCAGAATCTCTAAATGACTTGGATCAGACAGAAGCAGACGTGGTCTCAGCAAAACCACACTATTTATTACAAGTGATTCCAAGAAGGATGTTTCCAGGGATGGTCTTCACATGTAAGGGAAAACAGAATTTAGGACCTTTGGGAGGGTGACTTAATCGGACTGACTGAAAACTCTCACCCCTCATTCTGCTGACCCCCCGGGATTTGGAACGCTCTTCCATTAACAGCAGCTGGTATTTGAGAGGGTCTTGGTGATTAAAGTCCCCAAGCTGAGGCACTTAATGTAAGTTACCGAAAACTGGCAATTTACCACTGCCTTTCAACACACGAGTGCCTCCAAATGATGTTGATTTGTGTGTGTGTGTGTGTGTTTGAACAGCTTTGTTGACATTTAATTCATTCGCATGTAAAATCCACCCAATTAAGTACGCAATTTCTTGGTTTTAGTATATTCACAGAGTTATCCAGCCATCACCATAAGCTATTTTTATTTGTATTTACTTATTTATTTGAGAGAGGGAGAGGGAGTGCGAGTGGGGGAAGGGGGGCAGAGAGAGGGAGGGAGAGAATCTCAAGCAGGCTCCACGCCTAGCATGGAGCCCAACATGGGATTCATTCTCAGAACCCTGAGATCATGACCTGACCTGAAATCAAGAGTCAGTCACCGAACCAACTGAGCCACCCAGTCACCCCACTACAACCTATTTTGAGCACATGCTCAACACCCCATTAAGAAAATCAGAACCTTAGAGGGGGGAGGTTTCAGGATCTCATGACACTGAGCCAGAGAGATGGGAGGAGGTCAAGCTACAGAGCCATAAACTCCACTTTTCTTACTCAAGAGCAGCAACGTTTCATGAGGAAACACTCCTCAAATTGTTTTACGTTAAGTTGATTTTGATGCTTTTTGATAGCACTTTCATTTGCTTTTGTAGATGAACAGATTCATACAAAACTTTACACCACCATTGTGGAAGTCCTTCCCAGTGCTGGCTTATCTGTCACTTAATATAGAAATAACTCATTATCAGAGGACCCAGCAGACCCAGAAGAAATGTCAGCATTCTTGTGATGTTTGGAAAATCATCTAAACTTGTTGATATTTAATATTCTAATGTATCACATAGGTAAATGGTAGCTACTTGAAAATATTTTTGTGAGGATTAAATAATCCACTGCAAGTAAAGTGTTGGGCATAAAAACTGAGTGTGTCTGACATGCGTATAATGAGAAGTGGGTGTTAGGCATGAGGCTAGAAAGGGAAAAAGTGGTCAGGTTGAAGGATCTTCAGTACCTTGAGGACCCACTGAATTTTATGAAGCAGAAATAGACGATCATCACATTTATGCTAAAGGAAGAGTCATCTGTTTGCAGTATAAAGAATACAATTATCTCTTTGTCAAAAGGCATTTCTAAAACAAAGAAGAATATTAAAATTCTAAATTTGGGCTAAGAATTGCATAGAAATGCAGCATAGCTCAGGCCACCTTCTTCTTAAAGTTTTCCTGGGTTTGAGGTGGCACGCCAAGTCCTGTGACAGAACAGCTCTGAGAAATTCAATCTCAATCTGCCACAAGCATTTCTTGCATCAATATTCAGGAGGAACTTTCAAAAGTCCTCTATGCACTTAAATAGTCTAATTTAAACAATGAATGTAATATGAAGAAGGCTCACTTAGTTCCTGAGCTAACATGGTGGCAGTGGGGACATAGGCTCACTCAAGGACAATGGCCGCCACACTGCCTTTCACTGTTGAACTTCCCAGTGAGTCATACTTCTGTGCACGCCTGCAACTCTTACTACCAATGCTTCCTGTTCTTCAGTCCCGCACAGGAAAGAAAACTTGTCAGTAGCTACGACCTCCTATTCCATGCCTGAAAAGAAAGGACCCCAACATCCACAGAGTGAAGAGACTGAGCAATTGTAGAGGGTTTAGAAGGGATTGGGAAGGGCCTTAACTTAGAGTTCTCTTTACTTTTCACAAATTTATCATTATAATCCTTAGTTTATACGAGGGAACCAAATAATTCAGAACAGAGGTTTCTGTGAACCTGTATGTCCTTAGCTAATGAAGGCCAATTCTGTGGCTTAGGAACTGTCCCTGGTCCTCGGTCAGCACATGTACAAGGGGGATTAACTCAAGAGGCTCAAGATTGCATTTCCACACATTGTCCTTTACTCGGAATTAATGGAGGACTAGAAAAAAAATCCCTAAAGACCTCACAATGTCTAATGTGTTTAAATGGAAGTACCTGGTACACGGAGGGGAAAAGGGGAAAAAAATCTTTGAGAAAAGAGGATCACGTTACTTTAGTATCCAAGACCATTCAGGCCAAATGGGATCTGACATGCACCTTAAATTTTAGGGAAAGTATGTGAAAAAAATAAAACAAACAACAAAACCCTCTAAGTGGAGATAAGTTTGATGTCAGGAAAACGGATTGTGGAAGAAAAAAAAATGTTAAGAGACAGGAAGCACCCAAAAGTGTGATTATAATAATGCAAGAGGTTGCAATGTCGGAGGTCCCTCAAAAATATAACGTTGCTATGTTAGAAGCACTCTCATTAGGTAATATTTGTAACAGATCTATCTATTAGTGGGATTTTTTTTTTATTCTTTTTTTTTTTTTAAAGATTTTATTTATTTATTTGAGACAGAGAGAATGAGAGAGAGAGCACATGAGAGGGGGGAGGGTCAGAGGGAGAAGCAGGCTCCCTGCTGAGCAGGGAGCCCAATGCGGGACTCGATCCCGAGACTCCAGGATCATGACCTGAGTTGAAGGCAGTAGCTTAACCGACTGAGCCACCCAGGCGCCCTATTAGTGGGATTTTTAAAAAAGAATAATCCAGGTGGAATAAAAGAAATATAAATAGGCCATAAGAATACTGGAAAACCGTAAGTAAACAGAACATTATAGAATTTCTAGGAACAACAAAATGACTTATTAGCTTTAACCAAAGCTTCCCCCACTGCTTAGGGAAGGAAGTTCAACAGCAGTAGCAACAGTGACCACTCACTAGGTGTCTTCTGTGCACCACGTGCTATGCCAGACACTTTCTATCCTAAAACTGAGAGTAAGAGTAATGGCAGCTGCTCACAGAGAGGTGGATGAAATTGGGGTTTGACCATCAGTCGGACCATGGCACAGCTTCTTAATAAAAGGTCGTGAGAACCACTAAGCATAAAACCAGTGATCACCCAGAAGTAGTTTGAGCTCATTAAGAAATCTACCAGATTTCCACTCATTTCCTCTTGGACAAGAGGTGACAATGGAAGGAACAGAAATGAGTAGAAGAGCATCATCTGCCTGGGATTTGGCAAATATCATGGAGAGTTTTCACGTGTGATGTCTTTGTGACAAGGCTATTTAAAAGTGAGGACCAGAGATGTGTTGGTCACTGGAAATCTGTTTATTATAGTCTATGTGGTGATATTTAAAGCTGCAGGGTACAATACTGAAAATGCTAATGAAGGGAAGATAGCATGTGTGACCTTCAACTCTTTAAATTAAGCTCAGCTTCCCACAAAGTTGAGCAACTGTCTCATGTGTTTATCTTCCTGCAATAAAAGGCCATGATGATTAGGAAATGCACAAATACACATCCCAAGGACCACATCAAGAAATCACCAGGAGACAGTCCATTCTTCTGCCTTCTCACAGCAAAGCGTCCTCCTGCACACCCTGGGGGAGTGCTCCACCAGCCACACATTTGGGAAATGATTTGGGATTCTCCGACCATGAAGGTGCCTTCCATATTTGCGATTGTGAAGACGGTTGATAAAATTGTAGATATGTTTATTTATAACTCTTTTTTTCTTGGATTTTAAGATTTTTTTTAAAGATTTATTTATTTATTTGAGAGAGAGGAAGAGAGAATGATAGCATGAATAGGAGGGGCAGAGGGAGAGGGAGAGAGAGTCTCAAGCAGACTCCACGCTGAGACTGGAGCCCAACTCCGGGCTCCATCTCACAACCCTGAGATCACGACCCGAGCCAAAATCAAGAGTCAGACGCTTAACCGATTGAGCCACCCAGTAGCCCCTAGATTTTAACATTCTTAAGAAGGAAAAAGGTGTTTTGAAATCCTTCGAAGATCTCAGCACCTCCCTCAGGTCATGCAGTTTGTGGTAGCTTCATACATATTTATTGACTGACTGACTGATTGAATGAGGGAGAGATAAAATACCACTGTCCTTGTGCACTCAGCCAGCTAAGTTTGCTCTTGACTCACTTGGAAAACACGTGGGAAGATGCCCATATCTGTGACACGTGGCCTGACTAGGAATTCAGTCCCTCTGGGTCCAGATGTGATCAGGGCTCCCTCCAAACAGCATTAGCTGACTTTATGGCTGCACGTCCATGCCCCTTCTTTGTCAAATGTCATGATTTCTCCCCTCCTTACCTTCCATCAGGCCCCGGACCCATAGACAAGGCCTCATTTGTCTCTCAAAAAAGAGATTTCTGCATTCTCTTCTCTCCCCCAAGTGCAATTCTTGTAAGTGGCAGATTTCCTTTTTTTATTTAAATCTGAATTGGTTTTTCATAACGTATATTAAACTGACACCATCAGAAGAATTTAATTAGCTCAACAGCAAGAAGCAGAAAATGCAACTTAGTGATCAGCTCATGATTCTGGTCTGGTTACCACACTTTGGACTCTTAACTTTAGGTGACCCTGGCATCCTGGACACTGACTCGGTCTACATAGGGATCCTTTCCTGACCAGTAAGGAAGGGGAGTTGTTTTAACCAGGGGCAGGCAGACCCCTGGACTGACTCCCGTCCAGCTCCAGTACTTACTAGCTTTCAGTCCTTCATGAGCACAATCCCAAAACCTTGCTGTGTGACATTGAAACATCTGAATTCCCTGCTGGGCTCACTCCCCAGGAAATTTCTTCGCTGGTGTACTTTCCCTTGAATGGCAAGTCAGTGAACCTCCACACATACACGCACATGCACACGCACACGCACACATATGTGCATGGGTACACGCATAGGTACATATATGTATATACATAAATCTACATTATATATGAGTGTATGTACATAATCACCATAGATTAATTCTGGCCATCTTTGCTCTACAGACCTGGTGTTAAAAGTAGAGTTAAGATGAAAGAATAATACATAATTTGCCATCCCAAAAATGTGCCTAATTTACTTCAAATAATGCAGGAAGCTTTCTTTTCTTTTCTTTTCTTTTTTTAAATTTTTTTATTCTTATGTTAATCCCCATACATTACATCATTAGCTTTAGATGTAGTGTTCCATGATTCATTGTTTGTGCATAACACCCAGTGCTCCATGCAGAACTTGCCCTCCTCAATACCCATCACCAGGCTAACCCATCCTCCCACCCCCCTCCCCTCTAGAACCCTCAGCTTGTTTTTCAGAGTCATCATCTCTCATGGTTCGTCTCCTCCTCTGATTCCCCCCCCTTCATTCTTCCCCTCCCACTACCTTCTTCTTCTTCTTCTTCTTTTTTTTCTCTTAACATATATTGCATTATTTGTTTCAGAGGTACAGATCTGAGATTCAACAGTCTTGCACAATTCACAGCGCTTACCAGAGCACACACCCTCCCCAGTGTCCATCACCCAGTCACCCCATCCCTCCCACCCCACCCCCCACTCCAGCAACTCTCAGTTTGTTTCCTGCGATTAAGACTTCCTCATATCAGTGAGGTCATATCATACATGTCTTTCTCTGTTTGACTTATTTCGCTCAGCATAATACCCTCCAGTTCCAACCATGTCATTGCAAATGGCAAGATCGCATTCGTTTTGATGGCTGCATAATATTCCATTGTATATATATACACCACATCTTCTTTATCCAGTCATCTTCGATGGACATCTTGGCTCTTTCCACAGTTTGGCTATTGTGGACATTGCTGCTATAAACATCAGGGTGCATGTACCCTTTCGGATCCCTATTTTTGTATCTTTGGGGTAAATACCCAGTAGTACAATTCTTGGATCATATGGTAGCTCTATTTTCAACTTTTTGAGGAACCTCCATACTGTTTTTCAGAGTGGCTGCACCAGCTTGCATTCCCATCAACAGTGTAGGAGGGTTCCCCTTTCTCCGCATCCCCGCCAATAGCTGTCGTCTCCTGACTTGTTAATTTTAGCCATTCTGACTGGTGTGAGGTGGTATCTCATGGAGGTTTTGATTTGGATTTCCCTAATGCCGAGCGATATTGAGCACTTTTTCATGTGTCTGTTGGCCATTTGGATGTCTTCTTTGGAAAAATGTCTGTTCATGTCTTCTGCCCATTTCTTGATTGGATTCTTTGTTCTTTGGGTGTTGAGTTTGATAAGTTCTTTATAGATTTTGGATCCTAGCCCTTTATCTGATATGTCATTTGCAAATATCTTCTCCCATTCTGTCGGTTGTCTTTTGGTTTTGTTGACTGTTTCCTTTGCTTTGCAAAAGCTTTTTATCTTGATGAAGTCCCAATAGTTCATTTTTGCCCTTGCTTCCCTTGCCTTTGGCGATGTTTCTAGGAAGAAGTTGCTGTGGCTGAGGTTGAAGTGGTTGCTGCCTGTGTTCTCCTTTAGGATTTTGCTGGACTCCTGTCTCACATTGAGGTCTTTCAACCATTTGGAGTCTATTTTTGTGTGTGGTGTAAGAAAATGGTCCAGTTTCATTCTTCTGCATGTGGCTATCCAATTTTCCCAACACCATTTGTTGAAGAGACTGTCTTTTTTCCATTGGACATTCTTTCCTGCTTTGTTGAAGATTAGTTGACCATAGAGTTGAGGGTCCATTTCTGGGCTCTCTATTCTGTTCCATTGATCTGTGTGTCTGTTTTTGTGCCAGTACTATACTGTCTTGATGATGACAGCTTTGTAATAGAGCTGGAAGTCCGGAATTGTGATGCTGTCAGCTTTGCTTTTCTTTTTCAACATTCCTCTGGCTATGCGGGGTCTTTTCTGGTTCCATACAAGTTTTAGGATTATTTGTCCCATTTCTTTGAAAAAAGTGGATGGTATTTTGATGGGGATTGCATTGAATGTGTAGATTGCTTTAGTAGCATTGACATCTTCACAATATTTGTTCTTCCAATCCAGGAGCATGGAACGTTTTTCCATTTCTTTGTGTCTTCCTCAATTTCTTTCATGAGTGTTTTATAGTTTTCTGAGTACAGATCCTTTGCCTCTTTGGTTAGATTTATTCCTAGGTATCTTATGGTTTTGGGTGCAATTGTAAATGGGATCGACTCCTTAATTTCTCTTTCTTCTGTCTTGTTGTTGGTGTATAGGAATGCCACTGACTTCTGTGCATTGATTTTATATCCTGCCACTTGACTGAATTCCTGTATGAGTTCTAGCAGTTTTGGGGTGGAGTCTTTGGGGTTTTCCACATAAAGTATCATATCATCTGCAAAGAGTGAGAGTTTGACTTCTTCTTTGCCAATTTGGATGCCTTTGATTTCTTTTTGTTGTCTGATTGCTGTGGCTAGGACTTCCAATACTGTGTTAAATAGCAGTGGTGATAGTGGACATCCCTGCCGCATTCCTGACCTTAGGGGGAAAGCTCTCAGTTTTTCCCCATTGAGAATGATATTTGCTGTAGGTTTTTCATAGATGATTTTTATGATATTGAGGTATGTACCCTCTATGCTTATACTCTGAAGAGTTTTGATCAAGAAAGGATGCTGTACTTTGTCAAATGTTTTTTCTGCATCTATTGAGAGGATCATATGACTCTTGTTCTTTCTTTTGTTAATGTATTGTATCACGTTGATTGATTTATGGATGTTGAACCAACCTTGCAGCCCAGGGATAAATAAATCCCACTTGGTCGTGGTGAATAATCCTTTTAATGGACTGTTGGATCCTATTGGCTAGTATTTTGGTGAGAATTTTTGCATCCATGTTCATCAGGAATATTGGTCTGTAATTCTCCTTTTTGATGGGGTGTTTGTCTGGTTTTGGGATCAAGGTAATGCTGGCCTCATAAAATGAGTTTGGAAGTTTTCCTTCCATTTCTATTTTTTGGAACAGTCTCAGAAGAATAGGTATTAATTCTTCTTGAAATGTTTGGTAGAATTCCCCTGGGAAGCCATCTGGCCCTGGGCTTTTGTTTTTTGGGAGATTTTTGATGACTGTTTCAATTTCCTTAGTGGTTATAGGTCTGTTCAGGTTTTCTATTTCTTCCTGGTTCAGTTTTGGTAGTTGATACATCTCTAGGAATGCATCCATTTCTTCCAGATTATCTAATTTGCTGGCATAGAGTTGCTCATAATATGTTCTTATAATTGTTTGTATTTCTTTGGTGTTGGTTGTGATCTCTCCTCTTTCATTCATGATTTTGTTGATTTGGGTCATTTCTCTTTTCTTTTTGATAAGTCTGGCCAGGGGTTTATCAATCTTGTGAATTCTTTCAAAGAACCAGCTCCTAGTTTCGTTGATCTGTTCTACTGTTCTTTTGGTTTCTATTTCATTGATTTCTGCTCTGATCTTTATTATTTCTCTTCTCCTGCTGGGTTTAGGCTTTATTTGCTGTTCTTTCTCCAGCTCCTTTAGGTGTAGGGTTAGCTTGTGTACTTGAGACCTTTCTTGTTTCTTGAGAAAGGCTTGTATTGCTATATACTTGCCTCTTAGGACTGCCTTTGCTGCATCCCAAAGATTTGGAATAGTTGTGTTTTCATTTTCATTGGTTTCCATGAATTTTTTTAATTCTTCTTTAATTTCCTGGTTGACCCATTCATTCTTTACTAGGATGCTCTTTAGCCTCCATGTATTTGAGTTCTTTCTGACTGTCCTCTTGTGATTGAGTTCTAGTTTCAAAGCATTGTGGTCTGAAAATAGGCAGGGAATGATCCCAGTCTTTTGGTACCGGTTGAGACCTGATTTATGACCTAGGATGTGATTGATTCTGGAGAATGTTCCATGGGCACTAGAGAAGAGTGTGTATTCCATTGCTTTGGGATGGAATGTTCTGAATAGGTCTGTGAAGTCCATTTGGTCCAGTGTGTCATTTAAAGTCTTTATTTCCTTGTTGATCTTTTGCTTAGACGATCTGTCCATTTCCGTGAGGGGGGTGTTAAAGCCGAGAACTTGGGCCCCGCTCCTCAGTGAGCCCCCAGAGAAAAGCCGTCAGTCACTCCCGTCTCCCCGGTCTCCAGCCGCACTCCGTGCTCACCCGGCCTGTGACTGCGTGTTTCTATCTCTGGCATCCAACCCTGGGTGGAGTCTCCAAACCCAGCAGATCCCTGCGGTGCATTCCCGCGCGGCTCCTCCCGGGGGAGGAAGGTGAGTCTCCCCGGATCTGCCGCTTGTGGGGTCCCTGCTGGAGGAGCAGGGGCCCGACTGTGCCGCGGATCACGGTTTATGGCAACCCCGAGCTGAGAGCCCGCGTCTGGGCTCCGCCTCAGCAGCTGGCTTCCCTGCTCCGTTACCTGGGAGCTCTGCCACACTCAGGCACCCCCAGTCTTTCTGTGACCCCGAGGGTCCTGAGACCACTCTGTCCCGGAGGGTTCCACCCCCGCTTAGCCACCAGAGTGACGTCCCTCGGCGGAGCAGACTTTTAAAAGTTCCGATTTTGTGCTCCGTGGTTCCATCACTTGCCAGAAGCGGCTGATGGAGGCCCCTCCCCCGCCATCTATCCTCCCGAATATCGCCTCGGTTTCACTTCTCCACACGTCCTACCTTCCATAAAGTGGTCGCTTTTCTGATGAGAGAGTTGTTGCTCTTCTTTTCTTCGATCTCCTGTTGAGTTTGTAGGTGTTCAGAATGGTTTGATCCCTATCCAGCTGAATTCCTGGGAGGAGACAAATCCAGGTCTCCTACTCCTCCGCCATCTTGCTCCACCCCCTTTCTTTTCTTTTTTTAAGATTTTATTTATTTATTAGAGACAGAGAGCATGAGCTGGTGGTGGGGGAGGAGCAGAGGCAGAGGGAGAAGCAGACTCCTTGCTGATTAGGGAGCCTGACCCGGGACTGGATCCCAGGACCCCAAGCCTAAGGTAGATGCTTAACTGACTGAGCCACGCCCGTGCCCCTATAAGAGCCTTTCTTCCTTGCTCCTCCTCCTCCCCAACCAGGTCCTCATTTGTTAATGTCTATGTGGTACAATGCAAAAAATTCTCCAGGGACTAAGTGGTTATTTTTTTCCACAAATAAAAGTAAATCTCCTAGATCTTGACCCAAATCACTTGTTTCCTTCTCAAAGACAGCCTCTGATACTGATTCTGTGTGTGTCCTTCCATGAGTAGTGTACATGTATACAAATATTCATACACATTAGTACCTACATTTTCCCCCAAGTGGTGGCTCGTTATCCACGTGGTGGTGTACATCTCCTCTTTAATTTCCCAGGAAGGTATCAATAGACTTGCTTTCTTTTTTTTTTTTTTTAAGATTTTATTTATTTATTTGACAGAGAGAGACACAGCAAGAGAGGGAACATAAGCAGGGGGAGTGGAGAGGGAGAAGCAGGCTTCCTGCAGAGCAGGGAGCCAGATGTGGGACTCGATCCCAGGACCCTGGGATCATGACCTGAGCTGAAGGCAGATGCTTAACGACTGAGCCACCCAGACACCCTAGACTTGCTTTCTTTTAATAGCCATGTCAATGAGCCATAATTTATTAAGCAATTCACTTAAAATGGATTTTTAGATTGTTTCTAGTGTTTTATTCTGTGAACTATGCTAAAGGATTTTATATATGTCATCCCCCTCATTTTGCATACTGGCGAAAATACCGGTGTTCATTTTCATGTGCCCTTAAGATACACACTTCCGCTTAGGGATTTTTCGGACACGTGGTCTTCCAAGTGTACAAGGGTAGATGTACATGCATTGCAGCGTCCTATATTGCCGTACACTTGAAATTCAATACGCTGCATGTATTTAAGGGACATAGCTTAAGGTTGTGACATACACATACGCATACACTCACTCCAATCAGTATAATGATCTGCATTATATATAACGATGAGCTCCCAAAGTTCTTTTGTGCTCTTTACAATCCTTCCCTCCAACCTCTCACCATCCCTCATTCCCCTCCCTAGGCACCTCCAACATGCTTCTTGCCTCTATAACTATAACTATAACTATATATATATATGGAATTATACATTATATGTTCTTTTTTGTGTGTCTCCTTTCACTCATAAGATTTGTTTGGAGGGCGCCTGGGTGGCTCAGATGGTTGAGCATCTGCCTACGGCTCAGGTCATGATCCCAGAGTCCTGGGATCAAGTCCCGCATCGGGCCCCTTGCTCAGTGGGGAGCCCGCCTCTCTCTCTCTCTCTTACAAATAAATAAATAAAATCTTAAAAAATAAAAGATTTGTTTTGAAATCCTTTGTGTCTTTTCATGTATCAATAGTTCACTTTTATTTCAGAGCATTTCCCACTGTATGGAAATACCACAATATGTTCATGTATTTGACACTTGATGAGCATTTGGATATGGAAAATAAAGCTCATAAGCATATTCATGTACAACCTTTGTGTGGACATAAGCTTCCATTTGTCTTGGGTAAATATGTAGGAGTAGAACGATTGAATCCTATAAATTTTTCAGAAGGGTGCCAATATCTTTTCAAAAGTGGTTTGTATGATTTAATGTTCCCTTCAGCAATATTTGAAAGTTGAAGTTCCTCCATATTCTCACCTTCACGTGGAATGGTTGGTCTTTTTAATTTTAGCCATTCTCCCTAATAAGTAATGGTGTTGAGTATCTTTCATGTGCTTAACTGCTATCCTTGTATCATCTTTGATGAAATATCAGTTCAAACTTTTTACTCATTTTTTAATTGAGTGCTGAGTTCATTACTTATTCTGGATACAAGTCCTTTATTGGATATATGATTTGAAAATACTTTCTCCATTTTTATAACATCGTCCTTCAAAGCTCAGAAGCTAGAATTTTGATAAAATCTGTGGGGTTTTTTTGTTTTGTTTTGTTTTTTTGGTTTTTTTTTTTTTTTTTTTTGACAGAGAAAGAGCTGGGGAGGGATAAGCAGAGGGAGAGGAAGAGAGAGAATCTTAAGCAAGCTCTACACCCAGTGCAGAGCCCAACGCCAGGCTTGATCTCCCAACTCTGTGATCATGTTCTGAGCTGGTCAAGAGTTGGATGCTTACCTGACTGAGCCACCCAGGCACCCTGATAAAATCTGGTTTTAAATTTATTTTTAATACATAATGATTTTGATGTTGTATCTAAGAAATTTTTGCCTAACCCAGATCTCAAATGTCTTCTCCAATGGATTCCTTTAGAACTGTTGTAGTTTTAAGTTCTATATTTAGGTCTATGGTAGATTTGGGGTGAGTTTTTGAATTTGATGAAAAGTTCCTCCTCATCCTCCTTTTTTCTTCTTATTCTCCATTTTTTTTTCTTAAGAAAATCCAGTTGTTCCAGCAATATTTATTGTAAATATTATCCTTTCCCACTGAATTGGCTTCATACCTTTGTCAAAGTCCAATTGTCCATATATGTGTGAGTACATTTCCAGGCCCTCTGTTCTATTTTCTATTTGTCTCTCTTTACAAAAATGACATGTTGTCTTGCTCACTACAAATTTATAGTAAGTCTTGACATTAAACCGATAACAACAGTAATCTTGGAAGATTAAAATGCCCACATGGAAATAGAAAGCAATATGAAGAGTAGACAACTGGGGGAGGGGGGGTCATATGTTCAGTTTTGGGCAGCTGGAAAGCCCAGTATGATTCTTTCTGTCCTTCCCTGAGAGTTTCTTCCCTTGGGTTTTAGAGCTCAGTCCACTGTCCCACCAAAAACCACCTCTTTTTATGTCGGTAATCTTACCACTATTTGCAAACACAGAAACATTTGGACCATAAAAATATAAGCAATGAGTTGTATTTGGGAAGGGTGGTAAAGTTTCAATGCTTCTCAGTTATTCCTAGAACATAGTGCTGAAACCCAACTCTGTGATGGGGTGACTGGGATTTCCAGAGGCACTTTACCTACAGATTTCATCCTCCAAAGGTTGTGACCCTGACAAGCCCCATCTCACTGTATAGGGTCTCCTCTTTTTAGTGACTCCTGTTCAAGTTTTGTTTAGTTTCCTTCACTGTCTGAGTTGTGAGCATCGTAGAGCACCCCTTCCTAAGCACAGTGTTCTGAAGACATTCCTCTTGCTCTCTGAGAGAATGTGCATTGAATAATTACAGTTCAGTCTCCTCCCTGCTTGCTCACTCAGGTATAGAGATCAGGACACACCATTGTCCAGTCTAGCAGATGGGACAGGCATGTAAATAAGTGGATTTAGGGCAAGCAAGGCATATATGGCACCATGGGGCCACAAAAGATGGGACAATGACACGTGTTCTGGAAAATCTGAAAAGGGAGGGTATATTTGAGTGAGACTTCAACAATTAACAGTGAATGACACTGGAACCAGGGGGACCTCAGTCTGAGCCAACAAATCCAATTCAATTCAATGCACACTGTGGGCTGCCTGTCACATATAGGCTGAGGTGTGTGCTGGAGGAACAGGACAGAATAAAACAGTGTTATCCCTTCCCCAAAACATTGTCTAACACAGAGGGCTCCATTGAATCAAGGGAAGTAAAGGGGCAATGGGACAGTTAGGAAGGCAATCTAAGTTAATTTAGGTCTAAAGAGAAGGCATCCTAGAAAGTGTTATTTAGGTTGAAACATAAAGGGTGTATAAGAGATGGGGGGGGTTCAGGTGAAGTGTTGTAGACAGAGGTAATAGTGAGAGGAAGCCTGAGTGTCATGAAGACTAGGTAACTTATTAAAAAAAAATATATATATCAAAGGAATTTCAGTGCTGCTTGCATGCCCTGAACAAATAGAGGAAGTTCATTAAATATTATATAATTCTTTTTTTTTAAAGATTTTATTTATTTATTTGAGAGAGAATGAGAGACAGAGAGCATGAGAGGGAGGAGGGTCAGAGGGAGAAGCAGACTCCCTGCCGAGCCCGATGCGGGACTCGATCCCGGGACTCCAGGATCACGACCTGAGCTGAAGGCAGTCGCTTAACCAACTGAGCCACCCAGGTGCCCAAGGCTGATCAATTTTAAATAGCTTTAAGTCTCTGTTGAAATAATCCTAGCTTCTGCCAGAGAAGGCACAGAAAGCTATTTTTTTTTTTAAGATTTTATTTATTTATTTGAGAGAGAGAATGAGATAGAGAGAGAGAGCACGAGAGGGGGGAGGGTCAGAGGGAGAAGCAGACTCCCTGCTGAGCAGGGAGCCCGATGCAGGACTCGATCCTGGGACTCCAGGATCATGACCTGAGCAGAAGGCAGTCGCTTAACCAACTGAGCCACCCAGGTGCCCAAATATTATATAATTCTATTCTTATTATTCTTAAGAAATCAGAGGTATCAGAACAATGACCCGAATACACTGCTGGTGACGTGGTGTGCGTGATGGCACATTCAGTTGCTTCTCAACACCAGCATGAGCTCATTCTTGACACACCTGAGGTCTTCACCCAATCCTGAGGTAAAGGACCCCTTCTGGCAGGGCTGCATTTAGATATTAGGGCCAGGAAAAATTGGTGGAGATTGGTCCCTGGAGTGAACAAAGCCAGTTAACAAAATCTCTCTGACAATGCTGTGGGTGCGGCTCCTGGCTCAGGGGGATGCTGTGCTTTCTGCCCCCGGCTCAGTCCTCCCCATCCCAAGTCCCGCCTTTCACGCAGGGAACTCAGGACACTTAGGAGCTTTTCCATGGTCATCATTTTTATTTAGTACCAGGCTAGATCACTGCCTGATTGTTCCCTCTTTTGAGTAATATTCAAAACCTGCCCCGAGACTCTGAAATAAACTTTAAAGATAAAAGAGATTCTAAAACGGCAGCCAGGTCATCTTTCATGTCTTTGACAGGTTAAAAATCCACGCTTATCCTTTTAGAGTGGATGTATCGGAGACTCAGAGAAAGCAGAAGGAAGAAGAGTTTTAAATGATTTCTGAGGACAGAAAGCATCATTCCCAGAGCCTCCTTTCAGCAAATTATGAAGCATAGAGGAGGCAGGCAGTTGGCAACATCGGTAACATTTTCCATAATATTTCAAATGTCTATCCGCCTGTCACGTAATAAATGGGAAGGGAAATGGCGGTGTAAGGAAACGTGACCATGTTCCTCCACATTAGCCTGAAAGTTATTAGCCAGTTTGATGCCTTATTATTCGTAAAGGACCAATAATCATCCAACAATAGGTGGCATGGTAATTGCTACGTTAATGTTATTTACTCCAATTGCTTCCCCTAATGATATGGTCCAAAACCTAAAAACATTTTGAATTTTGATCTCCAATTTCTATCCTTTCGTGTGAACCCTCTTTCCCGAATTTCCACGTAATAAGAGTGTGTCCCTATTTCTCTAAAAGTAACTGAATATTGGATCAGTAATGAACTCACAATAGCAACGGAGTATTAGCAATTACATAGATTTGCGAAGAGAAGAGAAGAATGAAACAATATAGTGATTGTAATACCGTTTTCTCTGGTAAGCTAATGTCTATCACTTCTGAAAAAAGAGAAACGTGTAATGAGTAGCTACTTTAGGAATAAGTTAGGTGTTGTGGAAAGTCTGAATGGAAACTGCCCTTCAGGGCCTACTTAAGAGTGAATATATATGCTCCAGAGGACGTAATAACACCAAACAGGTGGTTCTGAGTCTCATTGTAAGTCAGCAAATTTGATCCAGGGACAGGGCTGTCAATTCTCATCATTGTACTTGTGGTAAAATATGCATGACATAAAATTTACCATTTTTAAGCATTCCGTTCCAAGGCCTGAAGTGCATTCATATCATTGTGTGCCCATTCCCACCATCCATCTCCAGAACTTTCTCATCCTCCCAAACTAAAACCCTGTCCATATTAAACACTAACTCCCTCCCCCCACCCCCCACCCCTGCCCCATAGGGCCCCTGGTAACCACCATCTGTTTTCTGTCTCTAGGAGTCTGCCTACTCGGGGTATCACCTCCATGCAGAATCATACAGTATCTGTCCTTCTGTGACCCACTTACTTCACCCAGCATCAGATCTTCAAGGCTGAGACAGGTTTTATATTCCAAAGGTCAACACTCAACCATTTTTGCTTTACCTCCACCAACCTCGCCCTCACCTCAAAGGGACATCTCAGCACATCTTTTTTCGGAAATCAGTTAATATTTGCAAAAGACTTCCCCAGCACTTATTCAGTCCTCAATCTTAACCCTAATTATGGGAGAATTTGCTTTCTATTTTATACATTTCTCTGTTTGAAATTTTTACAAGAATGATTGTATTTGTTCATTCCATGGTACTAGTTTCGAATAGAGTATTACTCTTTAGGATATGAATTGTATTTTGCAATAGTTTCAGTTGCAATAAATGCTGTGGGGTTCATGCATTTCACTATGCACCTATTCAAGTATTCAAAGTGTCTCAAAATTTATATCATAGCTTAAATGTATTTTAACCTATTCTCGACCTGGCGTGGCTTAAAATTTGATTCCTCAAAGGCTGTGACCAGCTGGGTGGACCATGGCCTAGTGGTCAGGAAGCACCTCGGACAGAGTTGTCCATGCCTTGCACCTTCCTAGGAACTGTGACATGCTTTGAGGTGATGAGGTTTCACCCCTTCTCCAGCTTTTCCTGTCACAACAGATCCAGTGATATCTGGATTCTTGCAGAGGAGAAGATGACTTCATTGTACTTTTAAAACATTTTGTTTCTCCTCTTCATTGATCCTCTTGGGTGGTTGCATCTCTCAATTGTATCTCTTGTATTAAAAGCTAAAGTTATAAGAAGATACCTTGTCTCTTGACTTCTCACATTTACCATGCACTCAATATCTTCCTTGTTTACCATGATCATTGTCCATTGTTCTCTTGGACAGTTCCCCAAGACTCTTGTCTACCACAAACATGACCAGGTTCCCAGTGACAATAATGTCAAGGATGTCCAGAACCCAGAGCCTGTCCTGATGTGCCTAAAAGTACAAGTCAGTATGGCAGATGGTCTGAAGGTCTGTGTCTTTTTGGTAGTAATGATGGCGTGAGGCTTCATCAAAGTAGTCATAAATTCATACCAAGGGATTGTGGTGTAACATTTCTGATTTGTCCGCAAGGAAGATGGATGTCTGTATATTGAGAATCCCATCAGGGCTGATGCTCTTATTCAGTTCTTAGCTTTTGAAGTTTTTGCCTACAGGACATTTTAAATCTTGGAGGTATAGTTAGCATCACCAATAAGAAATTGTCATGGCTTGAAGACTCGCCTGGCTCAGTATAATATGAAGGGTCTTGTCCACTGGGCCCAATGTGGCATGGAAGACATCAAAATTCAGTGTTTCAGGTACACTGTGGGTGGCAGATGAGCATGTATACTTTAACCTTTGAGAATCAATCTCAATTCTAGCCAGAGTGCTAAAAAACAATGCATTTGCCTGGTTCAAATATGATAGAATTTTCTTGTTCTTACTGAAATTTTCAAAATACGTCTTGAAATTGGTTGTCATCTCTTCTCTGTCTAACTGGGTGGTCTTCCATCACTGCTCCATGCAATGGGGAGCCCTTTGTACACTTGAGATTCAAAGCCCAACATTCCAGGAGCACCTGGGTGGCTCAGTTGGTTAAATGTCTACCTTCAGCTCAGGTCATGATCTTGGGGTCCTGGGATCAAGTCCCGCATCAGGCTCCCGGCTCAGTGGGGAGTCTGCTTCTCCCTCTCTCTCTGCCCCTCCCCCTCACGTGTGCTCTCTCTCTTTCTCTCTTTTTGTGTCAAATAAATAAAATCTTAAAAAAAAACAAAACAAAACAGAAAAACAACTCAGCATTCTACCACCAGGAGGCACTCAATTGAATAGTCAGCTCCTGCATCAAGTTCTAAACATTTCTCTCCATACAAAATTGCTTTTCGAAACCATAAATCATAGCAATGGTTGATGTTTTCACATCCTGGAAGTTTCCTGTCCAAGGACAGGTGATAATGAGATCAATGTTATTACAGATCAATGCCAGGGGACTGAGGCTCAGTTCTGCCCCTTGGCAGCTGTGTGATCTAAGTGACCTCACTCCTCTGAGCTTGTTAGTCTATAAAGTGGGAGTAACAATATGCAATTCACAACTTCCTTGTGAGGAATAAAGACAGAGGCAGTTTGATTTAGAATGCTGTGACATCATGAATCTATGATCACTTTGTTTAAATAAAGAAATCTCTAGAAAGCAATATTCTACCCCTAGATCTTCAATTGCTAAAACAAAACAAAACTTTTAATATGTGCTTGTTAAATTTGTTATTTAATACATTGTAAGATGAATGGAATAGAGCCTGTTATAGCACATACGATCTATTGTGTATAATGTTACATATTTTATTTAATACATAAATGTAGCATACTATAATTACGATAACAATATATTTTATGCATTATATACCACATCATACATTATTCTTTATATTAACATAATTCTTACATTATAATACTAAGATTATTTAAGGAATCATAGGCTTTAAATTTGTAATCTTCCAAGTTGTATTTTTAATACATTCTCATAAAGCTATCCACGTGAAAATGTTACTTTTAAAGTAATGTTAGTAAAATCTTCGGCTGACAGCCAATGTGATTTAAACTAGCTGCTTTTGTTTTCTTTAATAAAGTTTTTAAATGTCTTTTGGTTATTAATGTGAAAGTATCAGCATCAAACTATGGATTAGCTGCTGTGAGTAAATTGGCTTTTCATTTCAATGAATCTGGCAGTACATTTACCCAAATGAAATATTTCCTCTTAAACTGATGTGTGCATTGATTTGGTTGCCAATACGGACTAGCCAGGCATTAGATAGGTACGCTGTAGAACTGACAGATGTTAAAAAAACAAACAAACTCACAGTTCTTATATTTTCTAGAGTTTTTTTTTTTTTGCCAAAACAATTGCCTTTCTCAAATTCCAACTATGAAATCTTAAACTGATGTACTTGAAATGAATTTTGCCTGTCTTTTCTATGTGATAAATTCTGTCAAACATTTTTTTTTTAACTTTAGAGCAATGGTTGGTCAATTTTACCCATGGATAAAAGGCTTTCAGAAGGCTTTCAAATACTTGCTGAATATGTTGATATTCAGTTCACATGCAACTATCTTCAGACAGCATTGGACATAATTGAACATTAGAGGCAAGAAGAATCACGATCGTAGTAGTAGACAGTTGTGTTACACGAGTTGTTCTGCAAGATGGATGAAAAGAATTCTAAGTGAGTCCATATTTGTATACACTGTTCTTTCGAGCAACTACATACAACCTCAGACAATAGTTTCACTATTGACTTTTAGAGAATTCATATGTATTTGCTCTGATGGTCTGATTTCCCACTGATCAAGGTCTTGGCCTTGCTAAGATTCCAGAGATCAGACCATCAGCAGAACATCAAATAAATTGTCTCATTCCCCTCCTCATCTCAATCAGGTAGTCCATTATTTGAATCCCAGAGATTGTGAGACAATATCTGAGAGAATTGTGTTAAAATCTACAACCATGACTTTGAATTTCTCATAGTAGTCCTGACGTTTCTTGCTGTAAGTATTATGCAACTGTGTTATTAGATGCAAACAAATTTTAAATTGTTTCTTCTCTGTGTCTTCTGAGTAACCACACCTCAAAAGCTAACAAAGGCTTGCGTTGAACTCAAAAGCAGACCATATGAAAATAAATTGCACAGAATCACCACTTAGCTTAACCGATTTTTGCTTCTTCCCTCCAGCAAGCTAAATGGCAAGCATGGAGCAGAGAGAAGAGAGGGAGGAAGGCGGGCACTGCATTCTCACATCACGTGCACCACTGATGACCACTCAGTGGACATATCCACATGTCACAGACGTCCAGCCTCTCACTGCCCGACGGCCATTCATTCCTGGCCAGCACATCTAGCCACCACGGTATTCCACGCAACAGAATTTCTCACTGCCATGCAGTAAATGTTTGTTAGATGTTTGAAGGTCTGCAAATGAACCGTACTCCCAGGAGAGAGCAGGGCATTGATGCCTGTCGTATTTTGGAGGACCAGACTTAAAACCTCTTTGGGAATCCAGACACCCAACCCGTGCTTCCTGTTCAATTGGCTTGCAGTTGATAGAACATTCTGATTTGTTACACTCAGCTTTGCATGTTATTCCTTAAGTAAGTTGTTTACAATGTATACCATTCTTTATTAATACATTCTCCATCTTCCAGTACTTTCCAACAACACATGTACAACTTTTGGGGTGTAGGATGTATTGACCTCTTTGGGGTGGGGTAGGCATATGTGTTTATCAAGACTGCTATGCTTTTCAGGACTGGGATAAACTTGTTCACAAATTTAACCACTTTGGAAGGAAAACATCTATTCAACTGTTTTGATAAAAGCATGCCTACCAGTTCACTTCGAGAAAAGCCATGGTTACAAGCAAAGGATCCCTTTTGGAGGTAAAGCTCTTTCACCACTTGCAGGCACAGCTAAATGCACACTATCACTTTTATTAAGATGAGGGATTGAAGGGGGTGTCTGGCTGGCTCAGTTTGAAGAGCTTGTGACTCCTGATCTTGGGGTCGTGAGTTCGAGCCCTGTGTTGGGTGTAGAGATTACTTAAATAAATAAAACTTTAAAAAAGAGACAGAGAATTGAGGAATCTGAACTAAAATTCATTTTTCTACATTGTAATCCACCTCCAGATGTCTCATTCTTATATCTTTCTGGGTTTGAAGTGAACTTTTCCTCCCATGTTATTATGAAGGGTTCCTATTATTAAATATATTTTATTAGCTCACTGGTATCAAAATGAATCTGATTAATCCAACCTTTCCAATAATTCCAAGGGTGTTCTTAATGCATTATTTCCTCAACTGAGGCAATATAACTTAAAATATGACACCTGTCATTATTTTTTTAGCATTGTTTCTGAGTTTAGCATTAATTACTATTTCTCTTATTTATCTATTTGACAAACAGAGAATACTAGCCTTGTATTATTTCTTACAGTCATGGGATGTTAAGTAGGGTAAAAAAACTATTTTCTCTATTTCCTAATTTTCTCTTGTTCCATAAACAGATGGAAATGCCTGTTTAGGAATACTCCCAAAGTCGTCCTAATATTCTTGGGTTATCTACATGTATGAATGATACCTACTCTTCCTTGCTCTTAGTTATTGCTGGATGAAACTTCCAACACCTCATATCAAATTCTCTTCTTTCTAAACTTTCTTCTTTTGGTCCTACATTGAAGTATATTCCTGATTGCTTAGTTAGAAATTATACCATGCATCCTAATACATCAAATTCTAAATGGAAGCAGTGCCTTTTCTCTCCATTAATATAACCCACAGGCACTAAGACTGCAGAAGAAAACTATTTCTGATCACACTCTTCTCTCTACTTGTAGGTTATTGATACCAAAGATTGTCTTTTTTTTTTTTTATTCTAGAGAATATTGTTTACATTTTTCTCTTCTTTCCAGAATTCATCTTAGGACTATCCTCTAGCTCTTCACTCTATCCTCCAGGGCTTTTTGTCTCTTTCATATTTCCTGACTCTTCACCTCTATGGGGTGCATTCTGATAAAGTCTCTTAATTCACATCATGAATCGTCTCCACAGCTGTGTGAAATCTGCTAGTGCACCTAGATAGCACCTTTTACATTCCAATTATTGGGGTTTTTTTTCATTTGCAGATGTACTATTTAGTTCTTTCAAAAATCTGATAGCTGATCGTTGTAGTTTTATACTTCTTATAGACACATTAGAGGTCTCTTTCATTATGCAAACAGTGCTAACGTCATTGTTTTATTATTTCTATGTATTCAATCATTTTATTGATTTGTGTTTGTGTGAGCTGATATTCCTGCTTGCTCATGGTGCCTCATTCCCCTGTGTGATGGTAGTTTTACTACTGCGACCTACAGACTTACCAGGTCAGTCTCTGTGCTCCTCAGGGTCACTGGTATAGTTGGGCCATTATGATTTCCTCCTTGATTTACAGAGCAGCTCTGGCCTTAGCATCCTAGCCCAGTTTATGCACCACACTGGGGAGAATTATTTTTGTAAATAAAGCCTGATCACTTTTCAGCCTTCCTACACTCCTCAGTGATCTGCACAATGTATACAGTAGAGTGAATCAAGGTGCTTTAGAACCTGAGCCCCTGCATGCCATTCCAGCCTGTGTTTACCTCTCTCCTTCATAAACACTGAGCCATAGCTTTACTAAGCTACTTGGTGCTCCCTGAACACAATAAGATGTGCCCTTATTTACATTTAAAGTAATTATTGATAGGTACGTCCTTATTGCCATTTTGTTACTTGTTTTCTAGTTGTTTTTGTTCTTTGCTAGTTCTCTTGCTCTCTTTGTGATTGATGTTTTTCTGTAGTGTTATGTTGAATTTCTCTTTATTTTTTGTATGTCTGTTATAGGTTTTGGGTTTGTGGTTATCATGAGGTTTATATTAAGTATACAGAGGACTATATACAGTTGATTGCCATTTAAGTTAAAAAAACCTTTTTTTTAAAGATTTTACTTATTTATTTGAGAGAGAGAGAAAGAGCTGGGGGAAGAGTAGAGTGGGGGGCGGGGGAGAATCCTCAAGCAGATTCCATGCTGAGCATGAAGCCTGATGAAGGGCTCAATCTCATGACACTGAGATCATGACCTGAGCTGAAATCAAGAGCCAGAAGCTTAACCAACTGAGCCACCCAGGCCCCCCCTTCTTTTTTTCCTTTTTTTAACTCTGTCTTTCAGTTTTTGTTTATGCTGGAAAACAGTATGGAAGTTCCTCAAACAATTAAAAATCGAAATTCCATATGACCCAATAATTCCACCACTGGGTATTTATCCACAGAAAACAAAAACACTAATTCAAAAAGATATATGCACCCTGATGTTTTATTGCAGCATTTTTACAATAGACAAGATATGGGAGCAACCTACATGTCCATCAATAGATGAAGAGATAAAGATGGGATTTATATATATATATATATATATATATATATATATATATATATATATATGTCTCTCTCTCATATATATAAAACACAGAAATAAAAAAGGGTGAGATTGTATTAATTCCAACAACATAGATGGACCTAGAGGATATATGTTAAGTGAAATAAGTCAAATACCATATGATTTCACTCAAATGTCGAATCTTTAAAAAGCAAAGGAATAAATAAACAAAAAGCAGAATCAGACCTATAAATACAGAGAACAAACTGATGATTACTGGGACAGAGATCAGGGGGATGGACAAAAAAGGTGAAGGGGAGGGGCAGGTACAGGCTTCCAGTTAGGGAGTGAATGAGTCAGAGGAGTAAGAGGCACAGCACAGGGAATACAGTCAATGATCTCGTAATAGTGTTGCACTGTGGGGACATCTGGGTGGCTCAGTCGTTAAGCGTCTGCCTTCGACCCAGGTCATGATCCCAGGGTCCTGGGATCGAGCCCCGCATCGGGCTCCCTGCTCCGCGGGAAGCCTGCTTCTCCCTCTCCCTCTGCCCCTGCTTGTGTTCCCTCTCTTGCTGTGTCTCTCTCTGTCGGATAAATAAAATCTTAAAAAGAAAAAAAATAGTGTTGCACAGCGACAGATGGGAGCTACTCTGAATCACTGTGATTGAATCTCTATGCTGTACACCTGACACTAATGTAACATTGTGTGTCAACTGTACTCCAATAAAAAGAAAACAACAGCAGCAACAACAATAGTACAAAGATAGCCTCTCGTCATTTCTTGCTTTTGCATGGAATTTCACATCTTCTAGAAGGTAATTCTTTCTCTTATATACCCAGAAAGCTCTTGCACATCCTTCAGGATTTATTTTGTAGGACTTGTGTTTATTTGTTCCTATCCTCTCCACAATACAAGTTAGTTATATACTGTCTTCTCTGTCTTCCCCCACAGAAACACACACACATGCACATTCACACACCAGTATACGCAGATAGCACTCTATATTACAACCCTCACTTTTCTTTGAGTGCCTTCCCCAATGGACAGCGAGAGCGAAGACCATATCCTTCACATCTATGTGTCCAACAAAGAGCATGACATCCTGAATCATAGTCACCGGATCAATGTAAAAAGAAAGAACAATTTAGAATATGTATCACAAGAAAGATAATTTAGGAGGTTATTCTGCCCATCTTCAAATGTAGGAAGGACTTATTTGAAAAAAAAAAAAAAAAACAGAGAAGAGATCCTATCATTCTGTAGAAGTAGAATTGGTGATGGAAGGTGTCAAAGAAATACTTTGACCCTTACATAAATAAGAACATTCCAAATAATAAGCACTGCCAAGGAGTAGCAGGTACCAGCTCCTAAATCTCTGAGCTCCTCCTTCTAGTGCAAAACTGAAGATGAGTTGGTGACCTTCTGTAGAAAACTGCTCCAAGTGCCCTTTGGGGTCCCTTCTGACTCCAGAACATGTGACTCTCTATACACGGGAAGCAATAAACATGTTTTATATTTAAAAATAAATGTTTTCATAAGCTAGATGATTTTTTTCTCTTCCCAGAGAGCTTTTTTGTTGTTTTTCAGAAAGAAAACCTAAATATTACTCTGATATATCAAAAGACCTTACATTAAAATCCTCTTCCTCTCTGAGTGTGATTAGAGAAAATTTTCCCCTGCCCTAGTTTCCTTTGGCTTTAAAATATAATGTCTTCTAAAGGGCAAGACTTTTTGTGACTAATATGCAGACACTGTAAATCTAAAATATCAAACAAAAGCATACGAGAACAACTTCTTGTTTAAAAAATTTCAGGGGCAGGAAAAAATGACCATTTTCAGTGAAAAGTAAGACATGACTAGGCATCATGCTAAGGGAATAGAGCTTGGCAGTTATGAAGGTGGAATGGGCAGAAAGGGGTCCGCCTTTATAATTAGCTAGAGAAGACTGCACCCCTAAAAGGCAATGATAGATATGCACAGAAGAGAAAAAAGAATCATAATTAAAGCTCCCTAGCTCTGATATGGATATATTTTGCATCTGAAAATGTTCATCTTCGAAATGTTGTCATTTCTGTATCATTTCCATCAGTAAAAATATATAAATTTCCCAAGCTATCATTGATTTGATGCATACCTGGATGTAGGACCAACATAGGCTCTGGCTTCCATATTGCATGTTCCCAGATGTAGGACCATGCTCCCATTTCCTGGTAGGATTGTCCTGCCCTTGCAGAGCTGTCAGTATGTGTCCACCTACACCCCCAGAAGAACTGGGTTACCCTGCAAGGCCTGGTGCCTCTAGCACTCACTCGGCCATGTGGATACCAAGCATTTGCTGTATCTAGAATCCCATGATTCTTCATGACTGCTGAGCAGATGTGCAAAAAGTGGTATTCTCACACTATCTGCTTGAGATCTGTCCATCCCAGCACATCTCCTGAGAATCTTTACATATTCAAAGACTTATTTCCAGTGGGACTGGTAATAATGGAAAGGTGCCATAGAAATAGGGGGATAAACACCCCAATGCTGTATTTGCAATCAGTGTCCCCAATGATCCTTTGTGATCCAAGGATGAGTTAATATAATTTAAGTAAATGTAGAGAAAAGAGTAAAATGGGAACCATATTTGTTTCTTTCTCTTTAGAGCAAGATGGCTAGCCCATGAAATATCTTCCTCAAAAGGCTCATATGTTCATTTATCACCAAACTGCTCCATGGCAGGTGCTCTGTCAAGCATCTCTGTCAAGGTCCCTTGACCTCCAGAAGGTCCTACAATAGACTGACCCGTGTTCTTCTCAGAGATCTGGCTGGCTCATGGCCTAGGGCCTTGCCTATAGCAGGTAGAGAGATACTTTCTGGCATGATGTTTAGGGGAAGAGGCCATTAATACAGCTACCTCTGGGAAGGTTTTGAGGGAAGGTCAGCCCTGAGGACAGTAAATGCTACCAGAGAAAAACCAGACTCCACATTCTCTCCCTCATACTTGTGGGTCAGCATTTCCCTTCCTCTCCAGACTCTTTGTCCACACAGCAAACTAACCAAAGATTCCACAAAATTCCTCCAACTAAGTCCAGACATCTCTTCTCCTGAGTCTCTTAGTAGGTCTGACCATGCACACAGTATGTCCCCAGGAACACACGGGATCTGCCACTTGTTCTTATTTTCCCATTAGCTCACTTTCCCATTCTTTTAGCTTGTCAATCCTAGTACTCTCATGCAAAAATTTCATTTTGACCTACTGATTCTTGTTCTCTCTTTCCAGAGACACTCTTGTCCTCACTCATGTCTCAGACTGCCCCTTCAAGTCCCCTGCCTTGGATAACACATTTGGACATGGCTTCCCCCTCCACACACACACAATTGCCTAGATGTCCTGGGTTGTTCACTCAGCCATGGGCTCACATACTGCATTGAATGAATGGATTGTCATTTGAATGAATGGATTAATAAGGGGTTGACGACCAATAACCAGTCCCAAGGAAAGACATCTAATTAGATAACTTTATCTTGCCTTGCCCTAAGTATTGGATCTCCAATTCAGCCACCATTTCCTGGCATTGGATTTCAAATGCATCTTTCTGTGCACATTTGCCTTTTTTCCAGCCCCAGATTCCCTTAACCCTTCATCCTTTTATATACAAGGACTGGAGAAGAGAAGTCTGTGTCTCCCAGAGAGACACCCACTCCCTGATCTTACTGGAAGGCGTTTCTCAGTTCTGTGTCATGGGGAAAAGTTACAATCCAGAGGAATATGTGGGAAATCTTCTGTATGAGAAGACATTAAGCCTCTTCATGACAAGTCCAGGATATCTCCATGCTCTGACTTAAGGGGGTGTTATCAGGGATCAGGAGAGGTGTTAGCTCACTTTCCCATTCTTTGATCAATCTGATCCACAAGAAAGTGTGTTTTCTAAAATTTCTAAAAGCAGGCAGCAATCATTGTTCCTGATCTGGACTCTGCCTTCTGCCCTCCCATGTCATCTCAACTTTTCTGGATCCCAGACCTGTGGGCTCCATGATATGACCCCAGGATCCAGCTAGAGAGGGCCTGGCTCTCCTACCCTCTTGTGCTGATTCTCAGGCTCTCACCTTGAAGCCTCTCCCAGATGTGTATGGACATTCATCCTCAGACTACACTCTTGTGGCCAATTTAAGAGATGCTCTCACTGCTGGCCTTGGTGTCTTAGGACTTCATCTGAGAAGTCCCCACCAGTCCTCTCTACTGGGGGGAGTGGGAGATTTTAAACCAAGAACCCGAACAACTACATACAAAGCCCCATCAACACGTGGGTTTACATACTGTCATTCAGCAATGAGTTCTCACTGGGGTTCTCTAAAGACATGCTCATGTCCCATGTCTAGTTAGAGAAAGAGTCTTGTCCTCTTAATACCTATGAAAGAAATCTCATGTTCTTGACTGAATAATGTAATGTGCTGTCCTCATCACGAGAAAAGGTTGGTGTTCAGGAACAGGGCTTGCAAGCTGACTCTACTCTCCAGCTGGGTGTCTGGGAAAATTAATTAACCCTATTAGACTTCTGTTTGCCATCTGTAACATGAGAATAATAATATCTGCACTCACAGGAATGTTGTGAGGCTTTCAGGGCATATAACGTTTACTGCACATTCTCTATTCTGATTTCCCAAATCACTCAACACAAGTATCTTTCCAAAACATTCTTTTTATGTCATTAATTAGACCATTTTCAAATAGTGAAAATTTCTGACCTTGTTCCCAAATTTAGGGAGGGGAAACATCTTCTTTTGGATCTTCAGTCCTTTACATATGTTGAGGGATCTTCATGCCCTTGAGAACTCATTTTGTACATAGAAATCTAATCAGAGGTTTACTTATGTTTTAAACAGTTAGCATTTCAGCTATTAAAGCTAGAAAAAAACTAGATCTTTATGAATCTTTTAATTCAACTTACAAAATATTCTATTTATAAATTTTGCATATTTTAGCAACCACTTTAAATCAGCATTTGAATAATATTGGGCCTCATTTATAAAGTTTGTTAAATAATCACCTTTAAAAGCCATTTATACATAATGATATATTTAATTTCCATCTTAAGTATTTTAATTTTGTAGCCAAGAACAATTTATCCTCAAGAGTTTAAGTAAACTTTCTTAATATAATACATGTATTGCTTTATACTTTGTATCTACTTAAATATACTTTATGCTTAAAGTTTCTTAGATTATCCAATAATGTATACAATTTAATAATTATTTAACTTGAAACTCACAGGTAAAGTTAGTGAGTACACATTTAAAAATTATGGCTACAAAGACTATAATTATAGCCCGAATTCTTTTAAACATCACAGCATCACAAATATGTAAAATGCCAAAAAAAATATGTAAAATGCCAATATGAACTGATCCTTTCTGAACTGAAAAGATCTTAACTGGCTTTGACCTTTTAAACTCTTCTGTTCCTAATTATAGAAGTCTCCATTGTTAAAGAAGAGTATCCATTTAAAGAAAACAGCTCTGATCCAATTAATTGAGCTTACTTAATACCAAAGAATTCGACAATTTTATGTAACTCTGATGGGACATTCTGAATCTTAACCGTATTGCTGCATCCATGACTTGGGAGGGACGCTCAGTCCCAGATTCAAGTTAGCTACCCACAGAGGGAGCCACTGTCACTCAGATTATGACTGGTTGAATTTTACATTTCTTTGGCTCCTAAGAAGTAAAATGCCTGTCATCTTAGGTCTGAAGACTTTTGGACATGAGGGAACCTCTTGTTCTTCTCTATTCTCAGATATCTCATTGAGTTTTGGATGGTCCTTGGTTCTGTCCACTTGCACCCTCCACGCATGAAGTTATTTGACTGATAACACCTTGACTGTGGTGCAGTTGAGTCAAGACAAAAAGATTTAGACCTAGGGGTAAAAAGATTTTGCAGCATAAACCGATTTGGGCTCCTGGCATTGATCTTCACTCTTGTCCCAATCCTTCCTTGTATGATGAATAGGAATTCATGTGTTTTATTTCTAAGGTCTCTTATCTTTATTTGCCTATGGTTATAGATGAAGTTATTAGTTCAATCAAATTAAATTCAGATTTATTGTTTGAAGAGAAAATGGCTCGAGCACATGACCATTGAGTCTGTGTTTAAAAATCTGCATGTATGAAATCTACAGTATAACCAAAATGCACAGGCTGTTTTCATAGAAATTGGCTAATCACAGTGAAGACTTGAGCGGAATACCCTTGCTCATACTGACTGTTTAGATCAGTTCCCAAGCATTAGACCTCCCATCCTCACCAAGGGAGCTATTTTTTTTTTTAAGATTTTATTTATTTATTTGACAGAGAGAGACACAGTGAGAGAGGGAGAAGCAGGCTTCCCGCAGAGCAAGGAGCCCAATGTAGGGCTCGATCCCAGGACCCCGGGATCATGACCTGAGCCTAGGGCAGACGCTTAACGACTGAGCCACCCAGGCGCCCCACCAAGAGAGTTATTAAAAAATATATTTTTTCCTGACACTCACACTCTTTGGTTATTCCTCTCCGTGAACATCTCTTTAATTAGGTTTGGTGTGGATTTAGAAATCTTAATTTTTTTTTATTTCCCAGGAGGTTCTAATGCACAGACAGATTAGACAATTAATGCAGGCAATACCAACAACAAGCAGACATACTGAACTTAAGAAATATTGAGAATCAAGCTAGCCCGGATGTATCATGCTACAGAAGAGCTGCTTAGGGCAAGGAGAGCTAATCTAACTTGCAAAAGGCCATCTAGTATTGTAGTCAATAGATTTTGCTTTCTGTATCCTAAAATAGTTTTTAATAACTAAATACTCCTAGATATGTGTTTCTGTTGTATTTTTTTTAATCTAGCACTTCTTATTGAATAATCATCATGCATTTAAAAGCTTGCAAAGAATGTTGTATTTGGCATATTACAAATGCCAATAATAAAAATAAAATTATCAAGTATATCTTTTAAATATAATAAATGGAATTATCATAGTATATGACAACTGACACATCATCATCCACTTAAAATTGATTTGAACAAGCTATTTTTTTCCTGGCAATAATTTTAATTATTTTGCTTTCATTCTTAAAGTAACTTTCTAATTTCATTTCCACCATAAAATCATATGTAATATAATATATTTGAGACTTGAAAGTTTTTTATTACTTCATGTTATTATCCTTTTATCTGAAAAAATGCTTATAATTAAAAATTTCAATTTTTAAAGACAATAAGGTTTTAAATAATTTAACAAATCATCTGGACCGAGTTACATTTTTTATTACTTTTGGCTCACAATTGATCAAAGCAATATAAATGCATGCAAAATTTGATAAAATCTAGTTAAACAAATAAAACTAAACTACATTGGATATATATTCTTTGATGAAATAAATGAAGGCATTTCAACTCAATTAGTTTCAACTCAATTTGAAAACTTGTTCACATATATAAACAAATGGGAATATAGGAGATTTTAAAATAGGAATAATATTGAACTCTTCTTTTTTTTTTTTAAGATTTTATTTATTTATTTGACAGAGAGAGAGAGAGCGAGAGCAGGAACACAAGCAGGGGGAGTGGGAGAGGGAGAAGCAGGCTTCTTGCCGAGCAGGGAGCCCGATGTGGGACTCGATCCCAGGACCCTGGGATCATGACCTGAGCCAAAGGCAGACGCTTAACAACTGAGCCACCCAGGTGCCCAATATTGAACTCTTCTTGAAAAATATCATGTCATTAAATATTATCAAATTTATTTTAACTGTGAGGTGTCCACTTAGTAAAATCTCATTGAATTTTGTTGAAAAAAAAAGGAGTGGAAATGAGCTGTCTTGCAAAAAGACAGGGGGAACCACACTTGGTGTCATTCACTTGCTCAGTTTCTGGGCAGTACCAAACAGACTGTATTAAGATTCTCAAATGGCTATTAATATTTCTGTTATTCTTCCACTTAGACACATATTGATTAACATAATAAACTCAGAATATCAAAATACATGAGTTTTTTGAGATCATTTTTTTAAAGATTTTATTTATTTATTTGACAGAGAGAGACACAGCGAGAGAGGGAACACAAGCAGGGGGAGTGGGAGAGGGAGAAGCAGACTCCCTGCTGAGCAGGGAGCCCAATGCAGGGCTTGATCCCAGGACTCTGGGATCATGACCTGAGCCAAAGGCAGACACTTACGACTGGGCCACCCAGGCACCCCTGAAATCATTTTTAAAATAAAAACATTCATCTCATGTGCTTCATACATTGCTCTCTAGATGAAGACCATCAGGATCACACATCATTGCAAAAGAAGTATTTGTTCAGTGCAGCTAGGGAGACCCCACATCATGGGTGTTAAGTCCAGCAGTAGGAAGGTATTTCACAGGACATCTAGTAAGTGTTGTATAATACAAAAACAAGCTTAAAAATAAATTATACTTCTATATACTACCAATGAATAATTGGAATTCAATAATAAAGAAACAGTACAATTACTATAGCACCAAAAAATAGCTATAAATTTCACAAGCTATGTGCAGGTTCTGTATACTGAAAATTTCAAAACACTGATAAAAGAAATCAAAGAAGACAAATAAATGGACGGGCATATAATATTCATGGATACCCAATAGTTTTAAGATATCAATGCCTGCCTCCATTTTGTTATATAGGTTCAAAGCAATTCCAATTCTATTTGGAATTCCAAATGCAATTCCAAGCAGGCTTTTCATAGACAGTAATATGCTTATTTTAAAGTATATATGGAAAGGCAAAGGCACTAGAATAGCTAAATAGTTTCAGAAAATAACAAAGTTAGAGAACTCACACTACCTGATTTCTGAACTTATTATAAAGGTACAGTAACTAATAAAATGTAATGTTGGCAAAGTATAGACTTACAGAAACATAACTCAATGGAACAGAATAGAGGGCCCAGAAATAAATCTATACCACTGATTTCTTACAAAAGTGAAAAAAAATTCAATTCAAAGGAGAGAATATAGTCTTCAGAAGTTGATGCCAGAATAATTAAACTTCCACCTACAAAAAAACAAAAATTAACAAAAGGTGCTGACCTATATTTCAAAATTGTATAAAAATTAAGATATAGATATAAAGATTTAAAAATAAATATAGATGCATGTGTATATACACACATTAGCATACTTACATATATTTCCTACTTCCATCCACTAAAAAGGGCTATTGACACCTCAGTGGTTATAAGTACATCTAGTTCAGATATTGGTTTCTAAATACCACTCTCCAATGGAAAGACCCAGAGCTCCATAGAGAACCACTTCCATCCAGGGTTGGGATAGGGAAGATGCAAGATGAGCCTGGAGTACCTTATGGTGTTCAAGCTTCAGTTCATAGGGAGGCTATTTTGGTGGGTGTTCTGGAAATTTTGCCTGTACCTGTTGGTAATAAAGTTATAATAGCATGTGATTCCCAAGCTTGTTATGGGAGAGAAACTAGGATTTGGGGCTTTGGAAAGTTGAGAGACTTTGAGCTTTGATAATTTGGGGTTTGAAATTCTCCTAGTTTTTCTCTCTCTTTTCCTGAGGTTGATAGACTGTAGGGAGTGGAAATTCTGAGAGGAAAAGTAAACCTCTTCAGGCCACTTTGATACAGTACCAATAAGACATGTGCCCTTGTTACTGCAGAGAAAATTTGGGATTCATCAAGTTGGAAAAATAAGATCAAACACTTATTACTCCATTAATGTTTATAATTATTACAGCAATTGTTTTCCAGCAATAAAAACACCCCACTCAAAGAATAGGGAGTGATCAAAAGATCTCAAGGCTTTGATTCTTGCTTGGTCCTTTGTTTTGTTTTTGTTTTTTTTTTTAAAGATTTTATTTATTTATTTGACAGAGAGAGACACAGCAAGAGCAGGAGCACAAGCAGGGGGAGTGGGAGAGGGAGAAGCAGGCTTCCCGCTGAGCAGGGAGCCTGATGCGGGGCTCGATCCCAGGACCCTGGGATCACGACCTGAGCCGAAGGCAGATGCCTAACGACAGAGCCACCCAGGCGCCCCGGTCCTTTGTTTACACTCTTGTCAGAACTGTGCCATTGGCAGATGGACATGCACTGGAAAATACCTCATCAATACTTCTTAAAATCCCCCTATCGATGTCGGTTCAATGTCATGCCCTAATTTTTTCTGCCATTACAGGTAATACCATGAAACACTCTTGCTAAATTCTGCCTTTATTATGGGTATGTCTTTAGTTAATAGCAAAGCCTCTCAAAAACTTGTAATTTGCAGTTCATTTCATACAGTTTCCAGTAATGATAAGGAAATCTTTGTTTCCGGAGAAATTCAAATTCATAGAATAACAAAAGACCATATTTGTAAACTTCCAATCTGTATAAAATTTGCTGTTTTATCTTGTGTCAGTAAAAAGGTCTAGGCAAAGGCAATTGATTTCACTGTCTATCCTGATTTACTTTTTATGCAAAGCATTTATTACCAAGGGTAAATTCCTGTCTGTGACAGAAGTTAAGTGATCGTGGGATTCTCTTTTTTGAGGTAAAGAAGAAAGGATGACTTGGTTTCAGGTGGTGTGGGAATGGATAGTTATGTGTAAAGAAAAAATAAATAAATAATTCAAGTGGGGGTTAGGAAACAGCTCAAAAGTATTGAAGATTTTCTGTTGATAGAAGCATCTGTAGGGGAGAAGGTTGGAAGATGGCAGCTAGTCAGAGGATGCTGGGTTTACCTCATCCCATGAGTACAACTAGGTAACTTTCAAATCATCCTAAATACCCCAGAAATTGGCCTGAAGACTGGCAGAACAAATTCCACAACTAAAGGTAGAGAAGAAACCACACTGAGGGAGGTAGGAAGTGCAGAAACAGATACTGGCCACTGTGGTGGGAAGGGAGCTGTGGTTGTGGAGGAGGGCTAGAGGCAAACTAGCACACAGGAGTGCACGGGAACATGAATCCCCATAGCAATTGGCTAGGAAAGTGAGAGGGGCCAAATTTCGTGAGTTCTTGCAACCAGCAGGGTTTAAAGCCTGGTGTGTTAAAGGTCAGTAGGTTTGCCTGAGATAGAACTAGAGGGCATTATGCTTCTTGGAGAAAAGCCAGGCAAACAACCCATGGCCATACAGTGTGGAAACACTGATCTGAAGAGTGCCTGAGGCACACAGTGGGGAGGTTATTCACTCATCTCGGAGTGCATCCCAGAGACACAGCATTCATGGAGTGACCCCTCATGGAATAAAAGAACTGGCAGGTATCATTTTCCTCCTCTACCCCTAAGCATAAGCAAAAGGCCACCTGTAGGAACCAGTCAGCACCAACACTGGCTACCTAACTTGCATATACCAAGTCTGCCCCCTCTCCACGCTTTGGTTAAAATGCCCCACCCAGTCATGCTTGCCTCAGTCCCAGAGCAGCTGGACCCCTCCCCCAGAAGACTGGCCCAAACCCCTGCCCACACCATGTCTCCCAACCTAGGAGCTTTGCAGAGTCTCTGTACCAGCAGTGGTGGCAACAGGTCTCATTTCACAAACAGCCCAGAGCACACCTAGTTGAAATGTACCACATGCACACCAGGGACCAAACACTGCCCACAGCAGGCGAAGAGGACTTCTGTAGATGAGCAGCCTGAAGGGCAAAGTAGCCAGGACAGAAGAGCAGAGCATATGCAAAACAAATTGGAGACACTTCCCAACGTACCAGACCCTGAGGAACAGAAGGCCCTACCTGGCAGGGCACTAGAGGACCTCTTCTTCATAAGGCCAATATCCTCAAAAACAAGAGATGTCGCTGACTTTCCTAACACAGAGAAACAGGCACAGAGACTTAGAATGAGAAGACAGAGAAATTTATCCCAAAAGAAAGAACAGGACAAGGCCACTGCCAGAAATATGCTTGATGGAATGAACAACAGGCTGGAAGAAGCAGAGGAGTTAATTAAAGACCTAGAGTTCAGAGTAATGGAAAGTAACCCAGCCAAGGAAGAGAGAGAAAAAAGGATTATGCAAAATGAGAATAGATTTAGGGAACTCAGTGACTTCATCAATCATAATAACCTTCATATTATACAAATTCCATAAGAAGAGAGAGAATAGGGAGCAAGAATTTATGTGAAGAAATAAACTGAAAACTTCTCCATTCTGGAGAAGGAAACAGATATCTAGATCCAGAAGGCACAGAGAACCTCCACCAAAATCAACAAAAGCAGAATCACATCAAGATATATTTTAATTAGGGGCACCTGGGTGGCTCAGTCGGTTAAGCATCTGCCTTTGGCTCGGGTCATGATCCCAGGGTCCTGGGATCAAGCCCCACATCGGGCTCCTGGCTCAGCAAGGAGCCTGCTTCTCCCTCTCCCTCTGCCTCTCTCCCTGCTCATGCTCTCTCTCTGTCTCTGTATCTCTGTGTCTCAAATGAATAAATAAAATCTTAAAAAAAAGATATATTTTAATTAAATTGGCAAAATATAGTGATAAAGAAAAAAAAATTTTTAAGCAATAAGACAAAAGAAGACAGAAACATATAAGCGAAAACCCATGAGGCTAGCAGGGGATTTATCAGCAGAAACTTTCTAAGCCAGAGGAAAGTGGCATGATATATTCAAAGTGCTGAATGGGAAAAATCTGCAACCAAGAATACTCTATCCAGCAAAGCTATCATTCAGAATAGAAGGAGGGATAAAGATTTCTCAGAGAAACAAAACTAAAGGAGTTCATGACCATTAAACCAGCCCTGCAAGAAATATTAAAGAAGATTCCCAATGGAAAGGAGAGACTAAAAGTGACAGTATAAATGTAAGAAACACAAAAGCAGTAAAAATGAATATTTCTTTTAAAAAACCAGTCAAGGGACTCACAAAATAAAAAGATGTAAAATATAACCGCATATACCTATTACATGGGGAGGAGAGGAGTAAAGAATGGGTTCAAACTTGAAAGACCATCAACTTAATATAGACTGCTATATACACAGCAGTGGTTATATGCATATCTGATGGTAACCATATATCAAAAACCACTAACAAATATGCAAAAAATAGACAGAAATCCAAATATATCACTAAAGAAAAGCAGAAAACCATGAAAGAGAGAAAGACAAGAAAGAATGAGGGAAAATCTTCTGAAACAACCACAAAACAAATAACAAAATGACAATAAATACATATCTATCAATGATTACTTTGGGGGTACCTGGTGGCTCAGTAAGTTAAGTCTCTGCCTTCTGCTCAGGTCATGACTCCAGGGCCTGGGATCGAGGCCCGCATCAGGCTCCCTGCTCAGCGGGGAGTCTGCTTTTCCCTCTCCCTCTGCCCCTCCCCCTGCTTGTGCTCACTCTCTCACATGTGCACTCCCTCTCTCTCTCTCTTTCTCTCTTCCTCTCAAATAAATAAATAAATAAATCTTTAAAGAAATTACTTTAAATGTAAATGGCCTAAATGCTTCAATCAAAACACAGGGTGACAGAATGAGTAAAAAAACAAAACCCATCTATATTCTGCCTACAAAAAAGCTCATTTTACACCTAAAGACACCTGCAGATTGAAAGTGAGGGGATGGAGAAACATCTATCATGCAAATGGATGTCAAAAGGAAGCCAGAGTAGGAATATTTATGTTGAACAAAATAAACTTTGAAACAAAACAGTAATAAGAGAAGAAGGACACTTTATAATAAGAAAGGAGACAATCCAACAAGATAAAAAATTTGCAAATATCTATGCATCCAATATAGGAACACCCAAGTTACATAAAACAGTTAATAATGAACATAAATGAACTAATCAATAATAATACAATAATAGTAGGAGACTTTAAAACCCCATTTACATCAATGGGCAGATTATCTAAACAGAAAAGAAACAAGGAAATGATGGCTTTGAATGACACATCAGAAGAGATAATTTAACAGATACATTCAGAACACTCCATCCTAAAACAACAGAGTACACATTCTTTTTAAGTGCACATGAACATCCTGCAGAATAGGTCACATATCAAAACAAGCTTCAACAAATTTGAGAAGATTGAAGTCTTACCATGAATATTTTCTGACCACAATGCTATGGATCTGGAGATCAACCACAAGAGAAATTCTGGAAAGACCATAAATGCATGGAGGTTAAATAACATGCTATGAAACAATTAAGTTGTTAACCAAGAAATAAAAGAAGAAATTAAAAAGTACATGGAGACAAATGAAAATGAAAACCCTACCATCCAAAATCTATGGGAGGCAGCAGAAGCAGATCTAAGAGGAAAGTTTATAGCAACACAGGCCTACCCCAAGAAGCAAGAAAACTCTCAAATAAACAACCTAACCTTGTACCTAAAGGGACTAGAAAAATAAAAACAAACAAACCTAAAACCAGCAGAAGAAAGGACATAATAAAGATTAGAGCAGAAACAAATAATATAGAAAGTAAATAATAATAATAATAATAATAATAATAATAATAATAAAACAGATCCATAAAAACAGGAGCTGGTTCTTTGAAAAAAATCAATAAATTTGATAAACCTCTAGCCAGACTTATCAAGAAAAAAAGAGAAAGTTTCCAAATAAATAAAATCACTAATGAGAGAGGAGAAATAAAAACCAAAACCACAGAAATACAACCAATTATAAGAGAATATTATGAAAAACTATATGCCAACACATTGGATTACCTAGAAGAAATGCAGAAATCCCTAGAAATATATAAACTACCAAACTGAAATAGGAAGAAAGAGAAAATTTGAACAGACTGACAACCAGCAAAGAAATCGAATCAATAATCAAAAACTTCCCCCAAAACAAAGTCCGCGACCAGAGGGCTTCACAGTCCAATCCTACCAAACATTTAAAGAAGAATTAATACCTATTCTTCTCAAACTATTCCAAAACACAGAAAAGAAAGGAAAACTTGCAAATTCATTCTATGAGCCCAGCAATACCCTGAGACCAAAACCAGATAAAGACACCACTAACAAAAGAACTACAGGCCAATATCTCTGATGAACACAGATGCAAAAATTCTCAACAAAATACTAGCAAACTGAATCTAACAATACATTAAAAAAAAAATCATTCATCATGATCAAGTGAGATTTATTCCTAGATTGCCAGGGTGGTTCCAAATTTGCAAATCAATTAACATGATACATCACATCAATAAGAGGAAGGATAAGAACCATAGGATCATTTCAATAGATGCAGAAAAAGCATTTGACAAAGCACAATACCCATACATGATAAAAAAAAAAAAAAAAAAAAAAGTCAGTTTAGAAGGAACACACTTCAACATAAAAAGAGTCATATATGGAAAACCAACAGCTAAAATCATACTCAGTGGTGAAAAACAGAGCTTTTCCCCTAAGGTCAGGAATAAGACAAGGATGTCCATTCTCACCACTGTTATTCAACATAGTACTGAAAGTCCCAGCCACAGCAATCAGTCAATGAAAAGAAATAAAATGTATCCAAATAGGTAAGGAATAAGTAAGAAAAACTTCACTATTTGCAGATGACATAATACTATATAGAGGAATCCCCGAAGACTCCACCAAAAAAACTGCTGAACTGGTAAATGAATTCAGTGAAGTCACAGGATACATAATCAATGTACAGAAATCTTTCACATTTCCATACACCAATAATGAAGTGGCAGAAAAAGAAATTAAGAAAACAATCCCATTTAAGGGAAAATAATAAGATACCTAGGAGTAAACCTAACTAAAGAGGTGAAGGACCTGTACTCCAGAAGCTATAAATCACTAACGAAAGAAATTAAAGACAACACAAAGAAATGGAAAGATATTGCATGTTCATGCATTAGAACAAATATTCAAATATTGTTAAATGTCTATACCACCCAAAGCAATCTACAGATTTCATGTAATCCCTATCAAAATACCAATAGCATTTTTTAAATTTTATTTTATCATGTTGTTAATCACCATACATTACAACATTAGTTTTTGATGTAGTGTTCTTTTTGATGTAATACATTATATCTTAAAAAAAAAAAAAAAAGAAGATAGTAGGAAGGGAAAAATGAAGGGTCGGAAATCAGAGGGGGAGACCAATAGCATTTTTCACAGAACTAGAACAAAGAATCCTAAAATTTGTATGGGAATACAAAAGACCCCAAATAGCCAAAGCAAGCTTGAAAAAAATAAGCAAAGCAGGACTCATCACGATTCTGAACTTCAAGTTATATTGGAAAGCTTAGTAATCAAACAGTATGGTACTGGCTCAAAAACAGCACAAAGATCAATGGAACAGAACTGAAAACTCAGAAATAAATTCACAAATATAGGGTCAATTAATCTTTGGACAAAGCAGGAAAGAATTTCTTAAGGGAAACAGCCAGTCTCCTCTACAAATGGTGTTGGGGAAACTGGACAGAAACATGCAAAAGAAAGAAACTGGACTACTTTTTTATACCATACACAACATAAACTCAAAATGGACTAACGACCTAAATATGATGCCTGAAACCATCAAAATCCTAGAAGAGAGCACAGGCAGTAATTTCTCTGATATTGGCCATAGCAATTTTTTTTCTAGACATATCTCCTCAGACAAGGGAAACATAACCAAAAATAAACTATTGGGATTACATCAAAATACAAGCTTCTGCACAGCAAAGGAAATAATAAACAAAACTAAAAGGCAACCTACAGAATGGGAGAAGATATTTACAAATGACATATCTGATAAAGCATCCAAAATATATAAAGAATTTATACAATTCAACACTCCCAAAACAAATAATCTATTTAAAAAATAGAAGACTTGGACAGACAATTCTCTAAAGAAGACATCCAGATGGCCAATAGACACATGAAAAGATGCTCAACATCACTTACCATTAGGGAAATGCAAACCAAAACTACAATGAGATATCACCTTATACCTGTCAGAATGGCTAAAATCAACGCAAGAAATGACAGGTGTTCACCAGGATGTAGAGAAGGGGGAATCCTGGTGCACTCTTGGTGGGAATGCAAACTGGTGCAGCTAGGCTGAAAAACAGTATGGAGTTTCCTCAAGGAGTTAAAATTAGAACTACCCTACAATCTAGCAAAATCCCACTCCTGGGCATTTAGCCAAAGAATACAAAAACACTAATTCAAAGGGATACATGCGCCTCGACATTATTTACAATAGCCAAACTATGGAAATAGCCCAATTGTCCATGGATAGAGGAATGGCTAAAGAGGATGTGGTATATATATACAATGGAATATTACTCAGCCATAAAAAAGAATGAAATCTTGCCTTTTGCAACAACATGGATGGAGCTAGAGAGTATTATGCTAGGTGAAATAAGTCAGTCAGAGAAAGACAAATGACAAATGATTTCACTCATATGTGGAATTTAAGAAACAAAATAAATGAGCACGGGGGGGGGGAAGAGAGAGAGAGAGAGACAAACCATGAAACAGACCCTTAACTCTAGAGAACAAACTGATGGTTACCAGAGGGGAGGTGGGTGGGGGATGGGTGTAATAGGTGATGAGGATTAAGGGGGGGCACTTGTCGTGATGAGCACCAGGTGATGTTGAATCAGTCTGTTGTACACATGCAACATATTATACTGTATGTTAACTAAATGGAATAAAAATAAAAACTTAAAAAGCCCCCCAAAAAGGAAGCATCTCTAGGGTCTGGAGAACCAGTAAGTTTAGTGAAGATCCCAGGCCTAAATCAACTAATGTTTTCACCCATTGTACTCTTGGTGCTACCGTTCTGAGACAAGGTGGCTCTGTCTTGCTGTTGGGTCTTAGGGAGAAGTGGGGTAAGGGACAGGTCCCTGGTAATATCCACATCAAGTCAGTGCTTGTCCATAACTTCGAAGAACAGAAAAAGAAGAGTCTGTGGGTCTGGAAACAAAGTGTTTTGTAGATAAATTAGTTGTGCCAGTCTCCATGTTGGTCATGGGAGAACTTTCAGAATGGTCCCCATGACTCCTGCCACACTAGGTGTCCACACGTGTCTGCTCACACCTACCCTTAAGTGTGAGTGGGCCTGACTTGATCAGTGAAGCCCTTTTAAAAGAGGATCCAGAGTTCAGTGTCTTAGTCCATTCAGTTTCCTTTAACCAAAAACCACAGACTGGGTGGCTTATAAACAATAGAAATTTATTCCTCACAGTTGTGGAGGCTGGACGTCCCTGATCAGGGGGCCAGCATGGTCCAGTGAGAGCCTCTTCTGGATCACAGATGGCCACCTTGTCACTGTGTCCTGACATGGAGGAAGGGTTGAAGGAGCTCTGAGGGGTCTTTTTTAGAAGGGCACCAATCCCAATCATGAGGCCCCACCCTCATGTCCCAGTCACCTCCCCACATCCCCACACCTTAACACCATCATTTTGGGGGTTAGGTTTCAGTTTATGAGTTTGGGAAGGACACTTGAGACCACAGCAGTCAGAGATGGAAGACATTAGAAAGTGGGAGGGGGTCTCCATGGAGCAGGGACCCAAGAAGCACAGTTTAATTAATTATTCTACCTTTTTTGGGGTGTGGGATATTTGGCAATTTGTCACAAAAAGATGCAACATAACAATGAATTATTTATTTTTTTATCAATCTTTCCCAAGGACGTCCCCTGGATCAGGGACATCCAGCCTCCACAGAGAGGAAGAAAGAAAGAAAGATTAATAGAAAATAAAACAAAAAGGAGACAGACACAACACCATCATTGTTAAAAAGCTAATTAATTTCCTGGGAAGAACATTAAGAAAGCTGGAGTTGAGGGTTGAGCTCATTTCAAGTATAGAAAATTTCCATCATAAAATGTGATCACCAAAATTTGACCTTATTGACAAAACAATTAGATCAGATCAGCATTGACTTTGTTTCAGACGAAGTCTGACTTTCTTTCCCCATTCATGTAAACATGCATGTCCCCATGACAACCATTCCACACTACCATGAGGAGAAATAAACTAATTCCATGTCCTCACATACCACTCTTAAAAAGGCACAATTTTAATGTCCCTGGCTTAATAGTTTTATAGCAAAACTGATAATTCTTATAAATTGGAATGGAATTGTTAGCAACCAACAACTGTTCGTGAATAAAAAACGTTTGCCTAATAAATAGGATTTAAATCATGGAGAAAAGCAAAAGGCTGCTCTTGTTTCTGGAAATTTCAGTTGCTTTGTATGGAGAGATTCTTTACCATAGTTCCCAGCAAAAGCCCAAATCAGTTGCATGAAATGTATCCAAATTTTGAAAATGCCCTAACTTTATACCAGGTGAATTTCTCTCTAAGGCTTTGTACTACATAATCTTATCTGTGATGCTTCGCTGGTCACATGGTCTGCACATGACAGTGTTCATGAACATGGCTTCCTCCCAAGCGATGGAATGTTCTCTAACCTCCTCTCTTGACCAAAGATGGGCCTGACAACTGTCCATCCAGAGTATTACCATGGCACATTGCCCACACAAAAAGAAGGCTTTAATTTTAAATCAAAGATGTTGAATAAGACATCATCAACCTTCAGTTGGTCTTCAGGTCCTTAACTTAATCTGTATCTTGGCTCATGGCCCGTGATGGAATGTCCATGTTGGAATGTGCTGAGGTGTCTATTCAGGCAGCCAGAGTGATGAGAATTTTTGCTTAGTGAATTCACCTTTTCTTTCCTCCAACAAGTGTGCAAGCAGGGACAGAGTTCTGAGGGACATTTGAATGAGCTTTCTGTTAACTATCATTGCCTTCATCATGTCAATAATTCCCCAGTCATCCAAATCCTGACATTAAAATTATGAATATAAGGAGGGCTGAGGGTTCGGGTAAAAATATAAATAAGAGTGACATTTGCAGGCACTCATCAAATTGGCTGTGAAATCTCACCGGAACCAGCACTAATTACTGTGAAAGCAAGGACATCCCACATGACCGTAGAATGATTACAATGCCCAGGGCACCTGAAAACCAGCATGGTCACAGCTTTGGTGCAGATTCCAGAAACAAATTTCCTTACCATTATCTCACAATTCTGTGCTCTCTGGAAATCCTTGATTACCTCAAGGGATAGCTGGATGCCAGGTTGAATACAGCTAATCTAGTCACTCGGGAAACCGGAAGTGAAGCCCACTGCTTACAATTTGAAACTCCGGTTGCCTTGAATCTCCCTGTACTCCACCGCTGATGAAATTACCTACGGACCTTGACATTGTTGTATGCATTGTAAAATGCAGTCATGGATGTCTTTCCTCCGTGGGTCACTTGGGCTTAGACACCAGCTTCCTAATTTGGAAAGTGGGATAATCGTGAATGTTGAATGCAGGAGTTGGAAGGTTGAGAGGTGAAGTCTGGGATGTGCTGGGTGGGCCTCCACTTTTACTACCCCTGAGAATGGTAGAAAGTGTGTGAAATGAAGACCCTGGGAAATAAGGGCTCCTCAGAAGGTGACTGTTTTATTAAGTAAGGCATTATTAATTTTTAAGCTAAAGGAAAAGAATTTGAGCCAAGGGCTAACACTGCATGACCATATTGCAAAAATGTTTTAAAAATTAGAAGGATCATTCTTAACTTAGGTTTTCATTCAAAACCATGTCTTCTATAACTTTCAGTGTTTTGTGTGCTTTTTCTCCGATGGGAAGCCTAACTTTCATACGTCAGGTCTTTCAAAATACATGATGTAACTTCTTACTTTTGTCCTTTTGCCCATTCCTTAAACTTTGTGATTAAGCATTCATAACTGTTCCTTCCTGAATTCTGCAAATATATTTGAACCAGAGGAGAAATGTGTGTTCCGTATCGGAGACACTGATTCATTCAGCACATTTTATTTCTGATCAGCTAACATGATGATGGTGTCTCCAAGTCTATCACCTTTTGTTACGGTATCAGGTTACACCATGTATCCCCTAAATTGCATTTGACCACTATTGATGGGGTAGTTACTTTCATTACTAGAATTGTTAATGGAACTGGTATGTATTATTGTTGGTTAACTTCTTTTTAATGGATATTTAAAATGTGAAGAACACTATCAATAAGAGAGAAAACACAGATTTTAGACTCTACCAAGACATGTCTAAGTTTGTACTATTAGCCTTTCTTTCAGGGCATATGAGATTATGCTGCAGTTACAAATTAACCCCAAAATCTTAGTGATACCATATCAAAGGTGTATTCCTTGCTCGTGCTGTATGTCCAGTGCAGGCCAGCAGAGCATTTTCTGCTTTGGTTACTCTAATGCTGAGATTGATGGACAGTCTTCAATCTTTTCTTTAAACAGTCTTATTGATACACAAGGAACTGCACATATTTAATGTACACAATGCAAACAATGATAAGTTTGGACATCTGTGAACACCCACATAACAGACATATCAAACACCTCCCAAAGCTTCCTTGTGTCCCTCTGTTTTGGGTTTTTTGTTTGTTTGTTTGTTGTGTGTGCATGTGTGTGTGTGTGTGTGTGTCTGTGTGTTAAGAACACTTAACAGAAGATCCACCCTCTTAACAAATCTGAAGTACACAATACTATACTGTTAACCGCAGGCACTGTGTTGTACACAGATCTCAAAACTTATTCATGTAGCATAACTGAAACTTTATACCCACTGAACAATCTTGAGATGTCACCCATCTACATATAGTTTTGTATTTTCTGCAGCAAAGTAAGAAGGAGTGATATAAAAAAAAAAATCACCTTTACTCTTAACTACCTCTTAACTACCTTTTACTTGTTGCCTTTTATTTTTTTTTTAAAGATTTTTATTTATTTATTTGACAGAGGGAGACACAGCAAGAGAGGGAACACAAGCAGGGGGAGTGGGAGAGAGAGAAGCAGGCTTCCCGCTGAGCAGGGAGCCCATGCAGGGTTCCATCCCAGGACCCTGGGATCATGACCTGAGCCGAAGGCAGACGCTTAACGACTGAGCCACCCAGGCGCCCCATTTGCTGCCTTTTAAACAGAACTAGAGAGGCACCTGGGTGGCTCAGTCACTTGAGCGTCCAACCCTTGATTATAGCTCAGGTCTTGATCGAGCCCCACATCAGGCTCCATGCTCAGCTCAGAGTCTACTTGGGATTCTCTGTCTCCCTCTCCCTCTGCCCCTTCCCACCACTCATGCACTCTCTCTCTCTCTCTCTCATAAATATGAGACACATATTTCATAAATGAACAAAATATTTTAAAAAATAAATAGAACTAGAAACATGTCCCCTACTATATGACAAGGGGGCTGGGAGGGCTTCTTTGTTCTTAGAAGGAGAGGAGAATTGAATATGGTGAGTTCCAGTTATCGTGGCCAAGTAATTAAATGCTCCCAATCTAGAGTAGTATTTGATGGAAGTACATTAGCATTATTCCAGAATCTATAATTCTTCCCACTGGGAAGCATTTTTTAGGATAATAGTATTCTTTTTACTTTGGCCACCTGATTATAGCAGGTTTCCTTCAGACAAGAGCTCCTATAGTCACTCAGGGCTCCCCACCTGTGCTACCCAGGTAAGTTCCCCTTTACTCTTCCAGAAAGAAGGATCTGTATAGATGTGGGGGTTGTATGTCAGCAGCTCCCTGATGTAGCAAATAAAGGAGGTTTTCACACTAGGTTTTAGGTCAAGATATCCACATAATAGGCATTATAAAGAAAGATTATTCAGTGCCACAGAAGAGTAGGAAATTCTAGATTAAACTAAGTTAACCAATGGGGCGCCTGGGTAGTTCAGTCGTTAAGTGTCTGCCTTCAGCTCAGGTCGTGATCCCAGGGTCCTGGGATCGAGCTCCTCATCCGGCTCCCTGCTTGGCGGGAAGCCTGCTTCTCTCTCTCCCACTCCCCCTGCTTGTGTTCCCTCTCTTGCTGTGTCTCTCTCTGTCAAATAAATAAATAAATAAAATCTTTAAACTAAGTTAACTAGGGTTCCAGGAACTGTTAATATGTTTATGGGTATTATCACTCATTAACTCTTTAAGTTGGAGGCTGTGTTATGTTAACTGTCTATAAAACACTTTATTTATTTACAGAGTGTCTAAAAGGATCAGTGTGATCCCTTCTTTGCTGAACTCTTGAATTTCCACTAACCCAAAAAGCACATAATAACACAACTTTATAATACGACTTTCGTAACTGCTCCTAACCCCATGGGATGTTGTCATCTTCAGACACCATTCTTCAGTCCTTTGGAAATCAAGGTATTCTTTCAAGATTTTTAACTTTGTCTCAGCTTTATATCATAATATATACAACACAATTCCCTTGAATTGGAAATTCCCACTTTTGTTCTTGCCTCCAAGTTTCAACCCCACTTCACAATAAAATTACCTGAAAATCTTTTAAAAACCCTGGTCCCAGGACTCCTTTCCAAAAGCTTCTGATTTAATGGATCTAATTGAATAGATAAAGGACTTTTAATATTATGCTGATTATATCTCAAATCATGAAGGAAATTTATTATATAAAGCTAACGGATGCTAATTGTGAAGGAAAAAAATGCACACACAACAAAACACACTCACAGTCCCCCACCTGAAGGTTAAATGAGGTTTTGATGTGTTTCCCTCTAATCTTTTCATTATGTATTAGTTTCTTCAGGTAACTTAGAAAAAAATGTATATATACTTTGGATATGTTTCCAATGGGCACTATAGCTTGAGTTTTTTTCTGTGTCATTTATTTCTCTTTTTAAAGACTGTTTTCATTGGGTTTGTATTATTTTTTTAAAGATTTTATTTATTTATTTGAGAGAGAGAATGAGATAGAGAGAGCATGAGAGGGGGGAGGGTCAGAGGGAGAAGCAGACTCCCTGCTGAGCAGAGAGCCCGATATGGGACTCGATCCTGGGACTCCAGGATCATGACCTGAGCCAAAGGCAGTCACTTAACCAACTGAGCCACCCAGGAGTCCCGGGTTTGTATTATTTAATCAAAGGTAATAGTTCTTATGTAATCCTTTATGTGATATGGCTGCTTATTTAGCAAATATCTTAAATAATAACATTGTGCTTGCCTTCTTGTGGATAAATCTGCTCTGGGACAATGCAGAGTTAGGCCAACTACATGGTTTGAGGGGACAGTCCTACACGACTGCCTTCATTTGAGATACCTCACTTAAGCTGCAAGGTTGGGGTTCCCAAGGCCACTCCCATTTCAGACCAACTGGCTAAATATTGGGTGGGTGTCCCATAATCACCTTCAAATTTGATATTTGCTAGAATAACTCACAGAATTCGTGAAAGTGCTATACTTATAATTACAGTTTTATTAGAGTCAAAGGAAGAGATGCCTGCATGAAGTTGAGGAAGGGTTCAAACACCAGGCTTCCAGTGGTCCACTCCCAGAGAGTGCCAGATACCATCACCTCCTAGAATGAGTGACGAGTCCACACCAGATACTGCTAACCAGGGAAGCTCATCCATGATTTCAGTGTCCAGAGTTTAAATGGGACTCAGTTACAACTGCCCACCTGGCTGACCTTCAGTCTCGCATCCCTTCTGGAGTTATGGGCTAGTAGCTTTCATCTTCCCTCAGAAGCCAGAACTGATACGTTGACTCTCAAGCCCGCATCAGAGATCCCAGTATTTGTCTGGGGACCAAAGCCCCCAGGAAAACAAAGACACCACAGTTGGGAAGAAAATACGGGGCCCTCAAGACCACCTCCCACTAGCTGAAGGCAGAAGCTTCTCTTTGGGAAAAGCTGTCTTTTTCACTACACAGACACATCCCTCCTGTGTAGCCCGGCTGAACTGCATTCCATCTAGTGGATGTTTTTGTTGCTGTTCTCTCATTTAATATGTCAAGTTTTTAAAGAGTTTTCATTTCTTGTTTTTTGAATATGGATGATTTTGAGATAATCTGTAAGGCCCACCTTTCACAGAATGTGGCAAATGCTGGGTCTCCCTCCTAACCACTGTAGACCAAGACAGGCAAACCTAGGTTAAAATCCCAGGCCCACAATGTAACTGGAGAAGTTAATAAACTTCTTTAGGACTTTTTCAAATATAAAATTGGAATAATAGGGGTGCCTGGGTGGCTCAGTTTGTTGGGCGTCTGACTCTTGAATTCAGCGCTGGTCATGATCTCAAGGTCATGAGATCGAGCCCTGCACTGGGGTCCCCACTCAGCAGGGAGTCTGCTTGAGGATTCTCTCTGCCCCTCCCCCCTCAAATAAATAAATACATCTTAAAAAATTTAAAAATTGAAAATTAAATTAATTTTTAAAACTTCCAACTTTTAGGATCCCTCCAGCCTCCTAACAATGGTTTATCTTAGATCTCATGAAGGAAGAGGGTGATAAATTGTTCCCAATGGCTCCACTGCGTCCCAGGTCAAGCAAAGGTCATTCAGGGAAGGGGCTGTAGAAAAGGGCAAAGAATGAGTCCAGAGAAACATGTGCTCATTGGCAATGTGCTTTTATGTTGGAGTAATGATAGTGATTTTTCCAGAAGTGAAACTTTCCTCAACAGGAGATTACAAATACCGATTACAGCTGAATGTCTGTGGGACCCATTCCGGGCCAAAAGTAATGATAATAATCCTGAGAAGAAATGATACCATGGAATTGTACAGTGAAAAATTTGCAGTGAAAAGAGGTGCAATTTGCCATCTTATGCCAAGGGCTTTGTTCCCCTTTTGAGTGAAACGGCCGAAGAAAGATCCAGAATAAAGGAGAAGAGGTACTGTTTTCATTTTTATGAAATTCCTACTCTGTTTATGATTTGATGATGTTACCTCTGATAAGCATCCTCAGGGGTCTTCACAATGATAGTTATATCTCAGAAGTTCAAAAGAAAGACACACTTCCAATCATCGCTTTCAGCAGAAGAAATCACACAAACTACTCTGGAAGTAGAATAATAACATCAGAAAAATCAGAAAATAGGCCAAAGTTGTTTAAAAAATGATGCAGTAGACTCACTGAAATCCTAGAAATTAATTCCAGAAGACATCTTGAGTTCACGTAGACCAACCCACCATATGGCACAAGCTTTGGGACACAGCCCTGGTGTGCATTCCAGCTTAATTATGTCCTATTTAGTAGATGTTTTTGTTGTCATGTTTCCAAACAAGATGAAGTTGTCTTCAAGTCAAAGTGAGTTCTTCCTGGTTATGTTCACCTATTTGAAAGTGGATTCTCCTCTCTCTACTATTCCCCGCTCATAATATGTTCATCGTGACTATACAACCCATGCTTCACAGAACTCCAATATCCTACAGGGACACAATTTAGCATCTATGTTCCACTGGCCAACAGAATCTTCAGTAGTTTAATGAGGATGTGCGCTGTCTTTATCCTCAAAAGAGCCCCTTGCAACTACAGCTAGATGTCAGGAGAAGGGTGTTGCCGCGGTCAAGCACAAAATGATAGAGCTTGTGACTCAGGATGAATGTAGAGTCCAGCGCCTTCAAGCATTCATGACTTATGGGTCTGATCCCTCCAGGCAGGCAAAGGGGTCCCGTCTCTCTTCTCCCTTGCAAACTCCAGGTGAGTGTATGTCAGCAGTCTATATTGTGTCCAGAATCCTAGCTGCAAAGGATTTGGGAAAACTCCTTACTACCTTTTCAAACACTTTCCTAGATGAACGAGTTGGAGATGAAAACCGAATGCAGTAGACAATAACTTGCCATCTGTGAATGGGATTGTAAACCTTTCAAATACCCTAATGCCATCCTCACTCTTGCATCTTATTTCAGGTAGGCACAGGCTGTAAGATGGTAATTACTTTCCCTCAGCACTTTGAAAATGTATTCTATTATTTTCCTTGGGGAAAAATAGAATCATTTTTGTTGGCTTTGGTGTTCCACTATTTTTTTAATATTGTGGATGTTTTTAAGATTTTTATTGCCTATAATGGCCCACTGGTTCTCTCTGATGTTTCTAAGTGTCTATTATATTTTTATGGATCCAGTTCAGCATTTACCATGTTTCTCCAAATTTAAAAGATTCACAATTCCTCATTCGTGTAAACTCATATACATTCCCTTTGAAGAGCGCCTGTCCCCTTTCTGTGTTTCCTGTCCTTTGAGAACGCCCGTTTTATGTCTGTCTGACAATCTCAGTATATCACATGTTTATGGAGACTCCTCCATCTCTTCTTCTGACCCATCCTGGTATTAAAACCCATGTGCTCGCCTTGATGATCATTCTCTTCAGGGATGCCATGGCCTTTCGGTACACAGGACTTTGTTTCTTTATTAGGATCCATTTCCCCAAATGTATCTGATGTTTTATTGTATCTGGAATTGCTAGAGGCTGAAGTGGGGAGAGTTCTGGTTTCCGCAGCTCTCCTTGTTACAGGAAACAAAAGCGCTTGTTCTTCACTCTTTTAGTTGCTTAAATACGTTCCTCTTACAGCAAACATCTTCTCCTCAGTCCCATGCCAGTTCCCATTATTGGATGAGGGTTCTTTTTTCCCATTACTGGATGGGTAGGTTTTTTTTTTTTAAATATCATCTAGGGCAGAAACAAGAAACTGAGTTGATTTGCAGGCATCTTAGATGCCTCCTCTGAAAAGTTCCTGCTTCCTCTAGGCATTTGCCATCGATACCAATTATGTCTCTGTTCAAGGCTATTTACACCTGTGTGTGGCTAACAGCAAGCCCCATCAAGCTGTTCATCTTGCGTGCAGTGATTTAGCACTCCCTTCTCTCAGCTGACCAGTGCCCTTAGCTACAGAGTCGATTCTCGTACTTTACTCCTCCCTACTTTCCCATACCCAAAGCCCGATGGATTGGTTTTCTTTATTTTCTCCTTAGATTTATTTAATTATTTTTAGAATTGGTGGGGAGGGATGGAAGGGGAGGGAGAGAGAGAACCTCAAGCAGACTCCCCGATGACCACAGAACCTGATGCAGGGCTTGATCCCAGGACCCTGAGATCGTGACCTGAGCCAAACTCAGAGGCTTAACCGACTGGCCCACCCAGGTGCCCCCCGAGTAAATTCTGTTCTGCATATTAGAAGGAAATGCTACTTTTGTTGCATGGAGAGTTTTTCCTCCAGCTCAGCTTCCCAGCCAACACTGAGGTGTGCTTCTAGGGAAATGACCCGAGAAGAAAACCAAGCCTCTTTTGAGCTCAACAGTGAGGTCGTTCTTGGCTAAACAAAAGGACTCCCTTGGCTAATGGTAGTCAGATCCTTCTGGCCAAAGCTTGTGGAAATATTTACAGAGATGCACCAGATGAGGGGTCCACACATCCTCTCAGGAGTCCCTGATGATAGCGGGCGTGTGCCTGAGCAGACTTGACCCATGGCACGTTTCAGCTCATTGTACAAAATAAATGTGCGGAATCTGGATTTAGGAAGGAGTTCTGGAACAAACCTCACACTGCAGGGGTAGTTTCTGTTCTCTCGAGCCAATCCTTGGTGAGGAACAAAGCTATTCCACCGGAACAAATCTAGTAGATATAATCGGGCTGTGATGGTGGACCTGAGCCTTCAGGTCCTGGACAAGTGGCCTGGAAACTCAGGCTGCAGGCGGAGCTGCACTTCTTACTGGCAGTGCCCCCGTTGGGGAAAGCATCTTCAGGGAAACAACAGGATGCTAAAAACTTCTCTTCAAAATCACTTCCTGATCCGTCTTTGAGATGATAGTTTTGGGACTCCATGCGGGATGGTCCAGCCTCCCACTTAAGGGCTGGCCCAGTCATGGCAGGAGAATAACGTGGACAGGCTGGACCCTGGGGCGGAGAGAACATGACACAGGCCACTCAAGTCATACCCTTCAGTCTAGGACCACGCAGTCCTTCCTCTCTGTGAAAAGTCCAGCCCCACGCTCCAGCACTAGTACCTAATGCTCACTCTTACCCCGAGGGTCCTTGTTGGGATCCTCTCATCCATGCACCCCCACTACACCCACAGGAGTATTGGGGGCCTGAGGGAAAAGTAGCATTAAATACGCTTCATTTGCAGTTGGTTCAAAATTACTCTGTGCAGGGATCTAGACAGGTAGAAACGAGTTTCCAGTACTTTCAAACTAAAACGGGCTTCGTAAAAAGCACACATAGGAAAGCCTTAAAAATCTGGGACTCTCAGCTAATAATCATGCTCCCAAAAAGCAGTACCAAAGGACTCCCTTCTCTCTACTTTCTTTTCCAATGGGTTATTCAGGAAAAGCTCAAATGTATCACTTTTGAGAAGGGCTCACTCTGGGAAGAGGATGAACTGGTCGGCAGGGGGAAGAGGAGAATAAAAGCCAGTCGTAGGATTGACGGGCTAAAATCCCAAGGCCTCAGAGAGAAAGCCTCTTTTCACACATTGCCTCGACTGAGATAGTTTCATCTGCCAAATTTTGGCACTTTCTAGAAGATTGTTTAACTTGGGGAGATTTCAAAAAGAAATTATGAATTTCTCGAAAACGAGCTGAGGAATCAGCAGCAAGGCATAGTGTGTTATAGAGAGTTTGAATTCAGATGTTAAACTCCTAGAAATTAGTCTCGAAAGATGCCAGCTCGTAAACTCGAATTACCATACACGTATTTATATTTGTTAGTGGTACTTTCTTCTTTTTTTTTTTCACCAATTCATTGTCACTGTAAAAACTTCATCCAGTACAGAAATATTGAGAGCTGCAAGCAAGTCTCCATACGAACACTAAGATACCTTCACTAGAAAAAATACTGGTAAAACTTTTATATAAGAACTATTTTTTCTTTTTCTTTTTTTCTTTTTTTTTTAAGATTTTATTTATTTTTTGACAGAGAGAGAGACAGCGAGAGAGGGAACACAAGCAGGGGGAGTGGGAGAGGGAGAAGCAGACTTCCTGCGGGGCAGGGAACCTGATGCGGGGCTCGATTCCAGGACCCTGGGATCATGACCTGAGCCGAAGGCAGATGCTTAACGACTGAGCCACCCAGGCGCCCCAAGAACTATTTTTTCTTTAATTTTTTTTTTATTTTGAAATAATTGCAGGCTCACAAGAAGATGCAAAAATAGCACAAGGAGGGGTGCCTGGGTGGCTCAGTTGGTTAAGCGACTGCCTTTGGCTCAGGTCATGATCCTGGAGTCCCTGGATCGAGTCCTGCATCAGGCTCCCTGCTCGGCGGGGAGTCTGCTTCTCCCTCTGACCCTCCCCCCTCTCATGTACTCTCTCTCATTCTTGCTCTCTCAAATAAATAAATAAATCTTAAAAAAAAAAATAGCACAAGGAAGTCCTGTGAACTACTCCCCGTGGTAATACTTTACGTAATACTTTACGTAAGGTTGGTACATTGTAAAAACCAGGAAATGGACAGTGCATAATACAATACAACCTGGAATACAGGTGCTACTCAGATTGTATCCATTTGTGTGTGTGTGTCCACTTTATAGCCGTGTGTGTATAGTTCTATGAAATGGTATTGTATGAATGGACTCCTGGAGCCAACATCACAGCCCAGACAGAACAGGTCTGTCACCACCAGGGATTTTCTCCTGCTGCCCCGTTTTATTCACATCTGCTCCCCTCCCGAATCCCTGAAAGCCACTCATCTGTTCTGTCTCTGTATTGTTGTTATTCTGAGCGTGTTATATAAATTGAATCATACCATATCTAACCTTTCAATATTGGTTTTGCTCACTCAGAGGAATGCCTTCGAGATTCATGAAGGTTGTTGGGTGTATCAATAGTTTATTTTCTTCTAATTATGGAGTGGTATTCCATTGTGTGGAGGTGTCGCACTTTCTGTGTCTGTTCCCCTGCTGAAAGATATTTGGGTTGTTTTCAGTGTGTTATTATTACAAACAAGGCTGTTATTATTGCAGATAAACACAGGTTTTTAAGCAGATTTAAGTTTTCCTTTCTTTAAAATAAATGCCCAAGAGCGTGACCGCTGTGTCCTACAGTAAGCTTAGTTTACTTTAATTTTAGAAGAAACCCCAAAGTATTTTTCATAATGTCTGTGCAATTTGACATTCTCATTCAGCAACACAGGGGAGACCCGGTTTTTCTGCCTCCCCCTCAGCATTAGGTATTTAGCTGCGTTGTGTTGTGTTGTATGGTTTTGCCATCTTAATATGTGTGCATGCTCTCTGATCATTATTTTAAGTTATATGTACCTAATGGTTAACTACGTTGAACATTTTTTCATGTGTTCATTGCTATTTATAGATCTGCGTTGTCGAAGTGTCACTTTAAGTTTTGGGGCAACTCTGTTGAGTTCAGAGTATTCCTTCTATATTCTGGATACGAGACCCCTGTCTGATAACGTGACTTACAGATAGTTTCTCCCAGTCAGTGTCTGTCCTTTTCATTTCCTTAACAGGGTGTGTCACAGAGCAAAAGTCTTTCATTTTGGTGTAGTCGGGTTTATATTTTTTTCTCCCATTATTTTTCATGTTCCGGCGATCCCATCTAAGAACTCTTCACCTAAACTCAGGTCACAGATTTTTGTCCTATGTTCTCCTGTAAAGGTTTTAGAGTGTTTCACTGTAATCCACCTTCAGACAATTTTTAAATAAGTATCAAAACTGTGTTGCTTGTTTGTTTATTTTTTTAATTTAGCCTATATTTGTCCAATTATTCCAGCACCGTAACATTGCTCATGTGCCTTTCTGACATCAGCTGGCCTTGCTCACTGGCTGTATGTCTGGACTTTCCACTCTGCTGCATTGATTCGTGCCCTGCTTCCAGCCAGCATCACACCAACTTAATTATCATAACTATAGAATAAATTTTGGCATTGGGTAATGCGATTCCTCTTTCTTCTTCTTCTCTTCAAAACTGCTTTTGCTAATCTAGTTATTTTGCCTTGTCATGCTCAGTATCAATTGTCACTAAGGAAAAGTGAATTAAAAGCAAACAAGACACATTCTACGCCAGCAAGCATGGCTGTCATCACACAGATCGACGGTACCAAGTGTGGTTGACCTTGTGGATGGACTGCAGCCCTCCGACGCTGCAGGCAGGAATGTAAGATGCTGTTTCCACTTTAACACACTGACCATTTCCTAAAGAGCTACAAATATGATATGATCCAATACTTCCACTTCCAGGTATTTATCCCGGAAAAATCAAAATACATGTCAACACAAAGTCTTATGTGTGAATATGAATGACAGTACAAATGTGGAAAAGAATCCGCATGTCCATCACCTAAGGACTAGATAAACAAATGTAGTATCTCCACATAATAGATTGCTGCTCACCCAGAGAAGCTGTTGCTACTGATAATTAATACAACATAGATGAATCCCAAAACCTTTACACTATGTGAGAAAAGCCAAGCACAAAAGGCCACATATTATATGATTCCATTTATATAAAATGTCCAGAAAATGGCAAATCTACAGACACAGAAAGTAGATTAGAGGTTGTTCATGTTCAAGTGTATAAGTTACACCTCAGTAAGTGTCTCAAAACTGCATCAATAACAGTCCACACAAATACCACAGTGAGATTTCCCTCATCAGTTTATTCAGTTCTGTGTGATTATTTTATTATTATAATTTTGGGGGCTGGATCTGAGGTGAGCAGTCTGGTTTTGAGAAGTATGTCTGTTGCTTCCTGGAAGTCCTAGTTGGTACATGCTGAAACTTTTCTAAGCAAATCAAGTTTGGACTCCTTTACAGTCTTTTCTTTGAAGTACTAAGAGTCCAGTCCCTTCCACAGGGCTCAAGCTGTCCTTTGTTTAAATTCTAACTTGTTGCTAGAATTTCACAAATGCAAAAATTCTAGCTTGAGGCACAGAACAGCATTTTTTATTACATTATATTAATATTATTTTATATTATATCATAATTATTATATTTATTATTTTATTATAATATTTTATTTTGTATTTTGTTTATTTTGCCTCAGTAGCAAAATAAGGAGAGGGCAAATCACAGACTGTTGCCAGATACCGTTTGAGCCTGAAATACCATTGCAAAGAGCCTTTAAACATGACTGATCCATTGACGGAGTTCAGATGCTTTCAAATCATAGGCTCCACGGTTCCATACATGGATTCACCCTTCCACTATACTGGACCTTCACAACAACTCCATTGCAGTTTTCCTTTGGGTTAATGTCTCTAACTCACAAAGGGGAAGTGCAGTTCAGCTGGGACCCAGACCCCCCTGACTGCAGGTGCACAAAGTCACTCTGGGAAATGTTCTACTGCTCAGGTCATCTGTGAGCATCCATCAGCAGTAGTTTCCATCAGGGGAAGACCAAACATGAATCAAAAGTCTTCTTGTCTTTCTGAAACTGTCACTCCTCTTTCTTCACATAGTAGCCTTAGTGTGTAATTGCAAGCACTGCATCATGTCAGGGAATAGGAAGCTCCTGAGGAACGAACACAGAGAACCAAAAGTCCTAAGAGGGAAAACCTTATCCCTTTCTGGCCACCATTTTTAATCTCATTGTCCTACCTCATGCTGACCTCTACACACCTTTCCTATCTTTGATCATAATACCTCATTTACCATTCCTGTGTCACCCACTCTTTTCACATTTCTACTTGGCTCTAACTTTGTCTGAGCAGTGAAATGTAAACCCTATATTTTAACAGTGAAGATGAAACCATGTTTTAGGGATTACCAATCATGTGTCAGACATTGGCTAAGACTGGTCATACACATGAGCCTCGCAACAATCATCTACAGTAAAAATCATGATCTCCGCTTTATAGGGCACAAAATATAAGTTCAGAGAGATTAGCAACCCACATAAGGTTACTCAACACAGTTAGAATCTAAATCTCGGTGTCCCAGACTCTAGGGTTCAAGTTGTTCCCATAAAACTGTGGCCACCCAGGCAGGTTAAAACACAACAAAAAGAAACAAAACAAAACATTTCTTGATGCCAGGACTATAAATATTCTTAAAATTTATTTTATTTAAATATTTGATAAATTTATTTTTTTCTGATGCATGATAGACTCTCATATTATGTATTCACAGTATAAAGTGCAAAATATACAAAATGATGCACAAAAAATAATAAATCTACCTCTCGCTCTTCATTTTTAGCCACCCATTTGACCTCAAGGTCAACACAAAGCTTTTTATTTGAGATGTTTATGAATAGATAATACCAAGAAAAATTGCCCACAAACACCATTTAGTCACCACAACATTTACTTATTTAGTCCCCTGAACAAGTTAAGCAGCACCTGTAAGGAAGCAAGAGCGAGAGGGTAGAGGGTTTTACTATCTGGTACCTGGACTGGTCATTCTCTTTCTCTGTCTCTCTGTCTCTGTCTCTCTATCTCTCTCCCTCTCTGAGCCTTGGCTGCTACTCATGCCTAGTCCATATATCTAGTGAACTCTGTTGATGGGTTAAGACAAAGGATTAGAACCAACTTAGGAAAAGAAACCAACAACAAGGTGAAAAAAAACCTTAGGAATGGGAAAAAATATTTGCAAACTATTTTTCTGATAGAAGTTAGTATCTAAAAATTATACACAAAAAAATTCATACAACTCAGTGGGAAAAAAAATCCAATTTGAAAAACAGACAAAAGACCTGAATAGACATTTCTCCAAAGAAGATGTATGAAAGGCCAATAGGTACATGAAAAGATGTTCAACATCACTAGTCATCAGGGAAATGCAAATCAGAACCACAATGAGATATTACCTCACACCTGTAAGAATGGCTGTCTTAAAAAGATGAGAAACAAATGCTGGCCAGGATCTGGAGAAAAGGGAACCCCCATGCACTGTTGGTGGGATTGTAAACTGGCATGGTCACTCTGAAAACCTGTATGGAGTTTCCTCAAAAATTAAAAATAGAACTACCATATGATCCAGCAACTCCACTTCTGGGAATATAACCAAAGGAAACAAGAACATGAGTTTGAAAAGATATCTGTACCCCCATGATCACAGTAGCATTATTTACCATAGTCAAGTGATGGAAACACTCTAAGTGTCCATCAATCGATGAATGGATAAAGAGGTAATGGTATATATACACAATGGAGTATCATTCAGCCATAAAAAATGAGAAAATCCTGGAGGGCACATTCTGCATGGAGCACTGGGTGTTATGCACAAACAATGAATCATGGAACACAACATCTAAAACTAATGATGTAATGTATGGGGATTAACATAAGAATAAAAAAATTTAAAAAAAATGAGAAAATCCTGTCACTTGCAACAACACAGATGGACCTTGAGGGCATTATGCTAAGTGAAATAAGTCAGACAGGTCAAGTACTGTATGATCACACTTATATATGGAATCTAAAAAAAAATCGGGGTGCCTGGGTGGCTCAGTTAGTTAAGCATCTGCCTTCAGCTCAGGTCACGATCTCGGGGTCCTGGGATCGAGTCCCGCATCAGGCTCCTTGCTCAGCGGGGAGTCTGCTTCTCCCTCTCCCTCTGCTGCTCCCCCTGCTTGTGCATTCTCTCTCTCTTTCTCAAATAAATAAATAAAAGCTTAAAAATTAATCAAACCCATAGAAAAAGGGATCAGGTGTGTGCTTACCAAAAGGGAGAGGGGGAGGGGAAATAGGAGAATGGTGGTTAAAGGGATACAAACATCCAGTTACAAGATAATCAAGTACTACGAATGCAGTGTCCAGCATGATGACTATAGCTAACACAGCTGTATAATACAGATGAAAGTTGCTAAGAGAGTAAATCCGAAGAATTCTCTTCTCAAGGAAAAAATTGTTTTTATTTTCCTTTTTTCTTTTCTCTTTTTATCATATTTATTCAGATAATGGGTGCTAACTAAACTTATAGCAGTAATCATTTCACAACATATATAAGTGAAATCATTATGCTATATACCTACACCTTACCCGGTGATCTGTATCAATCGTATCTCAATAAAACTGGGGGGGGGGTAAAAAAGAGCCACTTATAGTCAGTATGTGGCTCTCTACAGCCAGCCCTGCACACTCAAGGGAGATGCAGAGATCCAGTGTTCCAGCCCAGTTAGGAAGGTTGGGGTCATATAGTAGGGTCCTGGGCTCCTCGAATGCACCATACATTCTGTTGGCCCAGAGGTGCATCCGTCACATTCTTCGTGATTCTATCCAAAGTTGGGTAACTCCTTACATAACTGAGAATATAACTTGTTGAAGAGTTATATGACTCTTTAACAATACATTCCAGAACGTGTCTGTACTTTACAAAGCACATTACTACAACCCATCGAAACTTTGAGGTGACCAGTTTTAACAGGAAAACATCACGTTTATCAACAATGTGACATTTCAGTGGGAACCCTAGTTGTGAATGCAACAAGTGCATTTATATATGCACGTTAAAATGAAGAGTGAGAGAGCACTTGCAAGCATCAATTCACACATAACACAACCACCCTAGGACATCTCATCCTTAAATCCCCTTATATCATTATATGATGAATACTATTCCTTGAGTAATCCAGTCTTGGATTCTACGGCATTGTTAAGAAAGCTTTGGGGTGCCTGGGTGGCTGAGCATCTGACTCTTGTTTTCGGCTCAGGTCATGATCTCAGGGTCATGGGATAGAGCCCCACACTCAGTGGGGAGTCTGCTTGAGATTTTTTCTCTCCCTCTCCTTCTACATCCTCCCCTGCTCATGCTCTCTAAATTAAATAAATAAATAAAGTCTTTAAAAGAAAGCTTTGAAGGATAGATGGTCTCAAATATACATCTTAACTGATGAGTGGATTAGCCAATCATGGAATATCCATATAATGGAATATTTTTCAACAATGGAAAAGAACAAAGTATTGGTCCATGATACATTATGGGTGGATCTTGAAAATATGATTCCATGTGAAAAAGCCAGTGTCAAAAATGATCACATGGTGTGAATCCATTTATATTAAATTCCAGATAGACAAATCTATAGAAATAGGAAGTATAGTGATGTTTGCAGAGGACTGAGGAAGAGGGTGCAGGGTGTAGCAGAGAACATGGAGAGTTGGCTGCTAAAGGATACTATGTTCTTTGGGGATTGATGAAAATATTCTAAAACGAGACTATGGTGAGAACTGTGTGTCTCAAATATACTTAAAAACCATTTAATTGCCCACTTTAAGTGGATAAACTACACATACAGATTATATTTTAAGAAAACCATTAAAATTCATCTTTAATAGTGGAGTATCATAATCATGTCTGTTAGATCAATTCTCCTCTCAATCTAGATTTGCTAAAGATACTATGAACTGCACCACAGCACACATTTCCCATCTGTATGGTTTAGGATTCATCTCTCCTTGCTTATTATTATCAATAATATAGCTATGGCAACTGTTAGAATAACATCTTTGAATAACTCAGCAATATCAAAATGATTCCAATTGGTCCAGGCTTTCCAATAGTCCAAATCAAAAAATGATGCATCTCCAAACATGACACCTGGTCTATACCTTGTCAGGGAATTTTTTTTATCATTAAATCTGCATATTTAGTATGTTCTACTGTCTTCTTGATGGTCTCCTCTATTTGGTGACTTTAGGATGCTTATCTCATTATGTAAATGTACCCTTACTTGATATAAGTGAGGAGGAGGCTTTTTAAAAAAATTTTCTATTGTTATGTTAATCACCATACATTACATCATTAGTTTTTGATGTAGTGATCCATGATTCGTTGTTTGCGTATAACACCCAGTACTCCATGCAGAACGTGCCCTCTTTAATATTCATCACCAGGCTAACCCATCCTCCCACCCCCTCCCCTCTAGAACTCTCAGTTTGTTTTTCAGAGTCCATCATCTCTCATGGTTCATCTCCCCCTCCGATTTCCCCCCCTTCATTCTTCCCCTCCTGCTACCTTCTTCTTCTTCTTCTTTTTTTTTTCCTTAACATATATTGCATTATTTGTTTCAGAGGTACAGATCTGTGATTCAACAGTCCTGCACAATTCACAGCACTCACCATAGCACATACCCTCCCCAGTGTCTATCACCCAGTCACCCCATTCCTCCCACCCCACCCCCCACTCCAGCAACCCTCAGTTTGTTTCCTGAGATTAAGAATTCCTCATATCAGTGAGGTCATATGATACATGTCTTTCTCTGATTGATTTATTTCACTCAGCATAACACCAGGAGGAGGCTGTTTCTTATAGTTTCTTCATTTCCTTAGAAGAACTAATTGCCCCCTTTTTATCATATTCATTAGTTGATGCATATTCCAACACCCCACGTGAAATTCTTGGGTTTTGGCTTTTCATCTAGAGCGGTAATGCTTTCACATTTCCAGTTCTATTTCTGTTGTGCTTACAAGGCTAGACATCATTCATGGGAATCATTTTTCAGTGGGTACCTCCATTAACTTTTCTCCCAAATTTAATTCAGTTACTTCTAGAGTAGAGTTAGCCTCTATTATCCAGAAGACTGGTACCAGGAATGACTGGTTAACTACAGGTCTACCAGGAAAGCCATGTGAATATTGTTGCTCCTGCAGAGACTACATTTAATTTATTTGACAATTTCTTTTAGCACCACAGCTATGCTTTCCTGGTTTGTTTGTTTGTTGTTTGTTGTTTTTTTTTAATTCTTGTCCGTGTGTGAACTCCTGCACTTGGGCTACATATTTCATTTTAGTTCATTTTGTACAGCCATAGCTTCATTTGATACACTGGCTGATAATATCGTATCTTCATACAATATACCTTTTTTGTAAAGACATGATTGCTTCATATGATGCATTGCTCTGGTTGCCTACATCCTTTTTAGAAAGATTTATTTATTTATTTTAGAGAAAGAGTGCATACAGGGGGGAGGGGTAGAGGGAGAGGGAGAGAGAGAATATCAAGCAGACCCTCACTGAGCACAGAGCTTGATGGGGGGCTCAATTGCAGGACCCAGAGATCATGACCTGAGCTGCTATCAAGAGGCAGATGCTTAACCAACTGAGCCACCTAGGCTCCCCTGATTGTCTACATCTTTAAGATCATATTAACAATCTTTGTCTTTTCATGCCTTCTACAATACTAGGTTCTTTAGTTAATTTATCATGGGTCACTGAATACCCACTGAAGTCCAATCCTTTACCTTATATTCACTTCCTCCTTTCTTGTGTTATATATTTTCTTAAGTTGACATTCCAGTCTTGATACCTGACTTTCTGAAGAGCTTTGAGGTCTACTTCTGTCCCTGCACACTCAATTGGATTTCTGTCTCTCTGTCTTTCCGTCTCTGTCTCTCTTGATTTATACACTTTAGCATTGTGTCTCCCAAAGGACACTGTTACTGTGACACTTAGCCTTCTTTCTGATCCTAATGCTATAGGAGCAATGGGTCCAACCTTTTGACCAAGTAGTATTTATGTGGGTTTTAATATTATCCCACATATTATTTAGGCCAATGCTTAATTTTTAAAATTCCCTTTTTTTTAAGATTTTATTTATTTATTTGAGAGAGAGAGAAAGAGAGCACAAGTGGGGGGAGGCAGAGGGAGAGGGAGAAGCAGATCTCCCACTGAGCAGGGAGCCAGATGCGGGGCTTGATCCCAGGACTCCGGCAGTAGTTTGTTTGTCCTATTTTTTTGTCATTGTTTTGGGGTTTTTTGCCTATTTTCTTCTTGCTTATTTTTTAATCATCATAATATCAATGCTGTGTTCTCAATTCTTTTTTTATTTGAGGTGAAATTCACACAACATAAAATCAATCATTTTCAAGTGTACAATTTGGTGGCATTAGCACATTCACAATGTTGTGCAACCGCCACCTCTCTCTAGCTCGAAAGCATCTTTGTCACCCTCCAGGAGACCTCATACCCAGTCACTCTCCATTGACAGATGAATGGATCAAACAAAATGGGGTTTGTGCATATGATGAAATATTCTTCAGCCACCAAAGGGAAAGAAGTACTAACAATGTAACGGCATGGATGAAACTTTTGATTGCTTTTTGACCATACTTCACATAGAAATCTGAGGTCTTCTGGGATCCAGAATTTGCAGAAATTTGTGTGGAAGAGGGAGCAGGTCATGTCCCACTGGCAGGAATTTCCACCTGTCCACAGGATCATGGTGTGCAAGTGCTCCTCCCCAGCCCATGGCATTGAGCACCAAGGTGAAGGCCATCTCCTGCCACAGCCACACTGCTTCCAGGGAGGACAGGCTTGTGACCTTGTCCTGCTTTGTCTGGAGTCTATGGCCACCTCCCACGGTCCTGCCTGAACTCCAGTCTACACCCCAGCCTTTCCTTGTACACTGCGTGTCAGGATTAGGACTTCTTCCCAGTATTCTCATTCTTGTTTTTGAATGGTGTTCAAGGGGCAAAGAGGGCAGCATGATTTTTACTCCACCATTTTCCTGAGAACAGCTGCATAGTGTTTAAAGAGCACTTTCACTGAATAATCAATCACCTTCTGTCTGGATGACACCTCCGTGTGGCTGGGATATTCTCTCCAAGGTTATAAATCGCCCAGTATCAAGGAAGCTGTAAATGGCAGCAACTTGATTGGAACCAGGTTCCTCTGCTCCTGAAAGATTGCTCTTCAACATTTTGCAACACAATTGTTAGGACTTGGAAAAAATTAAGATATCTGTCCCTCCTGTCTTCATATGTCAAAAGAGGACGACCAGGTTATTGTGAGGATTTGATGAAATGATATGTGTCAGGTGTTAAGCACAAAGCACGTGCTCATTGGATGTCACATTGAGTTGCCCTGAAATGAACTGAGTGAAATGAATTTAGGAGATGGGTATTCTCTTCGCTGGCAATTGTGTGACTTCCAGATCACTGGGCCAGAGATCCTCTTAAAACAAGTCCCAGTTAGGACATCACATCTCACTGGTCTGAGGAGCACAGAAGAGAATTGCATTGCTAAGTGTGTTACAGTAGGTATGGTGTCTGTGTGCTGATTGGCAAGGGTGCCAAAGGTCAAGATGAAGAGAGCATCTGGGAGCGCCAAGGTGGCTTGGTAGGTTAAGCATCAGACTCTCGATTTTGGCTCAGGTCATGATCTCAGGGTTGTGAGATCAAGCCCTGCGTCAGTCTCCTTGGGATTCTTTCTCTCCCTCTCCCTCTTCCCCATCTTCCCCCATGTTCTCTCGCTCACTCTCCAATAAATAAATTAATCTTTAAAAAAGAAAAAGAGAGCATCTGTGCCAGCCTGTGTGGGGTCACAACCCACCCCACCCCACCACTCATTGGCCATGTCACTTCTGGCTGAGAAAAGCCAGTTTCCTGCCTGAAAATTAAGGATAGTAACAGTCCTAACTCATAGGTCATTATGAGTTTTAAATAAGATCTGATGTATCCAGTGCCTATGCCACACCCAGCATGGTATCTGCAAGATAAATGTCCACAGCTGTACCACTGCATCTCCACACTCACACTACAGCCAGTTCGGCTTCCTAGATAAGACAGAAGGTTCCGCCAGCTTAGGAGACACCATCTTTGTCCCCGGGAAGGGACATCTCCCATTCTCGTCACACAGGTTGGCCTTCTGGTTTCGAAGCCAGTCTCTCGGTACTTACTCAGCATCTGTTTTTCTTCCTGCATCTGATCAACTCTGGTTGCCTTTAAAACAAAGTTGCTGAAACCGCAAAGCTGAGAGCCAGAATCCAGATAGTGGGGATGTTATAAATGGCACAGCCTAAGAAGACAGCTGGCCTCCTTAGATGACACTTGTACTCCCACATAACCCAAATTCCAGGGGAAGGAATTTGTGTAGAAAGCACATTATTCACAATTTGATGATGTGCCTGCGTTCTCTGTGATCTAAGATCCTCTGGAATGAGGGAGGCTTCCTCCTTTTGCCTCAGCCCAAACTACTTGCTTACTGAAGACCATAACAACACTCCATTACTCAGAGGAAGTGCTTTACACTTGCAAATCATTCTGGGAAGCCAAATGAATTGGCATTTCTAAGCTACAAATGTGGTGTTTTTTTTTTTTTTCCTTAAGGATGCTTACCAACCTAAATAGCGAAACAGATCCAAATTGTTACTCATCACATTAAAGAAACAGCATAATATAGTTTTGTCCCATTCAAAAAAATCAGTTATCCATCTATTACTTGTGCTAAACCCACCATAAATACCTTAAAGTTTCGAATGGTGACATCAGAGAGCTGATAACAGGGATTTGAGGCTTGTTGTTATGAGGTAGGTGCCCACAGGAGAGACAGATACAAGATACTCTGCCCAGCAACACAGGCATGGGGAAATGTCACCCCCTCCACTTCTGAGATCAGCTCACGGAAATACATGATGGGCCAGAAGACTCACACTAGGGAAAAGGAAGTCAACCACAAATAACAGGCTGAGTGTCTTGCTTCTATCAGATAGCCTCTGTGTTCTCAGTAGAATCCTTCAACTTTTAAAACACTCCCTCCAGCCCCTAAACATTAGAGAAAAAAAAAAAAAACTACAACCCTCGGAAATGAAAAGCCTTCTTATGTCCTGATTGTTATTTTCGAGACACAATTAGCTACATTTAACCATATCACTCCTGTGCTTTTAGGTTAGCTTGGCATGCAGATAGATCCAGCAAGTTACAAACACCAGGGATGTCTGCCATAATCACTAGGGCATCATCCCTTGTCCTCACTCCAGAACTCTTCGATCGACTTCCCTCCAGTCTCTGATTCCTTTTGTTTATTCTTATTTACTAATGAGTTTACTGTAATCCCAGTGGTCCTTTCTTAAATTCTTTTTATTTAAAATCAATTTCATTAACATATAGTGCATTATTAGTTTCAGAGGTAGAATTTAGGGATTCATCAGTTGTGTATAACACCCAGTGTTTGTTTGTTTTTTATTGAAGTACAGTTGACATACAATGTTAATGTTAGTTTTAGGTGTATGACAGAGTGATTGGACAATTACTGCAGTTACCATCTGTCCCTATACTAAGTTATTACAATATTTGACTGTATTCCCTCTGCTGTACTTTTCGTCCCTGACTTATTTATTTTACAAGTGGGAATTTATACCTCTTCATCCCCCTTTCCTATCTTGCCCATTGCCACCCACTGGGCAACCACCAATTTGCCCTCTGTATTTATGAGACCATTTATGTTTTCTGTTTGTTTTATTCTACTCCCATTTAAATTTCCGCCTTTGAACAAAGCCTTCTTGTTCTTCTCTATGACCCTGACTTCCAGCTTAAGCCCAAAGATGCTGGATGATAACATGTTTCTGGATCTAGCTCCTGAATCTCCCCTGAGAATTCCACGTCCTGCCACCCGTGGTTGAACCAGCCCCAGTCCTTGCCTGGCAATCACCCAAACTGCTTGTTGCCTGAGAGCTCTGACAAATCTCAGCCTCATGAACCGGATTCTGTACCCACCCCCACCCCCCGTCCGAGATCAACAAGGCTTTAGAAATGGTTTGGTGAGAGTCAGAGAACATCGCCCCTTAGGGTTTACTCAGAGGGTGTGACATTTTCACCAAGGAGCATTTACTCTTCTTCCAGGAAACCCCATCTGCTCACAGACTAAATAAAGGGTACTTCAGAGCACCCCTCCTATACAGTAGAGATCCATGGGCTTTAGAAATTTCCTTTTCTCCACAAATAAATTATCTCTGAGAACTTCTGTGGGCAATCCCTCTAAGATGAGACCAATCCCCCACTTGGACAGTACTGAAACGACCACCTATCAGCAGACACACACTTCCCTCTCGACCAGCAGTCAACTAACAATGACCACTGCCTGTTTTTTATGAATAAGATTTAATGGAATTTAACTGTACCATCTGTGGTAACTTCCCACTACACTGGCAGAGATGAGTAGCCACAACAGAGACAGGGAGACCCCCAAACCCAAAATACATGTTCTCTGGGCTTAATATACAGAAATTGTTGACTACTGCTCGAGACCATGAGCTGGTCAGCTTTTCGATAATGCTGGTATCTATTTTTCTCATAGGGTGTTCTTCTCTGTTATCAATGGGCCTGTTCAGTATTATATGATTTTTCTCTGAAATTGATTGAGACAAGTAATGGTGAACCTTACTGGTCAGTTTTTCTAGAATGAGACTGATCCCCAATAGAAAGTGGTTCTTCACAAGTTAGTATTAAACAGAACACAGCTCAATCATGAAGTCATCTGTAAGAATCAACACAGCCTATGGTAGCACATGTCCTGTCCTGCAAATCAGTTCATAATTTAAATACTTTTCTTATTAATATAGCAATTTGTTTCCAATTCTTATAAATGTCAAAGGGAATTAATAATGAAGCCAGCATGCGGGAGAGCTAACAGATGTGATCACGCAGGCAGTGCTACTGAGAGGGAGCTGTACACAGTCTACAGTGTAAATAGAGCCCTTGAGAGTTGTGCAGTACCCAATCTACACAACTGTACATGGTGGACCCATGAATTTCTGGGGCAAATTCACAAAGAGATCGAGATAAAACAGGATCAGACTGTCAAATCAGACTTACACAAATCGCAGATCTTTTCCAGCAATGATGTTTATTCATAATTTCAAGGGTGCAAGTAACCACGAGGCAGGTGAAGCAGAGACAGGTCTGAAGATGTTGCCATGGGTCTCCAGACCTCTTCCTGCCACATTGGACACACGCTGACCCATTTTAGCATGTGAGATCTCTAAGTAATGTATGTAGCTACATGCTATGGGAAAGAGAGAGATCTGAGTCATGAAACATCTTTGATTTATATTTAACTTATTTATAGGTAACTGTTTGGTTTACATGACATTCTCTGTGCTGTCATGCCTTATAAATGCATAGTCCTAGGTGTGTCTATCATGAGCAGCCTTAAACAAGTAAATCCATTTTGCTTGAAGTTCCCATTGATAAGGACTATCTTCTTTCCCCAGCAGACACTGTTATTTTGTTCACCAGTAAAATAGTAACAGGGAGATTTGATGGAGTCACTTTCTCTTTTTCCCTGAAGCAGCTCCTTAACCTCCCACTTCCCAGAATGTTTACCTGAGACAGCCCAAGCAAAAGCAGCCAGGTAGAATCTTCATGCACAACAAGCTGAGAGACAGTGAATCTAGTAGCAGGTCCGTATCAGTTTGAAAAGAAACACAGATTGAGGCAGAGAACAAAGAAAGTGTGCTCTGAATCACACTCCTGCAGGATGTGAGTGCATATTTTCAGGGTGGCTGCCATTTCAGATGGGGGGGCCACACAGCTCCTTAAGAGAAGCAGAAGGTTGTGGCAGAGGACACTTGGAACTCTGGAATTAGAGAGAAGAATTGCTTTCCACTAGACTTCCATCTTCCCCAACCAGAGAATATGTGAGGATGTCACCTCGCTTCCCTAGCCGTAGTCCACTCCACAATGCGGGCGAGTGGTAACACTCACTGTGTGGCAAGGGATGATGGTACTGCCTGTCCTGTGGTTTCCAGTCTTGCCACCACCTCAAGCAAGCTTCAAACCAAACAGATAGACCCTTAATTTAGAAATAAGCAAAAGAAATTTCTGAGTATTCTTTCAGTGCAGAGGTGGTGCAGACCCTCTAACTCATAGGTTAGCTTACAACTCTGTATAAGCAGAGGGTAACTTGTAGATTTTTATCCAATAGAGCTGCCAATAATTTCCATCCAGTGGAACGTAGGATCCTGAGTAGTGTGGCTTATGGCCCTGTTGGATGTTAACTAGCATTGCATTTAACCCAGCCATCCACTAACCTGCCTTTACAGACCTTGGTTCTCGAATGCTGCCTGGACTGGAATTAATATGGGTAAGTCGGTGTCCCCTCGTTAATTCATGAGCTGAGCAAAATGTCTGGGGCGTGCTTACCTTATATTAGTATGAAATCATCTGTCATCTTTGGAACAGTACAATTTGACAAAACACACTCAATGGATTAGTGCCAGATTAAAAGAAGAATCTCTGCCCTACACACTACATGGGAAGTCTGAGGCCAAGAGAAGACATTTTGTTGACACAGGGCCAGATGTAGAGTGTGAATGGAAAGGGAGGGCCCTGAATCTGCTCACTGATGTTTCCTCAGCACCCCCAACCCTCTTGTCCCTGGGGCATGTGTCCCATCTGTCTACTTTAGGGAGATCCACCACCATGGGCAACAAGACGTGCTCTGCTCTAAACCTCTGAGGTGAACCTCATCTTTTGCCTTTTGTTTGCCATGCTTTTCCACAGGATCACTTGCTTCCATCCTCAGATGATTTTACAGACCAAGACAAGGGAACAAAGAGGCTCAAGTAGTCTTTCAACCTGCTCTTAGTATTTTAAGCCATTTAGGTGAGTCGCCAGCTAGGCAGAGCCAGTTCTCCATGTCATTTAGGATAAATCACCAGAATTGGGGGCAAAATAAATGAGAGTTCACTTTATAGACTTGGTCTCCATTTGCATGTCCTCAGGCAGCAGGAGGTGTCTGAGGACAGAGTTACCATAGGTGAGATTTTGGGGACTGGTCAAATGTCAAATGCCTCCATGATGGTACCTTTTTGGGATGAAGGCTTACCTAATTCCTTCTCATGAAAATTCTGTCCACGTATTCTCTTCAACAGCTTGGCAGTGACCTTATTTTTAGCATTTCCCTTACATTCTATCCGAATCCACCTCATCTGTCCCTGAAGGCTTCTGATCCACCCTCCTTGGCTCCAAGCTCCATAAAGAGTCCGCCTTCGATTTGACTTACCCTTAAGAGACAAAGCTTATGTGTCTTCACTTTGACAGCTTGCTGAAGAAAGCCCATGGCCACCAGAAACTAGGAACACTGAATTTACTCCATTAGAGGGAATTAGAGATAATGCATGGGCCAGGAAAACTGTTATATTTGTTAGTCAGGAAGGACAACATTAAGAACAATATTTCTTCTAACTCTGAATTGGAGACATATAGGGTAGAGCCTGGAGCTGCAGAAAGTTTTTGTGGGAAATCCTTAAAATTAGTGTTTGGAAGCCTTCCTTCCTTCAACAGAGGGATTCTCCACCTTCACTACATGTTAGGTCCCCCTGAGGAGGCTGTAGAAGTCCCAAGACCTAGTCTGCATTCTAGATCATTCGATCAGACTTTTGAGTCTTTTCTAAACTTCCTCAGATTCCCCCAGGGTCCTGCCTTAACACCACTTCCAGATGTCTGCAAGTTAAATAAGTTATATGTTATGGTCAAAATAAATAGTGAGGCTTATGTCTTATAAAACAGGCATATGTGATTTTAAGTTACATATTCCTATTTCATGTTATCTGATCTTATTTTTTTAAAGATTTTATTTATTTAAAGCATGAGTTGGGCATGGGAAAGGGGAGAGGGAGAGAGAGAATCTCAAGCAGGTCCCACGCTCAGCACAGAGCCTGCTTCGGGGCTCGATCTCAGGACCCTGAGATCATGATTTGAGCTGAAATCGAGATTCAGGCGCTTAACCAACTGAGCTACCCAGGAGCCCCTCTTGTTATCTGATTTTAAATTAAACATACACCTAACCACCTTACAGGAGTTACCCAGTTAAGGCAAGATTCTCTTTTGGCAGCTTCAACCCTGAGTAACTATATCTGGAAGGAACTTAACAATGTTTATACTCCCACAAACTCACCCATCCTTGAACTGGAAGTGGCTGTAAGAAGTCTCTCACCCTGCCCTCATGGAACCCTCACTCCCACATCCCATGTGCACTGTCAATATTCCTCCCAACCACCATCGTGATTTCAACATGTACGTAGATGCATGCTATTTTTCCTATGTGGGTGTCTGGTAAATAGCTTTATGCAGCTATATTTATTTTAAAAAATCCACAGCACCCATTACTGAATTTAAGAGGACATGATTATTTTCTTATACTTTCACTGCAATTCTTTCAACACCTTCAAACTAAGTTACTGAAGTAAAATCATATTTCCAATGATAACTGTTTCCTGGATGAGTTCTGTCACTTAACTTCCCTTCCTGCTGGTTCTGAGACTTGATTGCTTAAATACCTTGGAAATATTATGACTCATTCCGAATTTGGTTGGTATTTATGATAACATTACCCAAAAATCAGAGCGTATATTCATTTAAACTAAAGTACAGTGATTGAATTAGTTGATTTTTAGCTGAATCATTCTGTGTAGATTAAAACATAAAAATAACCTATGCTTCCTAAATATTTAGTCTGTTTTTTAAGAGTTTTGAAAGGGTTAATTAGGAAAAGGCCTAAATAATTATACTGCACAATAGTGTGAGTGCTTAGGACTACATCAGCTGATTTTCCTCAATCTCAAAAATGGCCTTTCGAGGACACAGTTGAGCGAGTTTCTTTATCACTGACATCCCCAAGCATTAAACTACACAGCAGAGTTTTGTTCTTGGATAGGGACATACCTGTAATGTTCCAAATTAAAAAATAATTTTTATAGACCCATGAACACAAGACTTATTCCTGAACTTCTGTCATGCTGTATAAATTGTGCTGGATGAGCAGACTACATTAGTGAAAATTCCCAGCTGTACCCGAGAGTAAATCACAGTCTAATGTTGAAATGGAAAATTAAGCAAGCAATGCCCATGCTGTGCAATGCATGGCATGTGAGAGAAAGCTCAGGAGGTTGTGGATTTTAAAAAGGTGCCACCTAACTCATTTTGATATTGAAGATTTCTGGAAGGAGATATTTCAACTGAGAGTCACCAATTGAAAGTGGATGCTAGGAAAAGAGAAAAATGCATGAATGGTCAGGAGTAAGATTATACAATCCACAAACTACAAGTACCTTGGCAGCTTCCATGAGGGATTTTGACAATGCCTCACAAGCAGAACCACTGACACAGATGTATGTGCATGTGTGTGTGTTGTAGTAAGATAGACAAATCTGATTAGCAATGTAAAAAAAATACAGTTTTAACAGTAAAGAATGAATTGGCACAAATATAGACAAATACACCAATGGAACAGAATAGGAAACCCAGAAATAAACCCACACTTGTATGGTCAACTAATTTATGACAAAGGAGGCAAGAATATCAATGGAGAAAAGTCAGTCTCTTCAATGAATGGTGTTGGAAAAACTGGACAACCACATGCAAAAGAATGAAACTGGACCACTTTCTTACACCATATGCAAGAATAAATTCAAAATGGATTAAAGATCTAAATGTGAGACCTGAAAACATAAAAACCCTAGAAGAAAACTTAGGCAGTAATCTCTTGGAATCAGTCATAGAGACATTTTTCTAGATATGTCTCCTTGGACAAGAGGAACAAAAGCAAGAATAAACTATTGGGACTACACCAAAATAAAGAGCTTTTGCACAGTTAAGGACACCATAAAAAAAAAACAACATACTAAATGGGAAAAGATATTTGCAAATGATATATCTGATAAGGGGTTAATCTCTAAGATACATAAAAACTCATGCAACTCAATACCAAAAAGAAACCAAATAATCTGATTAAAATGGGCAGAATACATGAACAGACAGTTCTCCAAAGAAGATAGCTCAACATAACTCATCATCAGGGAAATACAAATCAAAACTACAATGAGATATCCCTTCACACCTGTCACAATGGCTAGTATCAAAAAGACTACATGGTAGTTTTGATTTGTATTTCCCTGATGATCAACCGCACAAGAAACAACAGGTGTTGGTGAGGATGTGGACAAAAGGGAACCCTCTTCCACAGTTGGTGGGAATGCAAGCTGGTATAGCCACTCTGGAAAACATCATGGAAATTCCTCAAAAAGTTAAAAATATAACTACACTACAATCCAGCAATTGCACATGGGGTATTTACCCAAAGAATACAAAAATACTAAATCAAAGGGATACATGTGCCCTAATGTTTATAGCAGCATTATCTACAATAGCCAAACTTTGGAAACAGCCCAAGTGTCCATCAACTGATGACTGGATAAAGTAGATGTGGTATATATACACAGTGGAATATTACTCAGCCCTAAAAAGGAATGAAATCTTGCATTTGCAACAGTGTGGATATAACTAGAGAGTATTATGCTAAGTGAAATAAGTCAGTCAGAAAAAGATAAATACCAGATGATTTCACTCATATGTGGAATTTAAGAAACAAAACAAACAAGCCAAGGGGGATAAAAGAAAGAGAGAGAGAGAGAGGCAAACCAAGAAACAGAGTCTTAACTTCAGAGAACAAACTGGTGGTAACCAAAGGAGAGGAGAGATGGGGAGAAGGGGGAGTAGGTGATGGGGAGGAAGGACTGCACCTGTTGTGATGAGCACCAGGTGATGTACGGACATGCTGAATCACTACATTGTACACATGAAACTAATATAACATTGTATGTTAACTAACAGAAATTAAAATAAAATTTTTTTAAAAAGACAACAAATGTTGGTGAGGATGTACAGAAAAGGAAACATTTGTGCACTATTGGTGGGAATGTAAATTAGTGCAACCATGTGAAAAAGAGTATGGAGTTTCCTCAAAAAAACGAAAAATAGAAATACCATGATCCAGTAACTCCACTACTGGGTATTTACCCAAAGGAAACAAAAACACTAATTTTTTTTTCAAGATTTTTATTTATTTATCAGAGAGAGAGAGAGCACAAGCAGGGGGAGCCGCAGAGGGAGAGAGAGAAGCAGGCTCCTCACTGAGCAAGGAGCCCAATGTGGGACTCGATCCCAGGACCCTGAGATCATGACCTGAGCCGAAGGCAGACGCTTAATGACTGAGCCACCCAGGCGTCCCCCAAAACACTAATTTGAAAATATATATGTACCCCTATGTTTATTGCAACATTATTTATAATAGCCAAGATATGGAGGCAACTCAGTGTCTGTTCATAAATAAATGGATAATATAAATATTCTGTAATATATATTATGTATATATGTGTGTGTATATATATATATATATACCTGTTTATGTGTATATGCACATATACAATGTAATATTACTCATCCACTAAAAAAATGGAGTTTTACTGTTTGCGACAATATGGATGGACCTTGAGGGTATTATGCTGAAATGAAATAAGTCAGACAGAGAAAGACAAATGCCATATGAGTTCACGTGTATGTGAAATCTAAAAACCAAAATAAACAAACAAAAAACAGACTCTTAACTATAGAGAATAAACTGGTGTTTGCCAGAGGGGAGGTTGAGGGGGAGCGAAATGAGCAAAATAAATGGAGGAGAATAAGATGTACAAACTTCCAGTTATAAAATAAATAAGTCACAAAGATGAAAATAAAGCATAGGGATAACATGCTCATAATATTATAATAACATTACATGGTGACGGAAGGTGACCACACTTGCCAAGATGAGCGCTGAGTAATGTATAGAATTCTTGAATCAATATGTTGTATGCCTAAAACTAATATAACATTGTATGATAAGTATAATTCAAGAAATAAAAACAAAATAAATAAGTCACGGGGATGAAAAGTATAGCATAGGGAATATATTTTATGATATTGTAATAACATTGTATGGTTAAAAAAATCAATAAATTGGAAAGACACTCAACCAAAGTAGGAAAAAAAAAATAGAGATAAGATTTAACCTCCTGTGGTGCCTGGGTGGCTCAGTTGGTTAAGCGACTGCCTTCGGCTCAGGTCATGATCCCAGAGTCCTGGGATCGAGTCCCAATTCGGGCTCCTGGCTCAGCGGAGAGCCTGTTTCTCCTCTGACTTTTCCCCCCCTTATGCTGTTTCTCTCTTTCTCTCTAATAAATAAATTTAAAAAATCTTTAAAAAAAAAAGATTTAACCTCCCTCCTAAAGTAACAATAACAACAACAACAACAAAACTGGACAAAATATGTTAAACAATGGTTTTGGGACACTGCCCTTGAGCCAACAAATTAAACAAATGAATGTGAGGCTGCACTAGTTCCCGGAGACAGAAGGCTCAGGCTGGGGCACAGAGAAGATGGAGCTGAGTGGACTCTGAGTTAAAGGAAGATTCAAGAGTGTGGAGAGACCACAAGGGAGTACCAGAGAGGAGAGAGCTGCATGAAGCATGAACTCGGGAGACCATCAGAGGGTTCCTTATGAATATTTATTTGAATGCTGACCACACACGTATATGTGAAAAATAGGAGTTTGGGCAAAGAAACACCTGACACCATTGGAGGGAACTGTGCCTGTTCAATATATTCCAGAAACAACCGGTGCTTCCAGCAAGCCACTGGGGGCATCAGGAGAAGTGCTCAGCTGTGCCTTGATTTAGCAGTGGAGAGAACATTATCCCTCGCCTGAGCACTGTTCTAGTCCCACCTAACAATTTTTAAAGACTAACCCTGAAAAGATCATATTGTTTCAAAGGAACGTGATTGCAGCCCAGAGTCTGGATCAAGAATACTTACAGGAAGTTAAAATAACCAGCACACAACAAGGTAAAAATATATTATTTTTAACATCCGGTCAAATATTACCAGGTACACAAATAAGTAATAAATCATGACCAACAAGGAGAAAATTAAAGCAATTGGAACAGATCAAACAGATGTTCTAATTAGCAGGCAAGAGCCTATGCAGACATTATAACTTGATCCTATAAGTTAGAAAAGTAAGTAGAGGGGTGCCTGGGTGGCTCAGTTGTTAGGCGTCTGCCTTTGGCTCAGGTCATGATCCCAGGGTCCTGGGATCGAGCCCCGCATCGGGCTCCCTGCTCGGTGCGAAGCCTGTTTCTCCCTCTCCCACTCCCCCTGCTTGTGTTCCTTCTGTCGCTGTCTTTCTCTCTGTCAAATAAATAAATAAATAAAATCTTTAAAAAAAAAAGAAAAGTAAGTAGAGAAATGGAAGATATAAAGAGAGATTCAAGTTAAAATTTTAAGTATGAAAATTGCAGTCTGATTTTTTTTTTAAAGATTTTATTTATTTATTTCAGAGAGAGAGAATGAGAGAGAGCACATGAGAGGGGGGAGGGGCAGAGGGAGAAGCAGACTCCCTGCCAAGCAGGGAGCCCGATGCGGGACTCGATCCTGGGACTCCAGGACCATGACCTGAGCCGAAGGCAGTCGCTTAACCGACTGAGCCACCCAGGTGCCCAAGTCTAATTTTTTTTTAATGCTGGATGATATTAACAGCAGATTGTATCATATAGATGGAAAGATTAGCAAATATGAAAACATAGCAATAGAAATTATGCAATGAAACACAAGGAATAATAATTTAAGAAAAAAATAAAAAGAACATTCACTATGGGACAGCTTTCAGTGGCCTGACATACATGTGACTGAAGTCCATGACGAAGGAAGTAGAGCAGAAAAAAATACTTGAAGAAATAATGGCCAGAATTTGTATAAATTTGGTGGCAATTATATGCCCACAACTCTGAGCAAATCACCAAAACTCAAGCACCAGAAATACGTAGCAAACACCAGGACACATCATGATCAAATTGCTTCAAACCAGGGATAAAGAGAAAAAAAATAATTAAAGCAGGCAGGGGTAATGCTGGAGTCTGAGATATGGCAGTATTTTTTTTTGAATTATAGGAAATACATAATTTAATGGTAATTGACATTTATATATTACATTTTAATATCCATTCATTTCAGTTATGGCAGTATTTTTAGAAACAAAACAAGTGAAAAGAGAATGCAACAACATCTTTAAAGTTCTGAAAAAGGAAAAAAGTATATTTTGATTTAGAATTCTCTGTATATTGAAAATATCTTTCAAACACAAAGCTAAATTCATCAAGTTTTGATCACACAACAGCTAAAAGAACTCACCACCAAGAATCTTGCACTATAAGGGGCACTTGGGTGGCTCAGTTGATTAAGCATCTGACTCTTGATTTCAACTCAGGTCATGATCTCAGGGTCATGGGATCAAGCCACAAGGGTCAGGCTCCACACTCAGTGGGGAGCCTGCTTGAGATTCTCTCTTTTCCTCTCCCTCTGCCCCCCCTCCGACCCCACTCTTTCTCTATCTCTATAAAGTAAATAAATATATCCTTTTTTTAAAAAGACTCTTGTACTTATCTAAGACAAACTAGAAGAAGTCCTTGAAAATTACATAGGAGAAAACCTACATGACTTTGGGTATGGCAATGCCTTTCTAGATGCAACTCCAAAGACTTGATCATGGAAGAAAGAATTGACAAGCTAGACATCATTAAAATAAGAAAATTTCTGCCCCGCACAAAACACTGTCAAGAGAATGAGAAGACAAGTCACAGGATGGGAGAAAATATTTGCAAAAGACCTCTCTGATAAAAGACTGTTAATCAAAGTATACAACAAACACTTAAAAAATAACAATCAGAAAATTAACAATCCTATTAAAAAATGGGCCAAAGACCTTACCAGATACTTCTCCATAGAAGATGTCCAAATGACAAATAAGCATATGAAAAGATGATCCATATCGTATGTCATCAGAGAGATGCAAATTAAAACATCAATGAGACACCACTACTCATCTATTAGAATAGTTAAAATCTGGAACACTGACAACAACAAATGTTGGTAAGGATGTGGAGCAACAGGAATTCTCACTCCACTGCTGGTGGAAATGCAAAATGACACAATCCATTTGGAAGACAGTTCAGTGGTTTCTTACAAAACCAAACATACTGTTACCATATTATTCAGCAGTCATGCCCCTTGGTATTTACCCAAAGGAGTTGAAAACAGGCCCACACAAAAACTTGCACATGGATGTTTAGAGCAGCTTTATTTGTAATTTCCAAAACTTGGAAGCAACCAGGATGTCTTTCAATAAGTGAATGGATAAATACTCTGTGGTACACCCAGACAATGGATTATTATTCAGCACTAAAAAGAAATGAGCCATGGATGGGCACCTGGGTGGCTCAGTTGGTTAAGCGACTGCCTTCAGCTCAGGTCATGATCCTGGAGTCCCTGGATCGAGTCCCACATCGGGCTTCCTGCTTGGCAGGGAGTCTGCTTCTCCCTCTGCCCCTCCCCCCTCTCATGTGCTCTCTCTCATTCTCTTTCTCTGAAAAAATAAAATAAAATAAATGAGCCATGGGAAGACATGGAAGAAACTTAAATGCATAGTCCTTAGGAAAAAAAGCCAACCTGAAAATCTGTATGAGCTCAAATATACGACATTCTGATAAAAGGAAATACTATGGAGAAAGTAAGAAGACCTCATGGTAACTACAGTTATCATGGTGAGCAGTTCATATTGTATAAAATTGTTGAATCACTGTTATACACCTGAAACTAATATATTATATGTCACCTATGCTATGCTGACTCAAGTCCCAAGTTTCTAATAACATGGTTCTTCTTTCTTTAAAAAAAAAAAAAAGTTTCTTTTATGTGAGAGAGAGAGAGAGGAAAGGAGAGCAAGTGAGTATGAGTGGGTGGAGGGGCAGAGAGAGAAAGAATCCCAAGCAGACTTGGGAGCTCTTCACAGGGCTCAATCTCATGACCCCAAGATCATGATCTGAGCTGAAACCAAGAGTCAGATGTTAACCAACTGAGCCTCCCAGGCATCCCAACATGGTTGTTCTTTCTGGTGATCAGCCTCCATCCTGAGTCATTTCCTAGGACAAAGTCAGGCGTGATTCAAGAGGTTCATGAGAAACAATGACATTACTATTGCTCAAGAAATTCCAAAGCCTTCCATTGTCCCATCAAAGAATGAAGGATAAAGGTCAGTTGAATTTTTTTATTATACAAGTCATGGGTAATATAATTAACATCTTAATTTTGATTCAATACTAACTCAGTGTCAATAGTATACACATATTTACTCCTATAAAATCCTGTCTCCAATTTATGTTGTTATTGTCACAAATTACATCTTTATACATATGTGTCCATCAAAATTATAAATATTTTTCACTCATTTTTTATTGAGGTATAATTGACATATAACATCATATTTCAGGTGTACAACATGATGACTTGATATCTGTATATATTGTGAAATTACATACAGTAATCTTTTTTTTATTAAAGATTTTATTTATTTATTTGACAAAGAGAGACACAGCAAGAGAGGGAACACAAGCAGGGGGAGTGGGGGAGGGAGGAGCAGGCTTCTCGCTGAGCAGGGAGCCTGATGCGGGGCTCGATCCCAGGACCCTGGGATCACGACCTGAGCCGAAGGCAGATGCTTAACGACTGAGCCACCCAGGTGCCCCCATGGAGTAATCTTTTAAATAATGTAGGAAAAAAGAAATATTACAAGCCAAAAATATATTAATACTGATGTTTATATTTATCCTCATAGCTATTTTTAGAATTGTTCCTTATTTCCTGGTATGGATGAGTTGTTGTCCAGTGTCCTTTTATTTCAGTCTGAATCCCTCTTTGGCATTGCTTTTGGACAACACCTACTAGTGAAGAACTCTTTCTGTTTTTCTTTATCTGGGCATGTCTTAATTTCTCACTGATTTTTTTTTTATTGTTATTGTTTCTGCTTTAATGATTGATCATCTGTTAAGGAATGTAGAAAAAATGTTTTGTATATATACGTTATATTAACCATTTTCAGTGATTTTTATTCCTATGTGTAATTCTGAGTTTTCATTGGGTAGTATTCTTCAGTCTTAGTGCAAGTCTGATAGCAATGAATTCTTTTTTTTTTTTTCCAGATTTTTTTTTATTATGTTATGTTAATCACCATTTTTGATGTAGTGTTCCATGATTCATTGTTTGTGTATCTCATTGATTTTTTAAAGGACAGTTTTGCTGGGTATAGAATTATTGAGTGATATTTTTTTCCCTTCAGCCCTTTGAATATGTTGTCCCACAGTCTTCCATCACACATGATTTCTAATGAAAAATCAGGGCTGATCTGTTAAATATGGCTGGTATGTTAAAGTCACTTACCCCTTGTTACTTTCAAGATTTACCCTTTTTAAATCTTTCAACAGTTCAATTATTAGGTTTCTCAGTGTGTTCATCTTCAGGCTTCTTGGATATGTGGAATCATGTATGGCCTCAAATTTGGTTAAGTTTTTGTCACTATTTCTTAAAATATTCTCTCAACCTTTTTCTCTCTCTCCTCTTCTGAGATCACAACTATATCTATGGTGATATATTTAATGGTGTCCTATTGGTCTCTTATGCCCTATTCATTTTTACTAATTATTTTTTCTTTCTGCTTCTCAGACTGGATCATCACCTAGCTTCGGGTTCACAGATTCTTACTTCTGTTTGTTCAAATCTATTATTAAACCCTTCTAATGAATTATTCAATTTATATAACTTTTCAACTCCAAAATTTTTATTTGGTTCCTTTTGTAGAATTTCTTTCTCCTTATTGAAATTATTCTTTCTGTAAAACATCTTAATCCTGGCTTCCTTTAACATCTTATTTATGGTTTCTTTTAGGTCTTTGAGAATATTTAAGAGTTAACGAAGTTTTTGTCTCATAAATTCATGTCTGGATTTCATTAGGGGTAGTTTCTATTAATTCATTTATTTCTGTGTATAGGCCATATTTTCTTTCTTTTTTGCATGCCTCAAACATTTTTGTTGAAACCTAGACATTTTGAATATGCATAATGTGCCAATTCTGGAAATCAAATTCTCCCTCTTTACCAGCATTTGATGTTGCTTGCTGCAGTACTTGTTATATGGTTAGTGACTTTTATGAACTAATTTTATAGAATCCATATTCTTTGTCATGTGTGGCCTCTGAAGGCTCTGTTCCATTAGCTTACTGGATATCTAGTTGTTTGACAGAATTCATTAAACACCTGAAACAAGCAAACAAAAATCCCAGTCTTTGCTGATGGGCTCTGTGTGTTTGGAAATGCCTTAAATACTCTGCCAGCCCGTTTGAACCTTGCCTTAACTATCCCTTCCTGTTTGCACAGAGTCCAATGGTCAACCAAAGACAACCACTTTCTCAGATCTTTCCTGACTGTGTGCCCAGCCCTAACCCTGCACCTGGCCAAGATTCCCAGGAACAAGTGGGGGCTCTTCAAATCCTTATTTCCTAAACTCCTCATTCCCCAGCCTTTCCTCTCCAGCTTTCACTTAATCTATTGTTTTCTCTATAATTTATCCCTGCCCCAGGTGGCAACAATATATTTGTCTCTAATTGTTTTAAACAAACATCCCTGATTAGGTTAGTCGACCCTGGGAGAGTTATGAGTTATGCAAAATAAAGGCAAATCGCTTTAACCAGCCCTACAAGGACACCCCATCTTCCAGATGGGTTGAAACAAACAACCACAATTCTTTAAGAAGAAGGTCCATCCTGCTCCCTCCAGTAATAGCTTTGCATATCAGGAATACAATACATTGTTTTCAAGGCCACCATTGAGCTGAGGAGGGAAGGATGGTACCACATCAATTAAAACACTGCAAAGCTCTCTTCTTTATATTCCTTTTTTTTTTCCTTGATTATTCTCCTGGTAGATATAAGCTTTTGCTTGAATTCTAGAGTTCTGAGAAAGTTTATTCTTGCAAATTTTGCCAGTTAATTCATTGCTTTGTGGACGAATAGACTCGTGGAGCTCCCTACTGATGTCTACCTTGAGGATCTTGTAGAATGAGAAAGTAAGAATGTACTAAAACAAAAACATTTTGCATTTGTGAGAACCCACAGGTTGGTATTACACAGAGTGAGCCCTAATGTAAATGATGGACTTTAGTTCATTATAATACATCAATCTTGATCCATTACTTGGGATAAATGTACCATAATATCTTAAAAAGTTAACAATAGAGAAATCATGATAAATGGAGTAGAATAAATTATTAAAGATGTTAGGGAAGATAATTTCTCAGAGTCAAAGCACAGGCTATATTTTATTAAAAGTTCCTAATGGGTGTGGAATATAATGAATTTTAAAAATAATCATCAACTTACTCAAGATTATGAAATTATAAACCATCAAAGATAAAGATGGTATTCTGCAAACTTCTTGGAAACAAAATAGGTCATCACAAAGAACTAAATATTTGGCTAACTTCAGATTTTTCACTAACACCACTATATACTAGAAGACATGAGTATTACCTGTAAATTCTCAGGAACTTTAATTTTTAAGATTCTTCACCCAGTCATACTACCAACAAATTTTGAAGCCAAGATAAACAAGTCTTTTGACATGCAAGAACATATATATTCTATTTATCACACTTTTTAGGTAGATACTTGAGGATATGATGCAGAAAATAAGGGAATAAGCCAAGAAAAAAAAAATCAATCATGGATGAAGGAAATTCCAGACAGTAGAACAGTGTGGACAAATTTAAGAAAAACAGTTGTGAGTAGTTGGAGAGATAAAGCAATCTATAATAAAACAAGGTAAAATTACAGAATTTTTTAATGAATCAAAATTATAATACATTGAGGAAGAGAGAAAAGCTTAGAGTAAAATAAAAGTATTTGATGAGGTTTGAAAATGGAATTAATATCAACTTTACACCAGGCATGTCTCTATTGGATGCATGGTATTGACACACAGAGCATACAATTTAATCCTAACATATGATTAGATTTTACTCAACTTTGAAAAGTAAAAATAGTAGTTGAAACTCTGAGACTGAGAATAAGCTAAGAATACTGACATCACTGTTCTATTCAATATGTACTGAACATCTTAGTTCAATGTCCAGTAAAATAATATAAATATCTCAAAGGAAATAAATTGTCATTACATGCATAATTTTTTTTAAATTGGGAATTTAAATAGCACAGAAAGCTCAAAGAAACATGAACTAGCTGAAGTTTGGTGTTGCTTACATGTAGATTTATAAAAGGTGTTGAGCAAAATTTCAGATGACCTAAAAAATGGAGTGGAATCCTGTGTTCACAGATTGGCTCAATATTGTGAAGGTAACAGTATTTCACAAAGTAGTTAGCCCTTGAACAACATGGGCTTGAACTGCACAGGTCCACTTGTACATGGATGTCAATAAATATATGTACAGTACTGTAAATGTATTTTCTCTTATGGTTTTCTTAATAACATTTTCTTTTCTTTAGCCTACTTTATTATAAGAATATAGTATATAAAACATACACAAAATAATTGTTAATCAACTATTTATCTAATCTATAAGGCTTCCAATCAATAGTAGGCTATCAGTGGATAAGTTTTGGGGGAGTCAAAAGTGATATGTGAATTTTCAACTGTGCAAGGAAGAGGGGTTGATACTCCAACCTCCAATGTTGTTCCGAGGTAAACTGTAATCTATATATTCAGTGTCATCTCAAAATAAAATTCCCAGTGGTGTGTGTGTGTATGTGTGTGTGTGTGAATTGGTAGGATAATTATAATTTATATGGAAACAAAAAGGACAGACATAGAAAAAATAATCTAATAAAGAATTGCCTACCTCACAAATGTAATTTGCTTGATATTTAACTTGTTCAAAAGCTATTATAAGTTAAGACATGACCGCATTTTTCTACTAGAATCAACAAATCAAACAATAGAATGGAATGGAGCTTACAAAAACATACACCAACATAATGGACACTTACCTTGCAACTAAATTGGTATGATAGAGTAATTGAGGAAAGCTTTCTCTTTTGTTTAATGTTATTGGATCAATTGGACATCAGCATAGAAGTTCGTGAAAATTGATATCTAATTTACACTATAAGAAGTCAATTACAGATGGATTTTAAATCTAAATGTGAATTATAAAGCAATAAAGACTGTAAAAAATGTTGGAAATATCTCTATATTCTAGGCATAGGGAAATACTCCCCAGAAAAGGAAACCAATACTAGTCAGAATGGAAAATATTAATAAATTAACTTTATTGAAATTAAGAACTTAATTTCTTAAAAGACATCATTTAGAGAGGTAAATGGCAAGCCATGGAACAAGAAAGTATATTTACCAGTCTTATAAGCATCAAAAGGCTAGTGTCCAAAATATATTAATCAATTCTACAAAACTATTCATCAAAAACCAGTAACCCAAGAGAAAAATGGGCAAGAAGTACTGAAACTGGCCCAGCAAAAAGGGGCCAATGAACCTGTGAAAGGTGCTCAAGCTCATGACAATAACAGAAATTAACGCTAAAACCACAATAGATATCTACTGCTAACTTGATGGTGTGACTGGTAGTCCTATTGAGCGTAACTAAATAGGCATGATATATTTTTTTTAAATCTGTTTGATGTATTCCAAGGCACCCAGGACCTGAGAACAGGGACTTGGCAGGAAAGGGAGCCTACGGCATGCTCTTTGTTCCCTCTGTCTTGCGTAATGCCTGGGCAAGGAGAGAGGCCAGAGGAGGCTGGTGAGTCACAGTGTCCCTCAGAGCTCTGGGTGGTATCATGGAGGCACAAAAGTCAACAAAGTAGAACTGACCCTGTTGAGGCTGATGGAACCTGGGGGGCCAGGGCCCCAGAGAACAGGAGGATGACAAGAAGTGAAACCAACACTTATCACCAGTTTCCCCCTTGAGGTGTTTGCCAGTTAGGCTTCCCAGCTCAAGAAGCAAAGAGCATAAGCACAGCGAATAAATAGCAGAGCAAAGATTTTCACAATCTCAAAATTGTGATGAGCAAAACTCATAATACAGGAGCCACCAAAGGGGAAGGACTAGTACACAAGAGACCACGGACACTCACATGGGACCCCAGAGCACTAGATGTTAAGAGTGAGGATAAATCAGAAAGGATAAGCCATACCAACATGCAAACCAAGCATGTGTAGGCTCCTGAGTGGATGGAGGTGATGTGCCTCTCTGCAGCCCAACACAGATATTCTGTATCCCTAGACAATCTTCTCCCAAAATGAAGGCAATATAGACATTCTGTGGCAATAATTCATATGGCCATGAAAACAAAGACCAAGAGGATAGACTTCAATGCAAATATAATAGCAATTACAATAAACTTAAATAAATCAAATTAAAAGACAATAGTTTACAGACTACATTATGAAACAAAACTTGACAATATGATGTTTACAAGACATGTGTTTATTTTTTATTTTTTAAAAAGATTTTATTTATTTATCTGAGAGTGAGAGAGAGAGAGCACTAGAGTGGGGAAGGGTCAGAGGGAGAAGAAGACTCCCCACTGAGTGGGGAGCCCCCTGGGGAGCTCGATCCTGGGACTCTGGGATCATGACCTGAGCAGAAGGCAGGTGTTCAACTGACTGAGCCACCCAGGCATCCCACAAGACACGTGCTTAAATAAAATTTGAAAGCACAAGGTTAAAAAAGGTTATTTCACACAAACATTAATCAAAGAAAGCTCGTATAATTAGGTCAATATTAATAATATTAAGACATATTGCTAGATATAAATAGGGACATTTACAAATCACAAAAAGGTCAATTAAATATGAAAGTATGGAAATCTTAAATTGCCCGCACCTGTTAACATTCCTTGAAAACATGTAAAGCAAAAGTTGAGACATAATCATCACTGGAATTTAACACACTTATCTCAGAAACCAAACAAGTTAAGAAACCAATCAGTAAGGTTACTGAAACTGTAAACAAAAAGGATAACATACTTGATTGACTTGATGACTTGATGTATGTAGAATACTTTAAGCAACAACTGCAAAAAATACATTCTTTTCAAGTGGAAATGGAATATTTACAAAACTGATCATATTTTCTGCCTTAAAGCAAGTTACAACAAACTGCATATGACCAAAATAAAGTGAAGTTTTTATCTGGTCACAGTGGAAGTAAGGAAGGTAGAAATCTATAATTAAAGAAACCTGGAGAATTTCTAAAAGTGTGGAAAGTAAGCAACAACATTCTTAAGTCAAAAAAGTTATTTTTTTTAAGATTTTATTTATTTATTTGACAGAGAGAGACAGTGAGAGAGGGAACATGAGCAGGGGGAGTGGGAGAGGGAGAAGCAGGCTTCCCACTGAGCAGGGAGCCCGATGTAGGGCTCGATCCCAGGACCCTGAGATCACGACCTAAGCCGAAGGCAGACGCTATGACTGAGCCACCCAGGTGCCCAGATAGATCAAAAAAAGTTTTAAAAATATCAAATTAGACCCAATGAAAGTAAAACAATGGAAAATATAAAAATAAGGGTAGAATTAATAGAAAAATATGCACATTGAAGAAAAATCAACAAAGCCATAAGTCAGTTCTTTGGAAAATACTTACTGGTAAATATCAAAAGTCTTTCTCCTGAGATCATTAACAGTACTGTATCTCCACTATAAATTCTTACTTTCCCATTTTACTAAACATTCTAGAATGTGAAATAAATCAAGAAAAAGAAATTTAACATTACCTGTGTGTATAATAAGCAACAGAATCTTCAGTGAAACTATTAGAATTTTAGTAAATGACTTTAGCTGTTTGCTTTATACAAAGTCAACACACACACACACACACATACACACTGCTTTGTGTCACACCAAAACATTAAATGTTTTGTCATGTCACACTTTACTGCTTTGTGTCACACCAAAACATTAAAACTAAAATTAGAAGAAAAAAAATCATTTACAAATTCATCAATCAACCTGAAGTACTTAATTCAAATAGGTTCACATGAGCTCTACATTGAAGTCCCTACAAAAATAGAGGGACATACCATATTGGTGGATATTGCATATTATATTATTATGCATATTATGATATATCAGTCATACATACATAGAACCACATGCATGTACAATATGAATCAACAGGATGTATATGTATGTGTATGTATGTGTCTGTGATGTATACATCCTATTGATTCTGTTTCTCTGGAGAACCCTAGTACACCTATTATCCTACACCTATTACCCCTGCTGCTATCCCACCCCCAGTAGTGCTAAGAAACAATCTACTGTCTATCTCTATAGGTTTCCCTTTTCTAGATTTTCATGTGAGTGAAATCATTGAATATGTGTACTTTTGTGACTGGCTTCTTTCATTTGACATAAGGCTTTTGGGGATCATCCATATTGTAGCATTAATCAGTAATTCATTCCTTTATAATCCAAATAATAGCCCATTGTATGGATAAACCACATTTTGTTTAACCATTCAGCTGTTGATGGACATTTAGGTTATTCAAATCTTTTGGTTACCATGATAAATGCTGCCGTGAACATTCAAGTACAAGTTGCGAGGACATTGGTTTTCATTTCTCTTGGATCCTAGGAATAAGTAATCCAGGCAAACTCTCATGACAATTGCGTCCTTGTTTCCGTAACCGGTGACATGGCTGAAGCCGGCATTTATAACTAATTTCTTCCACGACTCATTCTGTATTCCTTTAGCCTTTTGACCAGCACCTCAGCTGGTCATGGTTCTTTGCCTGGTGGGATGACCCAAACTTTCATTTCTGAAGGGACTGGCCATTGGGAGTCCTGACTGGATTGGGTTGTTGTAGTTTTCCATTGACCTTAATTACTGGGCACGGTAATACTAAGAGACATTCGAAGGGGTTCCCTGTTCCAGACATACCCTTCCTTAGCTCCACTGTGGAGTAGCAGTACAATTTCTCCTCAGTGCATGCATGAAGAGACTTAGTGGGTGGCAGGATTTGCTTCTGGTTCCCTGGAATCCTGCTAGAGATGTAAGGGTCCTTCCTTTGGAAATAAGACCTTAAGGACAGCAGAGCATAAGATCACAAGAACAGGAAGCCAACATTTTGCTAGTGGGTCACTAGGGGTAATAGCAAATTGTACTAACCATTTCCATCCCTTGATTCCTGGACCCACGAATCCTGGCTGTGGGAGAGACAGCACCAACTATTGAACGATTCAGAGCATACACTATCTCCTGGAGAAAGTTGGCCCCAGCCCTGAACAGGATTGTCACCTAGCTGTCACTGTAACTGAGCTTTCAAAAGTTCATTCCACTGTTCTATCAAGCCAGCTGCTTCAGGAGGGCAGGGGACGCGGTACGACCAGTGATTTCGTGAGCAAGCGCCCGTTGCTGCACTTCATTTGCTGTTAAGTGAGTTCCTTCATCAGAAGTGATGCCATGTGGAATATTGTGATTGAGGCTAAGACATTCTGTAAACCCAAGGATGGCAGTGTCGGCAGAAGCACCGTGTGCAGGAAAGGCAAATCTGCAACCATATTAGGTGTCTATTCCACTAAGAACAAAACATGGCCCATTCCATGATGGAAGTGGTCCAATGTAATCAACCTGCCACCAGGTGGCCGCCTGAGCACCCTGGGAACTGTGCCATATCAGGGACTCAGGATTGGTCTCTGCTGGCAGATTGGGCATTCTGCAGCGGCGATAGCCAGGCTGGTTTTGTGAGTGGAAACCATGTGGTTCAGCCCATGTATAACTTCCATCTCTGCCACCGTAACCATTTTGTTCATAAGGCCATGGGGCAACAACAGGGCGGCTGAGGAAAGAGGCTGACTGGTATCCACAGGATGGACCATCCTATCCACTTGATCATTAAAATCCACTGCTGACATCAATCTCTGGTAAGAATTCACATGGGACACAAATAACTTTATGGGTTTTTTTTGTTTTGGGGTGTTTGTTTGTTTGTTTTTGCCAATTCGATGATGTCTAGCCATATATCTTTTGCTCAAATTACATTTTCATCCATTTTCCAATCATGTCCCTTCCAAGTCCCTGACCTTCTGGGCAACCCTTGGCCACAGCCCATGAATTGGTATATACTCACCCATCTAGCCATTTCTCATTCTGAGTAAGGTGAAAACACAGATGCACTGCTTGAAGTTCCGCCCACTGGCAGGATTCCCTTTCACCACCATCCTTCAGGGACGTCCCCCAGAGGGGCTCTGGGCCACAGCTGCTCACGTTCAAGCGGACCCTGTACACCATACAGCACCATCCATAAACAGGTCCAGTCTTCTCTTCCTCCATCAGCTGATAACACGGAACTCTATGGGGCCACGGGTACAGACTGGAGGCAGGTGTAACAGGAGTCAGGGCCATGTGCATTTGGGCCACTTGTTCCTGTAACCTATGTCTTCAGGGCCTGGATGGGGCCAATCTCACATGTACTACTTCCATTTGATGTTGGAGAGCTGCTGTGTGTTCATACTTCACTTTATGACTTGGTGTCAGGTAACACCTAGGTCATGAAGGACAGTGCAGGTAGCACTGTAACTAGGTGGCCCACAGAGGCCTGGTAGCAGGTAAAGAGGTGCTTCTCAAAGGGAGAGTAGTTATTTGCAGAAGATGGCAAGGCTTGGCTCCAAAATCCTAAGATCCCTCACTGTGTGATTTCCATAGAAGGGGATTTCCAAAGCCTCTGAACAACATCCCCATCTGCCATTGGCTTGTCAAGCACCATTGGACCTCCTGGGTCAGCTGGCCCAAGGGGCGGAGCAGCTTGCAAAACAGTCTACACCTGTTGCAGAGAGTCCTCTTGTTCTGGATTCCACTAAAAGCTAGCAGCTTTCCAAGTCACACAGTCAGTGGACCAGAGTAGCCCACCCAAATAAGGAATATGTTGTCACTCCCATCCAGGGACTCATTAGGCTTTATGCCTCTTTTTTGGTCGTAGGAGGGACCAGATGCTGCATGTTATTTTTGACCCTAGGTTGGATATATAAAGGAAATGATAAGCACAGGATGGGCTCAGTTGTCCCCCTAGGTCTGCTGCAAGGTGGACCTGAACTAAACTGGATGTCCCTAAGCCCCTACTCTGACGGGCGGGCCACAGTGGTATTCTGGGTCTCCTGGAGTTAGTGTCAGTTCAGAGCCAAAGTCCAGTAATCCCCCCAAATTCTGATCATTTCCTTTTCCTCTGATAAAAGGCCACAGATGCCTCTGGGGAATGGTGCGCGAAAGACTAACGGTATACATTTTGAGCAGAGTACCACCTTCCTTCCTTGAGGGGACCCTGCCTCCCCTTCATTCAAGGGGTCCTGAGCTGACTAGCTCAATCCTGGGAAATGACAAGAGGGGCCAAGACTCTGTTTTTACGATCCAGGTTAGATTTTTGTTCACTCAACCTAGAAGTTTCCTGCTAATCCAGATCCAGTAAGAATGTAGTAGGCTTCCCAGCTATTTCACTTCTAGGAACACCACGATCCACCAGCTGCCAAAGGTTTCCTGGAGTCAGACTTTTCCGATTGCCACGTTGGTTTCACTGCCCATCATGGCAACCACGCTCACCTTGCTTTGGGTAGTTGAGTGCCACCACTTGGCCCTGCCACCCCGGGCATCCAATTACTCCCACTGGATTTAGGATTCCCAATTCAGTGGCTGCAGTGTCCACTGGAAGATCTGGCCCACAGAAAGAGCAATCACAAAGCTCTTCATGGCTGCCAGGGCTACCCTCACAGATTTATTTCTCCTAGTCCCCTGGACTGTGTCCCCTGGACCTTCCCAGGGTGGAGTAAGTCTTCTTTTTTTTTAAATTCCAGTATAATTTACATACAGTGTTATATGAGTTTCAGGTGTACAGTATAGGGGTTCACCAATTCTATACATTACTCCATGCTCATCGAGAGGAGTGTAGTCTTAATCCCCGTCACCTACTTCCCCTGCCCCCCCACTTCCCCTCTGTAACCAGCAGTTTGTTCTCGAGTTAAGAATCTGTTTTTTGTTGTTGTTGTTGTTTCTCGCTCTTTTTGTTTCCTTCATTCATTTGTTTTGTTTCTTAAATTCCATATATGGGTGAAACCATATGGTATTTGTCTCCCTCGGACTTATTTTGCTTAGCATAATACTCTCTAGATCCATCTATGTTGTTGCGAATGGCAAGGTTGCATTCTTTTTTGTGGCTGAATACTGTTCTATTGTATATCTATACCTTGTCTTCTTTATCCATTCATCTATTGATGGACACTTGGGCTGTTCCCATAGTTGTTGACTATTGCAGATAAAGCTGCTTATAAACATAGGGCTGCATGTATCCCTTTGAATTAGTGTTTTCATAGTCCTTGCCATTTACTCCAGTAAATACCCAGTAGCGTCATTACTGAATCATAGGGTAGTTCTTTTTTTAATTTTTTGAGGACCCTCCACACTGTTTTCCACAATGGCTGCACAGCTTGCATTCCCACCCACAGTGCACGAGTCCCTGAACCTTTGAAATCCTTCTTCTACATTAAACCAAGGCGAGTCTGGCATTTCCGACTTGCTCACTGTGGACCACAAGGGTCCGTGTTCCAGTCAACCATCCAGTCACGCTGTTCAGGGCTGTCCTAACTCCTGGAGATGCCACCCTAAGTGCAGAATCTCAGCTCAATAAACTGGGTCTTGTCCCGCTTGATGCTCCTTTCACCATATCCCACCCGCAGCATCCATAATAATAGCTAATGGGTTCAGCCTTTAACTTTGAGGCAATGACAATATTCTAAAACTGCCTCTGTTACTGACTGCAAACATCTGTGAAAATACTAAAAACCCCTGAAGCATACATGTAAGCGAGCGAACTTTGTGGTATTTTTGATTCTATCTCAAAGCCACTGAAACAACAAGGAGGTCAGGCCTCCACTGGGCCATTGGCAATAATGTCCCTTACCCAGAATCTCCTGTCATCTGCGGGGTCCATGGAACCCGTGGCAACCTGACACAAGCTGGAGAAAGTCTCCCCACAATATTCCTCTAGGAAGTGCCCGTATTTCAACTCTTCTCTTACCTCAGTTGATTGATCCAGGGCGGAAAGCTAGCCTGAGTCAAGAAATAAAGTTCCTGTGGACTTTTGAGCTTGCACCTGATTTCAAGAGGTGATATGTAAATGTAAGAACCTCGGGGGTGGGGTGTGTTTCCCTGAATGTGGAGTGAACTAGTTTATAAAGAGGAGGGAGACGGTGAGTGTTCATAAAATTCAGCTACTGCATGGATCCTGGGGTGCAGCGAGCACCCTGTCCTTCCCGTGGCTTGGTTGTTCTGTGGGCATGCCCCCTATCCTTCCATCAATTCTGTACTTCTAAAGTACAGAAACTAACTACTAAAAGCACGTAACGCTATTTTAATTTTGTCTTTAAAACTGCGGCATGCATGCGCACAGTTGCTAGTCGCGCTCACTGCGCCAAAGGGCTAACAGTAGATTCTGCCCACATGGTGCGCTCGAGGGTCCTTCACAAGGGCGGCTTTTGTCATTGTTCTCATTCTTTCTCCGAAACTGTCACATCCACGCATTGAAATAATATACTTCCAATGCTATGGCTGGATTTTTCCCTTTGATAGAGTGTCTCTTTATTTCCTGATTTGAAAAATAAAATTGAGCTTTATTGCAATGTCTACTCCACTCTTTCCCAGCAGAATTCAATCCGTGATTTGTACTAAGCAATAAACAGGAGGCTCCTATGACAGCTATTTAAATGTTGTCCACTGAAAAGTCAAAGCGTCTATCACGCTTCTACATTTTTTTGGCATGTATTTTTCTTAGTTTTTATTTTGTTTTGTTTCATTTTTTTTTCTTTGCACTGTCATCTTTTTTTTTTCTTTTTCTGAAATTCTTAAACCTTCCTAAAATTTGCAGGTGTACAACAAGCACTGATATTCTTTCCCCCTAGATCAACAACTTTTAGCATTTCGCCAAAGTCGCCTTCTCTCTCTCTTTGACATGCACACCACCCCCAATATGGCTACGTGTAACCTCTTATCCCCTCACTCTGAATGCATCCCCATGGGACCCCTAAGGGCCATGCAGGGTTCCATAGAACTGAAATCCAATTATTTCACAGTTCCCCACATTCTCACAATATTTTACTATAATATATAAGCCATGTTCAAATTTACCCAATTCTTAGGTAGCTTTTTAATTTTTTCAAACCCAGACTCCAAGCCAGGACCACCCACTGTATTTAGCTGTTCAGATCTTGGTCTCCTTTGATCCAGAACCTTTCTTCAGCTCCTCCTCCTGTCTTCCTTGCCTTTCCTTATGTTGACACCATCAAAGCCTCCAAAGCAATTTTTTGAACTCCATCATACCAAATCTGTGAGCGGTTTTGAATTGTCATGGACTAATTCCTCTCCAGACCTCGAGTTTCTCCCCCCACCAAGTCTGCACTGACCTTTCTCTGGGGCTGCTGAACAAACCATCTTGGGTCATGTGCCCGGAATGCTCTCCTCGGTTGGAGTCACGGATTCCTCAAATCTTGCTTACTGTTTCTTAGTTTCTTAGTTTTCTAGAACATGTATTTGGTAGCTTTGCAAGAAAAGATGCGTGGGAACAATTAACATAAGTTGCAAGAGTTTGGACCCATTGCAACAGGAATTAGTATGTACATTAAATTTTTTTTTTTTGCCACGTATTTGAGAACCCACTCCATTCTGTTGGATATTTTTATTAGCACCTTCTGTAGAACTTCATTTTATGATAAAGTTCATTAATGAAACGTTCCTTCTCACACCCATCATCTTGTGTGTGTCTGATGGTGGGCTTTTGTGACGATGTCTTTGTATATTCTTATTTCTAAGCTTTAAACCCATACTAAGGTTCTATTTAACTAATTTTCAGATTTGCCCATAATAAGACAACTGCTATGACCCAATTACGTAAGTGAAAAAATTTGACACGCTCCTCCATTCTTTCTGTTGAAAGGAAGGGAAAATTCTTCACCCTTCAGTGTCTTCCATCTGGACTCAGAATTAAATTGGCAGGAGACAAATTAACAGGAGAAAAAAGAAAGTTTTATTGCATGCACACAGAGGCCCAATGATGAAATTGAGACCTAAATAAATGACCAAGACAGGCAGCCTTTATACTTTTTCAGACAAAGAGATAATCTGTGAGGAATTGACAAGACAAAGAAAACTTAACTTTGCGAGTTTTAATTAGTAGGGGATTCTACACAGAACTGGGGTTGAGGTGGTAGATTAGAAAAAAAGGAACCCGGTTTGTTTCTACAGTTTTCCTGGTTTTAAAGTCCCTATCTCTGGTGATAAGGATGTCTTTTACTTGTTAAGATAGGAAGGATGTTTCTTTTTATTTTTAAATTTTTTATTGTTATGTTAATCCCCATACATTACATCATTAGTTTTAGATGTAGTGTTCCATGATTCATTGTGCGTAACACCCAGTGCTCCATGCAGAACGTGCCCTCTTTAATACCCATCACCAGGCTAACCCATCCTCCCACCCCCCTCCCCTCTAGAACCCTCAGTTTGTTTTTCAGAGTCCATCGTCTCTCATGGTTCGTCTCCCCCTCCGATTTTCCCCCCTTCATTCTTCCCCTCCTGCTATCTACTTCTTTTTTTTTTTCTTAACATATACTGCATTATTTGTTTCAGAGGTACAGATCTGACATTCAACAGTCTTGTACAATTCACAGCGCTTACCAGTTCCTCAAAAAGTTGAAAATAGAGCTACCATATGATCCAGCAATTGCACTACTGGGTATTTACCCCAAAGATACAAAAGTAGGGATCCGAAGAGTACGTGCACCCCGATGTTTATAGCAGCAATGTCCACAATAGCCAAACTGTGGAAAGAGCCAAGATGTCCATCGACAGATGAATGGATAAAAAAGAAGTGGTATATATATATACAATGGAATATTATGCAGCCATCAAAAGGAATGAGATCTTGCCATTTGCAACGACGTGGATGGAACTGGAGGGTATTATGCTGAGCGAAATAAGTCAATCAGAGAAAGACATGTATCATATGACCTCACTGATATGAGGAATTCTTAATCTCAGGAAGGATGTTTCTCATATGGGAGATGTTTCCTGCTTTCTGGGGGACAGAGGAGGGTCTGAGTGTACTTGCACTGGCTGTTTCTTCAATAATTTTATTTAAAACCATCAATATGGGGCACCTGGGTGGCTCAGTTGGTTAAGCGACTGCCTTTGGCTCAGGTCATGATCCCAGGGTCCCAGGATCGAGTCCCGCATCGGGCTCCCTGCTCGGCAGGGAGCCTACTTCTCCCTCTGACCCTAACCCCTCTCATGTGCTCTCTCGCATTCTCTCTCTCTCAAATAAATAAATAAAATCTTAAAAATATATATATTAAAAAAAACCATCAATATGCTGGGGTTCCTGGGTAGCTCAGTTGGTTAAAGGTCTGCCTTCAACTCAGGTCATGATCCCGGGATCCTGGGATGGAGCCTGGAGTCTGGCTCCCTGCTCAGCAGGGAGTCTGCTTTTCCCTCTACCTCTGCCTCTATCCCCCACTTGTGCTCTCTCTCAAATAAATAAATAAATAAATAAATAAAGTCTTTAAAATCATCAATATGCCAAAGTAGCTTGTCTGGGGGGACCAGCCCTTGCTCCTTACATCACCATCATCCCAAACTTTGCTGAGGCATTATCTTTCTCATTTTATCTTAAACCTTAAGTCCTAAATAAAGTTGTTGATATTCTACTCAACTTTATTATAACCAGAGTTATAAACAAAAAACTTGAAGTTCCCACTTAACTGTTGTGAATTATCAGAGTAGTCTTTCTGTAGTATAAATATTTCCATTTTGATTATTGCTTTGGATTCATCCATTAACATCTAAATATGCTACATGACATATTTAAAGCAGCTCTTCAGAAAGAAAAACCAGACAGAATAATTTCGAGTCTTTTTATATTGTCAACCTTTATTTTAGCGCCTCAAGCTGCTTTCATTATACAAGCATCTCACTCTTAACATCAGCCATTCAGCACAAAACACTAACCCTATGCCCTTTTCTGATTAATTGTGGAAAAAACGGAATGCTTTGCATGACATCCAAAAGTCCAGCCTGGTTCCTAATACGCAGTAAAAGCACTATATATAACAAACTATCATGTTAAAATGTAAATGTAATGTTCAAAATGTAAATGGCTTAAGAGTCTTCTCTTAGGATCAGGGATTAGGAATGCAGCTATTTGCATTGGGGTCCCTTTGTATGCAGTAACAGGACCTCCCAGGGCTGGCAACATTCAAGAGACAGATACATTGTTAAAGCTGGAACAAATTTCAAACATTACCTCTGACTATGATGAATTAATACTTGTATTTGGAATGGAATGTGAGATGACTTTTTCCTCTCCACAGTTTCCTTGAAAACATGGTGTGGAGTCGTGGGGACAGATACCTTCCGAAGGATGATGCACTGTAAAATATGCACATTTTTTGTAGACTGGATATTTAAAAGCAAAAGTAAGACTGCTTGGAAGATGCTAAGCCAGGGGAGGTCTGGCAAGATGAGTCTCTGTGACACAATGATTTCTCCTTCAAACTGAATGATTGTAGATTTTCTACTGGAGTTCAATGATGTGACACCTAGGTCACCCTCATTTTTGGATTTTTATATGTAACCTTTAGGATTTTGTCCTGCAAAGGCTCTTTATTTATGGAAAGGAATGCATCTGGCTATATCTAAAGATTGTTTTTAATGGAATTTTCATCAAGTATCCATACTCAAATTTTTAATAGATTTTTCTGAGCATCTCCTCTGTGCCAAACATCGTGCAAGGATGCTGTGGCCCTCAGAGCCCCAGTAATTCTGTGATTGTTTCTAATTCCTATCACTTATTGTTCTGGAGGGCTTTCAGGGTCAACTTGCTTTTCATCTCAATCACCATTGTGCTGTTACAAACAACGGGTCCAGGGTGCCTGGGTGGCTCAGTCATTAAGTGTCTGCCTTCAGCTCAGGTCATGATCCCAGGGTCCTGGGATCGAGCCCTACATCGGGGTCCCTGCTCAGTGGGAAGCCTGCCTCTCCCTCTCCCCCCTCCCCCTCCTTGTGTTTCCTCTCTCGCTGTGTCTCTCTCTGTCTAATAAATAAATAAAGTCTTTAAAGAAAAACCCACAATGGGTCCAAAATCGAGTCACTTATGCTGAGCCCCATGTCTCCAAACCCAAACTTTATCAGTACAGGTCTGTTTCTCCCAGAAATAGAATCCTCAACCAGTCAGTCGGGAGTCACCTGAGGTGACCTGCCCCATCCTATCTGCTAGGCTAGATGCTGCCCACTTCCCATTGATTTTTGCTCAAATAAACTGTTAAAATTTTTAAATACATTTTCTCACATGTACGGTGTAGTGCAGAAAAACTAAACACCTAGAATCAATGGTCTAAAAAAAGTACGAGGCTTAGGCATTATATGTAATGCTCGGAGACTCAGTTTACTAATATGAAAAGTGAGGATGATAGAGACTTCAGAGATTAAAAAGATAAAACAAATAAAATAGTAAACATTTATGGGAAGAGTGTGATACAATGACAAAAGATCAAACTTTGGAATCTGACAAAATGCACACCCGTTTTGCCATTAATTGAGTGACTGGGCACATATTTGGGGGTTTGTCTGAGCCTTGTTGTCCTCATCTGTGTTCTGGCTCATCTTGCAGAGTTGCTGGGTGGGCATGTGCAGAAAACATTTTCTGTGCCCAGCACACGGCACCCTAGTGGATTCAACACATGTACCAACAGTTACCATTCTCTACATTTCTGTTAAAACGAACGTTTTAATTTTTGCAAAGTCTAGGCAAACATTAGAGATGAGTGTAGATACAGCAAAGAGTGACGTTCAGAATATGTCCAGGCTAAGGGTTTTCTAAATGTGCATTTGTGGGTCTGAGTGTATGTGTGCACGCACGCATGTGTGTGTGTGTGGGGGGGGGTGGCACCAGGGCCTCATCATCCTTATATCTACTTTTGCTGTTTGGGAAGACAGAAAACCAAACAACCAGCCAACATGCATTACAGGGAGATGCACAATTTTATATCACTGGGAAGATCCAGTTTCAAAAACCCATGGTGATTAGATGAATACCATTAAGTGGGATATTACAGAGACCATGGCAGCCCATTTTCCACATTGGTCTCAAATGAGTCCTGGTGATCTTCGGGTCTGAGAGGGAAAGCAATTTGGTCCTGACCGGGCACCGCTTGACTGAGCCACTGAAATGACTCAGCCAGCCTCTGTCAGGATGCCTTATGTGCAGATCATGCTGGCCTAGGAAAATCCGCCCAGTAACTGGCTGCTCACAGTGAGGACTCTGACCTTTCTGCTGGTTGGTGGGAAGTAGGTGCTATTTCCGTGGTGCCAGAATCCATGGGAAGCAGGGCATTCATTCTATGGGGTTATTTTTCAGTCTTGCTTTTAGTTGAACATAAACCTCGATGCAAAATTTTGTAAGTAACTTCAAAGAAAGAATGAGAAAAAAATCCATTTTTTCAGTTGGATCAAAGATGTGTGTCTACTCTTATTTGATTACTATTTACATAGTTTTTTTTTTAAGGTTTTTATTTATTTATTTGACAGAGAGATAGCAAGTGAGCGAGGGAGAGAGAGCACACAGAGGGAGAGTAAGTAAGAGGGAGAAGCAGACTCCCCGCTGAGCAGAGAGCCTGACACAGGACTTGATCCAAGGACCCTGAGATCATGACCCAAGTAGAAGGCAGATGCTTAACCCACTGAGCCAGCCAGGCGCCGCTACATAGAGTTATTAAGAACTAAGTAAAAAGCTATGGGCAAATTTACTGGGGAGTAGTGACAATTTCTTGATCCCAACTATTTCAAAATAATAAAATTACTATTAAAATGTGTATGGCATATCTTCTATTGCTTTCCATTTTCAAGTAAATAATTCACTATTTGGGTTGCCTATTATTAGAAAGTGTTTCTATAGAAACTAAAGTCTCACAACTTGACTTTATTAGAAAAAATCTTAATTCTGGTACAAATGGATGTTTGACCACATTTCCAGAAACCTGCCTATGTTTCTTGATTGGTGTTGTGGTTTATTTTTCTAAAACACAAAAATGAAAATGTGACCATGAGTAAGAATATTTGAATAAGGATATGGAAGCCTGGGAATGCTTTACATACAAATAGTGGTTATGAAAAAGAAAATGGAATTGTTTACTTTAATGTAAATGTGACCCAAAACATTTTTCAAAAAATGATAGTTAAAATTTTATACAAACCAGGTTTACAGATACAACTAACATACAACTGTTATGTTTCTAATAGCATTTCTTGCCTGGATAATATAATATCAATGTTATTTTCAATAATCATCTGCTATACCTATATCCTATCAAGTACATTTTTGGGTTTTTTTATGTTTACTTGCAATATTTATCCATTCATTCTTTACATACTGTAAAAACTCCAATTAAGATGTAGGTCTGACTCCATATTGTCATCCCACTGAGTAGCAGAAGCAAAAAACACTATAGTTAAGTAGCGGTTGTATGTTTGAAGAGCCAAGAGGAAAACAGTTCCTTTCTTGGACTTTTATGTACTGCAAAAGTATGCTAAATCCTGAATGTTTCCAGAGATTTAAATCCTCAGTGGAGGTTGCAGTGGGGAAGGAAGGCATCATCTTATCCTTAGCCGTTACTGTTGGAATGGATCACTGCCATCACAAGGACATGACTGCTGGTTGACCTGTGAGCTGGACCCCAGCAACTGTGGACTTCCATACTAGATGCTGCCCCCAAAACACAGCCTTGAGACAGTGATATGTGCTGAGACCATCTGGATGGTACACATGACTGAGACCAGGTAAAGTCTCTACAGAAACCTCAAGATTTGGCAGGTGGGAGCAGAGATCTCCTTGTTTTGTGGCACTCAAGGCAAGCCTTGTATATGAGTTCCCTTGTTCATTACACCTGTCACTTGCTCATCTGGCCTGGCCTGCCTCTTCTGTCTCTCCCTGCCCTTCACAGGGGGTTGGTTTCAGATCACACATGGGAAGCTCCGAGGACGATGCAAAACAACAATTAGGTCATTGCACATTAAACCTATGCCAAGAAAATACAATAGGATGATAACTGAAATTAATTTGTAAAGGTGTGAGATTGCCTGATATTTACATAGCATCTTTTGTTTGGCCAAACAATTTCACGTGCATTTCTTGTAATCGTTCTTTGATGAAATTATGGCTACCTAAAATTAACAGTTGAGACTCTGCATCTGCCTTTGGGTATTCTGAACTTCAAATAGCTTAGATAACTAGATCATACTGAATAGCAAAGCATGGACTCGTATCTATATATCTAGTTTCCAGGCCACTGGATTATCACTTCCACATTTTTTAGTAACGTATGAAACATATGGAGTTTCTTAGGTTTTCCTGATTTTGCCTGTCAGAGATCATTTGAAATGGTGCTTAATTCCCAGACCAAAGTGAGTGGTTCTTTTTTTCTATTATGAATTCATGCTTATCTCTGGATTATTTTCATTTAAATCACCATGAAAAGTCTCTAATTTAAGCTGACAAATATATATTTAGTGTAGACAAAAGGATATGGAGGAATAAAGACACTTTTAAGGCCAAGACAACTTTTATTAAGAATTTTAATGATTGGAATAGGACAGGTATTGGAGATCTTTAACTGCATTATAAAGATATACATGATGCGTTGCGGCGCCTGCGTGGCTCAGTCGTTAAGCGTCTGCCTCCGGCTCAGGTCATGATCCCAGGGTCTTGGGATGGAGCCCCGCATCGGGCTCCCTGCTCTGCGGGGAGCCTGCTTCTCCCCCTCCCACTCCCCCTGCTTGTGTTCCCTCTCTCGCTGTGTCTCTCTCTGTCAAAAAATAAATAAAAAATCTTTAAAAAAAAAAGATATACATGATGTGGAACTTAAATATTATTGTAATAGAGTCAACTGTTCAGAATAGACCCAAGTAAAATGTTAGTACAGAGGAAAGGTGATATTTCACAGGATTTATCAACAATGGCCTTTTATTAGATCATGGGATTAGGATTTGTAGCAAACCAATGAAAAGAAAATTCTCTTTTAAAAGATTTTATTTATTTTAGATGGAGAGAAGGAGAAAGAGAGCAGATGAGCTGGGGGAGGGGCAAAGGGGGAAGGAGAGGAACAAGCAGACTCCTCAGTGAGCTCAGAGCCTAGAGCCCAACCTGGGGCTCAATCTCATGACCCTGAGATCAAGAGTTGGATGCTTAGCCCACAGAGCCACCCAGGCATCCCTCAAAGAAAAGATTTTATTTTTTTTTTAAGATTTTATTTATTTATTTGAGAGAGAGAGAGAGAGAAACAGCATGAGAGGGGAGAGGGTCAGAGGGAGAAGCAGGCTCCCCGCTGAGCCGGGAGCCCAATGCGGGGCTCCATCCCAGGACTCCGGGATCATGACCCGAGCCGAAGGCAGTCGCTTAACCAACTGAGCCACCCAGGCGCCCCAAAGAAAATTTTTAAGTTAGATAAATACCATAAGCTATAGAACAAAGTAATTTGCAGCTGGGTTGAAGTTTTAATACAAAATATGAGAATAAAAATGTAAACCAATGATATATGCTTCCTCTAGTGTAGGGTAGCACTCTCTACGCATCACCACACCATAGGCAAAAATCATGGAAGAAAAACAAATAATAGCTGCAACTTCAAAGTCCACCATAATCAAAACTTAAAAATAAAGAAGAAACAAAAACATTTTCAAAATAATTTAGAGATAAGGATTCATTATAGGATACTTTGTTACAGAAAGTTAGCTCAATAGAAAATGGCCAGGGGACTTGGACATAATGCAAACAGGAAGGAATAGAAAAAGAAACTAAGCATATAAAAGCGTTCATTAAAAAATTAAGATGAACACATTGATATGACAAGAAAGTTCATCATAATATAAGGATATTTTTTAGAAGTGACGTCGCCAAAAATTTCAGTGTAGGAGGGAACTATGAAACACCATATTTCCACAAAAGTGATAATATAAGAGGGCAAAATGGTCAGAATCAAATTTTTCAGAACTGTAGAATCTATAAACAAAATTTAGAACAGCTAGGGTAATGTTTACTGGAAGAAGAAGCTGATGAATCTCAGTAAGATGAGCTGTGGTATCACAATTACGGGCTTACCATCTCTCACTACCCAGCTTTTACACTGAAAACTACAAGACATTGCTCAAAAAATTAAAGAAGCCCTAATTAAATGAAAAGACATGTCATGTTCATGTATTAGGAGACTTAACAAGGTTAAGGAGATAATAGTACACAAAGGGATCTACAGTTTTGGTGCAATCCCTATCAAAATCCCAATAGCCTTTTTTTTTTTTTCCACAAATGAATATGTTGATTCTAAAATTCACGTGGAATTACAAGGGACCCCAAATAGTCGAAACAAAGAAGAATAAAGTAGAATATACACTCCCCAATTTGAAAGCATACTACAAAGTTACAGTAATCAAAAGAGTGTGGTGCTGACACAGGATAGGAATATAGATCAACAGAGTAGGCTTGACGGGTACAGAGAGTCCTGCAGCTACATTCTGTTGATTTTCCACAGGATGCCAGGGTCATTCAATGGATAAAGGATCATTTCTTCAATATATGGTTCTGGGGGGCTCCTGGGTGGCTCATTTGTTAAATGTCTGCCTTTGATGCAGGTCCTGATCCCAGGGTCCTTGGATCGTGCCCCGCATCAGGCTCCCTGTTCAGGGGGGAGCCTGCTTCTCCCTCTCCCACTCCCCCTACTTGTGTTCCCTCTCTTGCTATGTCTCTCTCTGTCCAATATATAAATAAAATCTTTAAAACATATATATATATATATGGTTCTGGGACCACTAGATGCAAAAGAATAAAGTTGAACCTTTACCTCAAACCATATAAAGTTAAATCAAAATTGACCCCCCCAAAAATAATGTAAGAGCTAAACTATAAAATTCGTGGAAGGAAACAAAGGTGTATTCTATTTTCTAATTATTCATGGACATAATTAGACAATGCTTCCTAAAATATGATACCAAGATTATAAACAACTAAAGAAAAAGTAGATAAATTAAAGCCCCAACCCCAATGTGACTGTATTTGGAGATTGAGTCTTGGGGGAAGTAATTAAGGTTAAATGAGGTCATAAGGGTGGGGCCCTAATCCCAAAGGACTAGTATCCTTATAGGAAGAGGAAGAGACACCAGGAAGGCTCTCTCTCCTTGTGTGCCTCGAGGAAAGGCCATGTGAAGGCATAGAGAGAAGTTGGCTATGTCAAGCCAAGGGGAGAGACCACAGAACCGACTCTGATGGCACCTTGATCTTGGACTTTCAGCCCCCAGAACTGTGAGAGAATACATTTCCATTGCTTAACTGCCCCCCTACCCCAGTCGTGGGGTTTTGTTATGGCAGCCCCAGCAAATTAATACATCTATGACGGTAAAAATAAATAGTGAAATAAGAAAAAGATTTAAGCTAACATTTCCACTTCTGGAGATAAATGCTAAGGCGTGAGTGGAGATATGTGTCTGTTTTTACTTATTTTTTTAAATTAATTAATTTTTTATTTGAGAGAGAGAGAGAGAGCAGGGGGGAGGGGCAGAGGGAGAGAGAGAGAGCTGTAACCGAGGAGCACAGAGCCCAACAGGGGCTCAATCTCTGAGATCCTGACCTGAGCCAAAACCAAGAGTCACTGTTTAAAACCTTTTAAAAAAAAATGGTATATTCTCTATTTTTATGACTCATGGTGTATTCCTAAAAATGATCTTTATTTTTTTTAAGATTTTATTTATTTATTTGATAGAGAGACAGTGAGAGAGGGAACACAAGCAGGGGGAGCAGAAGAGGGAGAGGGAGAAGCAGACTCCCCACTGAGCAGGGAGCCCGATACACAGTTCCATCCCAGGACCCTGGATCATTACCTGAGCTAAAGGCAGACACTTAACGACTGAGCCACCCAGGTGCCTCTAAAAATGATCTGTAGATTCTTTGGGATGTTTGTTATCTTAGGCAAAAATGACATATTTTCCTCTCTTTTCAATACTTATAAGCGTGTTTTTTCTCAGTGCCTAATTATACCAACTGGGCTTTTCAGTAGAATACTGAACAAATCTGATGAGAACAGGACATCTCATATGTAGGTGCCCTTAATTGCCTTAAATTAAAGGAAGGTTTCAAAAATTCAGCATTAATTATGATATTTGCTGCAGGCACTTTTTCTAGGTTAATATTGTTAAATCAGAATAAGAAACATTTCTCTTATTCCTATATTCCTACAATTATTTTTATGCCCATAAATGAGTGTTGGATATCACTGCATGATTTTTCTGTACTGCCAACGTCAGCTTAGACTAGACTCTGGCAGTTACAAATACATCCCAAACCTCACCACATTACCAGAATAAATACTTTCCCTTAAATCACATCATTGTCTGACACAGGATAAATGGGAAATCTTAATACTTCTATATCTATTAAAGATTTTCTGTCTTTAATTTAAAATATTCTCACAAAGAAAATTCCATTCCCAGGCAGCTTCACTCATAAATTCCTACTAATCCTTCCAAGAGGATATAAAAATAGAGAAAACCCAATTTGCTTTAAGAAGTTAGTGTAGTGTAACCTTGATATAATCTGAATAAGGGCATTATAAGAAAGGAAAATATCAGGAAAATATCTCTCATTAATATGGGTATGAAAATAATAAATAAAATATTAGCTAGTCGAGCTCGGCAATGTATAGAGCCAAAAATGGACCATGATTAATTGGTGTGTATCCCAAGGTTGGTTTAATATTAAAAAAATAAAGGCATGGGGCGCCTGGGTGGCTCAGTCATTAAGTATCTGCCTTCAGCTCAGTTCATGATCCCAGGGTCCTGGGATCGAGCCCCGCATTGGGCTCCCAGCTCAGTGGGGAGTCTGCCTCTCCCTCTGCCACTCCCCCTGCTTGTGCTCTCTCTCTCTGTCAAATAAATAAATAAAATCTTTAAAAAAAAATAAAGGCACAACAACCATCTTGATGGTTGCAAAGCACAGCCTTTGATAAATTGAAAAAGCTAGAAAAAAATTCAAAAATTTAGAAATTGATGGAAACTTTCTTAACCTGTTAAGGAGAATTTACAAAAAAAAAGAAAAAGAAAAATATAAGCAACACCTTTCTCATGGTGACATTTCGAAAACTTTCTTTTTGATTTGAAGAAAAAGAAAACAAGGTCTAGCATCCAAACTTCTTTTTGCCGTTGTACGGAGGTCCTAGTGAGTGCAATAGTAAGGTCAGAAATAGCCGTCAAAGCGTGAAGGTTCAAAATAAAGTAAAGCTGTGATGATATGCACATGACATTCTCGTGTACACAGAAAACCCAAAAGAGCTCACTGTTAAATTGGGTTAATAAGTGAGTTTGGTAAAGTCACTGAATTCTGGAGCTAATCCATGCTGGATCTATAATCTGTAACTGATTAAAAAGTATTAATTGATAGCATTAGCAAACAACATACATGAACAGATTTAATAAAAATACATAAGGCCTCCACACCAAAATTAAAGAGCTAAATAAATGAGAAAAATATAAGATGTTGATGGATTGGAAAATGCAGTATTATGAAGATGTCATCAACTTCCAGTTGAGCTGTTGATTCAATCAAGATGACAGAACTTTTTACAGTCAGTATTCACGAAGTAGTTCTAAATCCATATAAAAATGTAAATGGCCGAGCACGTGGGTGACTCAGTCGGTTGGGCATCTGACTCTCAGGTCGTGATGTCAGGGTCGTGAGATTGAGCCCCATGTTGGGCTCTGCACTCAGCATGGAGCCTGCTTCAGATCCTCTCTCTCCTTCTCCCTCTGCCCCTCAAATAAATAAATAAATCTTTAAAGGAAATGGAAAGGGCCAAGAATAGAAGAGATGCCCCTATGGAATCAAAACAAAACCAGAGAACCAAGATTACCAGGGACAACGGGAATGTGATAAAGGGGTAATGAAGACACCATTGTCCTAGTGCAAAAACTGAAAAACTTGACTGAGAACCATAATAGTGGCGGGAAAGATATCCACAGATAGTTGGATGTCTGATTTATGGCAAAGGTCGCACCAGTGCAGAGGCGGAAAGTGTTTTGGTATATGTAAATGTTGCTGCATTAAGAGAATATTCTTCTTTTTTTAAGATTTTTATTTATTTATTTGAGAGGGACAGAATGTGAGAGAGAGCGAGCACAAGAAGGGGGAGTGTCAGAGGGAGAAGCAGACCCCCTGCGAAGCAGGGCCCCCCCCAACCCTGATGCGGGACTCGATCCTGGGACTCTAGGATCATGATCGGAGCTGAAGGCAGTCACCTAGCCAACTGAGCCCTCCAGGTGCCCTAAGAGAATATTCTTATTGCTAAACTACTTTTTGATGCAGAAAGGCATATCAGGTGCCTTACAGATCTAAAAGTAGAGGGTAAAACAATAACAGTTCTGGAAAACATAGAAGACTCTCTTCTCAAACTTAGGGGAAAAAAAATATCTTACGCAAGACACAACAAGCGCTTGTCATAAAGAAAAAATTAATAAATATCCAAAACAAGAATTTCCATTCACATGACAAGCTAAGGGAAGCAAAATGTAAGGTACTGTGTGGAAGGAAACGATTTCCATACTTCTGACAATGTACTTATATATGAAACATATCTCTTCCTTTTTTTCTTTTTTTTAGAGAGAAAGAGAGAGTGAGCAGGGAGGGAGGGGCAGAGGGAGAGAGAGAATCTCAAGCAGATTCACTACTGAGCATGGATCCCAACTCCAGGCTCAATTTCAAGACCCTAAGATCAGGACCTGAGCCAAAATCAAGAGTTGGACACTTAACAGACTGAGCCACCCAGGCGACCCTAAAATATATTTCAAACTCATACAAATCACTCTGAAAATGACAGACAGTGCCATAAAAATGGGGAAAACATTGCAGATTTACCTCTAAAAAGAGATCATCCCCATGACTGTGAGAGTTGACAAAATGTCCAACTTCATTCATTAGAAGGGGAATGCAAGCAAAACCATAGTGAGGTATCTAGAAGAGCTACATTTCAAAGGCGGACAATGGAAACACACTTAAACAGATTGTAAATGGATAAAATCACTTCAGAAAACTATTTGGCAGTACCCACTCAAACTAAAAACGTACCTACTGTGGCCCAGGAATGCTATCCTTAGGCATATTTCAACAAAGAATGTGTGTGTGTGTGTTTGTGTGTGTGTGTGTGTTCACCAAAAGACACAAACAAATTTTCATGGACACATTAGTCATAATAATCCAAAGGTAAAAATCACCAAAATGCCCATCAAAAATAGAATAGGGAATAAATCATGTTATATTCTCAGAATACCATTGGAAATTGAAGAGCTAATAAAACACGCTGGGTATCTACGATAAATATGAAGGTAAGCAAAAGCAGCCAGAAGGAAGGTTGTCTACTCTGTAGGCTAAGTACAAAAACAGAGGCAAATCTATTCTAAGCTAGGATAGGGGTTACCTTGGTAACCTGCTGGTGTGCCTGGGAAGGGTCATGAAGTGCATACCTGTGTTCTGATAAGGTTCTGACGGTAACAGATGTGTTTTCGATTTTGAACACTCATTCAGATATAAATGCATGATTAAACACCTTTCTGTAAATTTCAATTAAATTAATTACTACCATCTCTGTTGACCATGTTCTTTATCTGCAGCCCCTATGTGTTTTTCCCAACCTCAGATTCATATATCTATCCAATTACTCAATATTTCCATTGAGCATCAAGTGGACATACCAAAAGTCATCTGTTCAAAGGTAAAAATCCTGATCTTTCTTCCCAAATACACTGGACCTGTAGCCTCCCCATTTCAGTTGATGGCAACCCCATCCTTCCATTGTGACAAAAACTGTGGAGCCATCATTGACTCTGCTCTTGCTTGCTTGCTGCCAACCTCATTTGCAGAGGAAATAGGGTTGGCTCTACTTCCAAATATACATGGATTCCCACCACTTCCCCTCTTCCAGTGTTTGCTCCGTGGTCCAAGACACCGTCATTCTTTGTCTGGGTGACTAGAACACTTTGGTCCCTGTTTCAACCCATGCCACCTTCCCTCCATTCTCCATATAGTTAGTGTGATTCCCGCAGGACAGGAATTGCATCTGGGGACAGAACTGTGTGGACTGTCTGGATTAGGCAGATGTGAACTACCCATCCCAGAATGCCACTCACTTTGCCCTTCTAAAGTGCGCAGATAGGAGTGAGCAGGCACCTGCTGAATGATGGGAGAGAGCCCGGATTCATTCTGACCTCCTGCTCAGACATGGGAGAAATGAGAGGGGCCAGAAGAAAGGTAGAGGACAAGTAAACAACTGTGAGTGGCCGTGCTCAGTGGGGGCTTATTTGCAATCTATTTCTGAGTTTACATCATTGATAAGATATGACTCTGGATGTCCTTTAATTTAAAGGATTTAATCCCAAATCCTTAATTTAACGTCCTTACTCCATGGACAGTAAGATGGGGGGGCAGGCAGGTAGAGGGGTAGGGGGTCTCCTGGGAAGTGTAGCAGTAACCCAATGGATATGACCAAGGGTTAACCTTATTCACTCTCTCTGCTCATTATGCAGATCCAGTCTCTGGGTGAGGCCTTCCTTGCCACGTGGGTGAAATTAGGGTGGATCCCATGATTTTTCTGGTGGTTCTCAAATAATAAGAATGTAGCCACCACAGGCCATTTTTTTTGACTTTTTGTCTGTGCATATTCTTCAGGCATAAGTCTGACACCTGTTCAACGTGTCTCCTAAAACACAGAGAACGTGTGCCTTTCTCTTCAAATGCTTTCCTTGAAACACTTCTCAGAAATTTAACATGTTGGAGACAGGTGATTCCTAGCACACTGTCATTTTTCTTTGGAGAAATCCTTTTCTTTTTCTCCTTCTTCTTCTTCTTCTTCTTCTTCTTCTTCTTCTTCTTCTTCTTCTTCTTTCTTCTTCTTGAGAGAGAGCAAGCAAGCAGTGGGGAGGGGAAGAAGGAGAGAGGGAGAAAGAATCCCAAGCAGGCTCCACATTGAGCATGGAGCCCATCTTGGGGCTCGATCCCATGACCCTGAGATCATGATCTGAGCTGAAATCAAGAGTCAGATGCTTAACTGACTGAGCCACCCAGGTGCCCCAGAGAAATCCACTCTCCCGATCACTCCAGCTCTTCAACATATTGAGCTGCAAGAGGGCATTGGGTTGTGGGTTCCTAAACTTTTTTGACCATGGTCTTCACAAGTCCTGTATCAGTCATGTTTGGGATGTCTGGGCACTTGCCACTCTTCTTCCCCGGGGCAGTAAGTCTATCTTGCATTCCTTTTAAGATCCTGTTCACAGGCTTTAGTGATTTCCTTTAACTGGGCTCATTTTACAAGCCAGTCAGCACGAATCCATCCCCCCCACCACCAAGCAAGGTTGAGATGGACAGTCACAATCCCGCCCTGACTCTGTGGGAGGAAAATGTGTTTTCTTTTCATGGTTGTGTGGTCTTGGACATATCCAGGACAGCTCTGCACTTTAGTTTCCATGTTGTAAATCATGGCCTTTGACACCTGCTCATTACAATGCCTGTAACTGATGAAGCAACAGCACGAGTGACTTGCATATGCCATGAGGGACCCTAACGACATGTATTCTGTGTGTTAATCATGGTGCTATGAAGTACAAAGGTTGAAAAATAAGTCCTAAATTCATACTCTCATTAACCCAGTGTAGTACGCTATCTAGTATGTTTATTGATGTCAGGAAAAAAAAAGCAAATGTATGTGTGCATATGTATGTGTGCACACATAGTCACATGGAAGCATGTCATTTTCCTGGTTCCAGTAGAGCATCCAAGCTCCAAGCTCCCTACTTCCCTTGTGTGAGCAGGAGTACAAACCATGGTGTGCATCCAGCATGATGTTCTGTGCGGGCAGCAGGTGGCAAAGCAGACTGACATTCCCAACACCCTGCCCCTAAAAGATTGAGATCATACCATGCCTATTTTCCGACCACAACACTATGAAGCTTGAAGTCAACCGACACCATGCCCTTACGTGTCCAATTCTGAGGTGACACTTTTTCTATATTTCTCTTAATCTAAATATCTGTTCTCTCTGCATACAAATGTCAACAAATCTTCCTCTCAAAATGCTTGGGCACTAACCATTAAAATGTTCTATTTAAGAAAGTAATAATCCATCGCCTGGACAGGAAGCTCTAACTGAATCTTAAAACAATATTAGGACAAAAATCTTACTTTATCTTTGGGGCTTCAGCAAGTTATTTCAAGGAAGTGTCTTTTGGTTTTCTCGAGAGCACTACTTAGTTATTACACTCACTTGTTAAATGTCACATGGTTATAAAACCTTCACATATTCAAATAGTCAACCTGAGTCTGGTAGTGTCCCTCAAAATCAATAAAATGTTTAACATTTTTTTAAAAGATTATAATTGTGTGATTTCCCCCTACTGTAACTCTGGTTAAAGTTTTCATTTTGTGTCTTCATTATAAGGATCTGAATATTAGGAAGCGTAAAGGTTCTCAGATCCCATTTGCCTGGGACCAGTGATGAGTGGAGGATATAGACTTGTCTCCCCAAGCGTGTGTAAGAACATGAGTACAATGAAGAAATTTGGGGATTCAGACTGGACCACCTTAGGTATAGAACTAGGAAGAAATTATTGTATGACATGGAATCTTAATACTTGTCAGGATTTCTCTGACGCTTGAAAATAATAGTATTATTAAGCATTATGCACCTGGATAACAATGACAGAGTGTCTTGTTTTCATAATTGCTAGGAGTAGACTTTAGATGTCTAGGGAGACACAGACACTAAGAAATAGTCCAAATTGGTCCTTTACTTTTCAGATATTGTTCCTCAGCCTAATCCAACCAATTTCCCCATGACTTACAACGAGGTACCTTCTGTTGCTCATGCACTAATCCCTTCATTTATCACTTCATATTTATTGAACTAAGTTTCCTGTAGGATTCTAGACACTGGGGATTATGCTGTTTACAGACGCACTGAGGCTTCCTTGCTGGTTTCTAGTTGATTCATGACCTCACCTGAATCCTGCTATAATTTTTCTCTTATTTATCAAATTCATGTGATTTGACCCCAGTGTTTTTGACTCCTGTGTGCTACCGGAGTTAGCTACACTTCCTTGGTACCCACATCAAAGGGATTTTAATTCCCAGGAGATTGTCCGTGACCAACCTGGGTAGGGGATGGATGAGGAGTTCTGGGACTACTCTCCTGTCACCTGCTTGTCTCTCTCAGCAAGGGAAGGTTCATGGGGAGCAAGACAGGGAAAAAGACAACCAAGCTTTTACCCCATTCACTTTCCCATTGATTAATTCAACATTTCTAGCAACCTTCCAAAGGCAAGAACAGAATTGTGTCCCACAACAGGAAATGGAGGAAGAATGCGTTAAGTAAATGGATATTCTCCCCACTTCTTTCTACCAAATTTCAGGCCTCCATCCCAGTAGTTCCAGCAAGTTCCAGGCATAGATGGAGCCATGGAGTTCACGCTGTAAAGACAGCGGGGTCCTCAGTCCTTTCTGCGCCTATTGACACAGAGGCTTTGGAACTCCCTGAAATTCTAGATAGCATCCTCTATAGGACATGTCTAATATTGTGTGTGTGTGTATGTGTGTGTTAATATAGGCAGCAATTTCAGAACTTCAAGGGAGAAGAGTCGAAAAGAAATTTTGCTACTTGCCTTATGTATGTTTGTTGTTTTTCTAATTTCTTATGATGAATACCTTAGTTTTAGTCACTTTCATTTTGTAACAGGCTATACATATTTGTTCAGGTAAAATAGATAGACGTAGACATCGAGACAGGAAGAGTTCTCTTTTCGCTGATTTTCCTCAGGGTTTCTTGTCCCTCTCCTCTCCCTAGACAGTTTTCCTCATGCTCATGATGTAATGACAACACTCACGCAACTGACTCCTCAAAATACATGGCCAGTCCACAGTGCTCTTCTCTGCTCTAGACCCATTACCAAAATGATGGTCTTTTCCCCCAAAAGAAAAGAAAAAAGTCTTTTCCGATGTGTTCTATCTTATCTACCATCACCATCACCCATCATTTTATGCACCTTGGAAAGCTGGCTTTGATGCCATTCTCCACCTCTTGCAACTATAATTGATCACTTAGTCCTGATGTATTATTTCTAGCAAATCTCTTCCCTCTGTTCTAGCCATGTTCTCAGTATCATAGTCAAAGTTAACCATCATCTCTCTCCTCTTCCGGAACACTAAGAGCCTCCTAAACAATCTACACACAACTTTTTTTTTACTCACCATTCATTCCCTTCCCCACATACAACCAAAGATACCTTTCAAATTCTAATCTAATGTTCAAAGTCTATGGGACCTGCGATGTCCCATAGAACCTGGGGCTACAATTGGGTTCTGGCCCTATGCCATTCTCCCACTCTTGATGTTCCTTCAGGTTCTCAATTTCACCACGCATCCCTGCGCCCCTGCCCCCGGCCCTTTGCACAGGGCATCTATTCACCCAAATGTCTTCAATCTCTATCCTTAGGCAGTGGTCAATCCCCTCCTTTGACTTAAATTGTCAGCACAGTCACATCTTCCCAGGAAAGCTTATTCTGGCCTCTGTGTAGGTCCTGTGCCTCCTCCATGACCTGGTGCATCATGTTCTCCTCCATATTCCCCATCACACTGGGGATGCGTTCAGTTTAATATTAGTCTAATGCTGGGTGGGTGGTGACCTACCAGCCTGGAGACAACCTCAGATGAACTTGTAACTCTCAAGATCTTTCCAAGTGTCTCTGGCAGCTCTCCCTTTCCTTCATCCTCTTAGACTTCTAAACCCACTCATTTTTTTGGAACAACATGTCACATACATTTGTTAGAAATATAAGTTGTAACCTATACATTTTTCTCACTTCACATAATTTTATCACACAATTCAAGGTAAGCCGATACGGTTCCCTAAAATTCTGAGCTTAAGAAACATCATGGTAGCATCTTTGAAAGAAGTACAACTGGTATGAACACTGCGTTTGGGCCAGTAGCTTTTTGTGTTTATGGATGTGGTGTCTGTCGCCGTGGTGACATGAGGAACTGTCACAAGAGCTGGAGGAGGAATAGCGGCAAGCAACAAGACCAGTTGGGGTTGTAGAGGGCGGCCCAGTGGCTTTACAACGTTATCTGCAAAGAAACTGAAGTTTGAAGATGATCTACAGCTGACAAATACTCCTTGAGGAAGCAGCAAAGGACAATGTAATGTCCCAGAAAAAAAACACCTCTATCTCTTCAAGGAAGATCCTCGATGTTCAAATAACCATTTATTGGGGAAGAAATTTGCAACAAAATAAAACAAAAAGCAAATCTGAGTCAAGCAGGTTAGTTGCTTGAGTCTCACACAAATAAATGATTGGGTTTTTTATTTCTAATCTATATCTGCGTTTTTCTTTTCGTGAGGTGTTTTCTCAAGAAATATACTTTAAGGGCCCAATATACAAGTAACAAAAAACCTTTCTTAATTTTCTGCATTTTGAAGTATCTTCATTATAAAATTTTTGTCTCATGCTCCCCTCGTTCTTAGTTATAACTTGGTGTTGATATACGCAAATAAGGCTCTTCCCCAAGACCATGCCTTCATATTCCCCCCAGAAAGCATAGAAGTCGATTGAGTCACTCAAAATTGCTGAAGTAACTCATGTCTATTTGTGAATTATCTGATTAAATGATAGTAATGATAATGACAATAAACATTCAATTTAATAATCTCCTTTCAAATATACTCCAGCCTTCCTGGGCATCTACCGTCCCCTGTAAACCACTCCGCGTAGCGCTCACACGATTCTTTTCCCTGTTCATTAAGTACACTAATTTTGACTGAGAAAACAGCTCCTCCTCTTCTTTTCAAGATGCAAGTGAGAAACTTAGGATGAAAAAATGAATCCCTCTGGGAGGAGCTGTTAGGAAGAATGTGAGTGTATGAATGAAATAGCAATTTGCAAGCATGAATGGAAATTTCCACTCCACCAGCCCAGAGGGAGAAAGCTGCGGAAATCTTATTCGACACAGACCTAGACCCCGCCCACACTCACAGGTGACAGAGCATGCTGGCCTGGGAGAGGTCAGAGAGCACGGGGCAGACAGCAGGGCCATGGGGGGAGATGCACTGGGGCTTGCCGCCAGCATGGGGAGGGACAGTCTCGATGGGATATGTCTCCTTGTGCTCAGAGCCATCAGCATGGCCACGTACAGGGCAGCCTGAGCATCATTCTGGGACAGTCATTCCAACCAAGACAAGACACCCGAGCCCCACGCACGTCATTTCGTCCTCCCAGCATGGGGTTCCATGTCTGTGCTTCCTGTTGAGCCTCACAGCACGCCTGGTGGCAAAGGTTACCCGCCCATTTCATAGGCCAGCAAACAGAGCCAGGGGACACCAAACTGCTGGGAAGCCAAGCAGCACCACTCCCAGCAGGTGTCTGTAGCTCCAAAGCCTGGGTGTTCCCCACGCTGGTGGCTAGCCCCAGATGCTAGGGGCGTTGGGAGTGGCTTTTTTGGGAGCTGGAGGGGATAGGACGCCACACCCTAGGGCTGCTGTAAAGCTCAGGGAAGCTTGGGGAAGGGACAAAAGGAAGCTGAGGGCTCCTGACCACACTCCTCCCAACCCCAGCTGGTGGTGGAGGTGTTAGCTCAGAGAAGCCACAGGCTCTGGATTAAAACAGTTTGTACTCTAAACCCAGCTTTTGCTGTTTATCGTCCTTCTAATCTGGGCTGAGCATCTGGACTCCTTGCCTCAGTTTCCCCTCCTGCAGGGTCATGGTGAGGGTTCCACAAGAGGACACCTATAAAACACACAGTCAGGGGCGCCTGGGTGGCTCAGTCGTTAAGCGTCTGCCTTCAGCTCAGGTCATGATCCCAGGGTCCTGGGATCGAGCCCCGCATCGGGCTCCCTGCTTAGCGGGAAGCCTGCTTCTCCCTCTGCCTCTGCCTGCCGCTCTGCCTACTTGTGCTCTCTCTCTGTCAAATAAATAAATAAAATCTTTAAAAAAAAACACACACACAGTCAGTACTTCATAAATGTTTTCCCTGTGAAGATATGCAGCACAGTGCTTAGGACTGAGTGAATGTCAGAGAGCATTTGAATGATAACGCAATTAATGAATTAATTAATAGTACTAAGAACGACATAGGCAGGAAGTAAAGAGCAAAGGAAAATTGATGGGAATCGTAAAATATCTGCCCACTGGATTGAAAGGCACTAAGAGGTATACATGGGCTGGATTTCTCTAATGCCAAGGAGAAGGGACGTTTGAGAAAATCCATTTCCTTTTCTACATTTTATTTCACAGTATTGTATTATTTACTAAAACTGGCTTCAAGTTCTGTAAGTAGCAGGAACTATGAGACCCGAATATGCCCCTGCCCAGCACCACGGGGTGAAAAACTGACATTTTCATTAACTTGATATAGTCTTCTTTTATTTTGTAAGCCGCCCCTTTTCCCCATTCCTTGAGATGACCTTGACCGTCATTCATTATTGGTCTTTGGGAGAACACAGCACAGGAGAGGGGTTTGTAAGGAAAAAGACATATGTCCTTAGGAGGACGAGTGACACAACTCTGTAAGTTGCTCTGGAATAGCATGATGGGGCCAGGCTTGTCACATAGGGACACTGACAGGGACAGGGTCACGCAGCCCACTCGGGTTGGCTTGGATATATGATCTGAAGCTATATTAAATTGAAACTTAAATAGACGAGATTTCCATTCAATGTTACATGGGAAAGTCACATCTCATGTAACTTCCCCATTCAACATGTAACAATAATAAATGAGATTTTTAAAAAGCAAATAAACGTGGCCTGAGATTCCCAGGCAGAATGGATCTATACACTCATATCACCACCTTTGTTGCAAACGCAAACCCATAGCCATTATAGAAAATGTGAGCAGAGGAAATTCAAATTTCACAGCCGTGCTCAGAAATAATCATCTCCACGAGCCAGAAATGTAAGTGGAAATTGGCCAGTGGGAGCGAGGACTTGGGTCAGAGCCCAGCTTGGGCTCTAGGTCAGGATGCAGACTCAGGCTTCCGACCACTCCTGCAGGTGACAGGAGCTGGGGACAGAGTCGGGTTGCTGCTTGGGCTGGCCTGGGGCTCTTCACTTGGGGCACTGACTCCAGAAACAGCTTTTGCCAATCACTTCCTGGGCCACCGCAGGGGAGTTTACGTTTTGGAAGCTCTTCTTAAGAGACAATAAAATTTGATGAATACTAAGTTGCATACAAATGTGGACATCTTTTGAGATGGAGAAAGGAAATCACAACATATTATACATTTTTAAAAGCTGGGAAATGCCACCAACATCACAAATCTAGAAAAATGACAATATTTTTCACTAATTAATTGATCTAGCGGTCTAACAATTTGCATCTTGTATTTTTATATATTTCTTTGCCGAATTCTTCCTGCTTACTCTTTCCAGAACAATGGCATTATTATAGAATGCCACATATTATATTACTATGTATTATAAATTTTCTCTAGAGAGCATACGAAGATAATGCAGACTTGGCTCTAGCATGGTTGATATAAATAGTTTTTGTGGTATTGATACTTTGTTTTTCTTCTTTTGGTCCTACAATTATTTGTTGATAATGACCTGTAAATTTTTGGTAGCTTTGCTAAATTTGAGAAAACTTCTAGTAAGTTTTTATTCATAAACCAATTGTAAAACTGATGGCATTTCAAGATTTATTGACCAGTGACTAATAAATACCCTCGAATTAATACTCATTAACTGGCTGGTTGTAGAAACTTCCTTTGCCATGACTTATTTTTTATCTACATCAATGTAATTCTTCAAAAAATGTTGGCAGTAAATTTAACCCTTTCTCTATGTAAATATGATTCATTTCTCTTCATTAATTAGGTTTTCAAACAATCTAAGAACCTACTTGTTACTTCTATTTGAAATATACCTTTTTCTCTTAATAAGTTAAGCTGGGGGCTGGGGGCAGGAATGAGGACTTAGTGTTTATTGAATACAGTTTCAGCTTTACAAGATAAAAAATTTCTGAAGATGGATGGTTGTGATGGCCCCACAACAATGTGAATGTACTGAATGTTGCTATGAGTACACTTAAAAATAGTTAACACGGTCATTTTTAAATTTTTTATTTATTTTTAATTTTTAAAAAATTTTTTAAAGATTTTATTTATTTGGGAGAGAGGGAGAGAGAGCAGGAGCAGAGGGAGGGGCAGAGGGAGAGGGAGAAGCAGACTCCCCGCTGAGTAAAGAGCCTGACTCAGGACTCAATCCCAGGACCCTGAGATCATGACCCGAGCCGAAGGCAGGCGCTTAACTGACTGAGCTACCCAGGCGCCCCAATATGGTCATTTTTTTAAAGTAATCTCCGCACCCAACATGGGGCTCAAACTCACAATCTAGAGATCAAGAGTTAGATGCTCTACCAACTGAGCCAGCCAGGCACCGCTAATATGGTCAAATTTATTTTATGTCTATTTCACCATAATAAAAAAAAAATGTGATTGACCTATATGTACTAAGAAATAACTACTACCAGGCTATACTGTGACATGAAGATAATAACAAAAAATAGAGAAAAATTAACATCTTTATTGAAATGAGCTACCACATCCACAAGCCAAAAACCAAAAATCATACATTCTGAACATTATGAAATCTTAGTACAGGGGACATCCCATAAGTAGACAAATGCTTCTGTGACTCTGAGCAGAGTAGAAGTGTTTCAGAACTTAGTGTCTCCATCCTAAAACAAAACAAAACAACACAGAAAACAAAAAATCTATACAATGATTATATGATCAGAGCACTAAAATCTACCTTTTATAGTCCAGTCTGTGAGAGGTATATAATAGCAGGGAAAGGACATTTCAATAATTCTCTCCACAAATATTTATTGACCTTGAGCAATTTCCTAAGAACTATGTACCAGGGAGGCAGCAGTTAATTAAACAACCAAAACCATGTCCTTAAGGAGCTTAAATTATAGTGAGGATAAACAGACAATAAAGAGAATTTTTAAAGTAAAATATAGACTATGTTAATGGCAGGGTCCCCACGTTCAACAGATTAGAACACAGGACAGTAATAGGTACATATTTTCACTAAGAATTACTCACTATTTATCTGAAATTCAAATGTAATGGGGCACGCTGTGTTTTTCCTGCTAAACGTGGTGGTCCTGCTAATTAAGCATATTTTATTTAATAAGAAAGTTTGATGGGCGGTGTTGAGAGGAGGAAGATTCAGGGACAGTTACATAAAAAATAAAAATAAAAATGTGAAGGCATTTGACCAGAGGAAGACATATGTAAGTCGACAAGATGATATGGAGAGAAAAACACAAAATGTCAGAGGTCATCGCTACAGAACATTCCCATTTTGGTTCTACAGAATTGAGGTGAGATCAGAGGGCAGCTGGGGCTGAACAAATGGAATACAAAGTTCATTTGAGGGAAAACCCACACCCTGCACATAGCATGCTGATAGCACTCTGATGAGGGAATAAGGCACCTAAGATGTACACTGTATCTAGAGGGGTCCCCTTCATGCTCTGTGACCAGCATGCTGACGACAGGTATGGGCAGGGAATTGAAAGACATTTGGGCCACCAAGAAGTAATAAAGGAAAAGGTGAGTCCTAGCTGAAAAAGTGAGCTGGAAAGGCACTGAGGATGGATTCTTCGCTCACTACCTCTGGCTCCCAGGTGGGCAGAACCTCCTGTGGGCAGGTGTACATAACATCCTGCCATCAGCTCAGCTGTCAGAAGTGACAGAGACTGAAAGAGCCACAGGCTCCTTCCCGGGGAGTCTGTACCCACTGGTCTGACTGGGGCAGAACACCTCAGCAAGCCAGTGCCTTCCACTGATCTCCAGCCCTTTGTTGGCCCAAAGGGAAGGAGAAAGTTTCACCACCTCCATTCCCCCCCTGAGTTCACCATTTATCAGGTCACAATAGAACAAAACCATCATTGAAGCTCCAACCCCTGTATCTGGCAGTCTTGCCACAACAACTCAGGGACAGTGACTGGAGACTCACATCTCTGCTTCCCATTTGGGATCAATGTGCATCTTAGATGTTTAAAAGTGATGTTCGCAAGGGTCACCAACACCCACCTTCCTTGCAGGCACCTGTGTTTGTCTTTTCCCTCAGTCATTTCATACCAACAGTCTTCTGACCTCTGCACCTGCTGGGCATGCACTTGAAGACATGTTTGACCTGTTCCGTATCCTTTTCCCCATGACACCAGTCTGGTTTTCCTTTGGAACATTTGGGAATTGGAGCTGTCTGGCTGGCTTGCATCACTGTCCACTCAGCCCCTCACCACCCCGCCTTGGGTTACTGCCATGCGTCCACCAGCTTCATCGCCACACGGTTTTTTGCCCTTCATTCATTCCCTTCTACATCCGCTCCTTTCTTTATTCAGTGATACACACCTTTGCATGTTAATGCAGCCACATGACCTATGAGAAGCATCTACTCTCTGTCAGGTATGTGAGACATGCTTTCTATTTGCAAGCCCGTTTAATCTGTGTGCAAACTATTATTAACCCAACCAATTATATGGCTGACACTAAGTCCAGCATTATTTCTACTGAATTATATTGTACTATATACAAAACTGAAATGAGATTCACTCCAAGCTCTCTAATTCAGACTCAATCACATTGGAAACCCTTTCTTATCTGTTACCATCCATTCCAGAAGATTCTAGACAGAAAAAAAAAACAACCCAACTCATAAAAATCAGGAAGATATATGTTGGACAATTAGTTGATAATAGGGTTAACTGTCTCTTAGGACTGAGTTATGTCTCCACAAAGAAGTCATATCCACTTCCTAACCCCCATATCTGTAAATGTGACCTGATCTGGGAGTACAATCTTTGCAGCTATAATTAAGGATCTTGAGATGAGATCATACTCAATTTAGGTTGGACCCAAAATCCAATGACTGGTTTCCTTATAGGAGAAGAAAGAGAGAATTCTGACACAGAGAAACAGAGGAAAGGGTCACGTGAAAGTGCAGGCAGAGAATGGAGGGCCGTCACCAGCCAAGGAATGCTAAGCATTGCCGGTGGCTACCAGAAGCTAGGAGAGAAACACGAAATGGAGTCTCCCTCATATTGTCCAGAAGCAACCAACCCAGCTGACACCTTGATTTCAGGTGTCTGGCCTCCAGAACTGAGAGAATAAGTCTCTACTGTCTTAAGTCAGCCAGCTTGTGGTCATTTGTAATTGTGGCCCTGGGACACTAGTATGCTATAAACAGAACTGCTGTCCTCTCTTCAAGGATGTACCTGATGGATCATTAGTGTGAGCCTTGAGCTCAATATAAGAGCAATACCTTTGGATGTGCAGGGAAACCATTCTCTCTCTCTTCCTGTATTTCCCTCTTGGGCACATTATTGTCTGTGCTAGACAGTGTGAGGTGGGGAATCCCTGTTCATGTGGCCATCCAGGTGACTCTTTTGCAAATACATCATCTCTACCAGTGGTTTTGTTGAGAGTTGAAAGCACCCAATAAATATTACCTCTTTTCCTCTGTTTGAATGTTATACAAATTGAAAACAAAGTTGATTATAAGATAGACAGAAACCAAAATGTTATCTTTAATCCGACAAAGTCTAAGTTGGAGGATACAGAGTATGGTTCATGTGGAGACAAACAGGCTGTGTATACTGAGCCGCAGAACTAAGCATATTTGCTCACTTGTACTTGGTACACAGTGCTTGGTACTGCAGGCTTCCTCCTCCCTAGCGGATCAGATGGGGCAGCAGAACACCCTCTGCTCTCCACAGAGTAGAATGAGGAGCTGAAACAAGCTTACCTATGGTAATCTTTCTAATTTCTCCAATCAAAATGAGCCCCGCTGCCTCCCCTGGGGCAAAGAAAGTGAAAGAACAGGAGACACCTAGTGGGTCCCACCCAAGATGTTGCCTCGCCATGGAGGGAAGAAGCATATCCTGCTATAAGATGGAAAGGTCTACATTTAAGAGGAGAAAGCTATAGAAGACCATAGTGACCTTTCCTAAGAAAATTTACCAGTAATTAACATAATTTAAGAATGCTAAGATGCCCTGAAAACAAATGATCTACTTAAGGAAGAGTCACAAATTCCTTTCTCAATACCCCAATAGCATTTTGCCTCTGTATTTACAGTAGAATTTTTCAAAGAGTGCTACATATATCGATCTACATGTTTGACTTCCCATTAGACAGTGAGAACACTTACATATTTTATTGATGTCTATATTCTTCACACACTGAATGATTTTGAAAATATTCCTTTATTTAAACCTTCTCTCTCCCACTGAATTACTAGCTCCACACAACATGCTTTGCACCCTTGAAAATGAAAGCAGACTCCTGGAAATTAAAGAGTAATGTGAAGGGGTGTCTGGGTGGCTCAAAAGTTTGGGTGTCTGACTCTTGATTTCGGCTCAGGTCATGGCCTTGGGGTTGTGGGATCAAGCCCCACATCGGGTTCCACATTGAGCCTGCTTAGGATTCTTTCTCTCTCTCTCTCTCCCCCTCTGCCTACCACTCCTTCTCTCTCCCTCTCAAAAAAAAAAGAGTAATGTGAAGTAAATGCTTGACACCTTTAATTTAAATCATACAATACAAGCATAAGAGAATAAAAACACAAAGTGTGGTTTATGACACAAAAATGATTTAATGATATATAAAGAAAATATAGGACACTGGGAAAATGATAGGGTGTAACTGGAAAGATGAATAAAGGACATCCTTGAAATAAGGTGAAAATCTAAATATATAGTATTTTATTAATTCACTATAATCCTCTGGCCACCAGGTTGTTTGAGAACATTATGTGTAGGAAGAACAGGTCCAGATGAGGGTCTGAGGGCCTGGCCACTCAAATGTGGATCCAGGCCCAAACATCCAAGTTGGAAGTGGTAGCTTTACAAATTGCACTGATATAAATTCACTCACTCATCCACTCATTCATTCATTCATTCACTCATTCATTCAACAAACACTTTATCGAGCATCTATTTCGTGTCAGACACTGGCATTATCTGCATATGGGAGGCAACTGGGCATGTGGGTTTATAGGTTTTCCCTTATAGGATTAATAGGAATGTCTTCATCTTAGCTTGTCTATCCTATAGTGTAGTTTTGTTGTTGATGTAGGTTTACTACAGCCCCTACTCCACCCATTGGCTCATCATGGTGTGTGTGTGGCTGGGGGTGGGGGGGGGGGTTGGTTATTCTCAATTAGTTATAGAAATGTTTCCTTTTGATTTTTCAATTCCTTTAAAATTATTTATTTGCATTTAAAGAAAATAGAATAACTGCTTTTAGGAAAGATTTTCATATTTTTGTAAAGTTTAGTAATGCATGCTACTTTTTAATGAACTAATACAAAATTTCTAAATTTGAATTAAGTATTACATTTGTCATTGAAAGTACAGCCTGAAGTGGTATTATTATAATTTTATATAGTTTAATATCAATTAACTTAAAATATATTCTGAAGTACTATTGTTCATAAAATACATATTCAATGTTTTTAACTAGAGTCCTCATATCTATGAATTAATTTTGTCTATTGTACTTTTTTAACGTATTAAGTTTTTTATTTTACTTCCATTATAGTTAACATACAATGTTCTATCAGTTGCAGGTGTACAATATAGTGATTCAACATGTCCATACATCAATGGGGTGCTCGTCATGACGGGTGCGCTCCTTAGTCCCCATCACCTATTTCATCCATCCCCCCATCTACCTCCCCTCTGACAACCATCTGTTCCTTCCCCAAAGTTAAGAGTCTGTTTCTTGGTTTGTGTCTCTCTTTCTTTTTTTTTTTCCTTTGTTCATTTGTTTTGTTTCTTAAATTCCATATATGAGGGGCACCTGGGTGGCTCAGTCGGTTAAGCCTCTGCCTTCGGCTCAGGTCATGATCCTGGGGTCCTGGGATCGAGCCCCGCATCAGGCTCCCTGCTCGGTGGGGAGCCTGCTTCTCCCTCTCCCTTTGCCTGCCTCTCTGCCTACTTGTTCTCTCTCTCTCTCTCTGTCAAATAAATAAATAAAATCTTTAAAAAAAAATTCCACATATGAGTTAGATAATATGGTATTTGTCATTCCCTGACTTACTTCATTTGGCATTATACTCTCTAGCTCCATCCATGTTGTAGCAAATGGCAAGATTTCTTTCCTTTTTATGGCTGAATAATATTCCATTGTATAATATACCACATCTTCTCTATCTATTCATCTATCAGTGGGCACTCGGGCTGCTTCCATATCTTGACTATTGTAAGGAATGCTGCTATAAACATAAGGATGCATGTACCCTTTTGAATTATGTTTTTCTATTCTTTAGGTAAATACCCAGTATGATTACTGGATCATATTTTTTATTCTATTCATTCTATTTTTAATTTTTTGAATAAGGGCTCGTATCCAGTATCCAAAATCTATAAAGAACGTATTAAACTCAACACCCAAAGAACAAATGACCCAATCAAGAAATGGGCAGAAGACATGAACAGACATTTTTCCAAAGAAGACAGCCAAATGGCCAACAGACACATGAAAAAGTGCTCAACATCGCTCGGCATCAGGGAAATCCAAATCAAAACCTCAATGAGATACCACCTCACACCAGTCAGAATGGCTAAAATTAACAAGTCAGGAAACAACAGATGTTGGCGGGGATGCAGAGAAAGGGGAACCCTCCTACACTGTTGGTGGGAATGCAAGCTGGTGCAGCCACTCTGGAAAACTGTATGGAGGTTCCTCAAAAAGTTGAAAATAGAGCTACCCTATGACCCAGCAATTGCACTACTGTATATTTACCCCAAAGATACAAATGTAGGGATCTGAAGGGGTACATGCACCCCGATGTTTATAGCAGCAATGTCCACAATAGCCAAACTATGGAAAGAGTCAAGATGTCCATCGACAGATGAATGGATAAAGAAAATGTGGTATATATACATACAATGGAATATTATGCAGCCATCAAAAGGAATGAAATCTTGCCATTTGCAACATGAGTGGAACTGGAGGGTATTATGCTGAGCCAAATAAGTCAATCAGAGAAAGACACGTATCATATGACCTCACTGATATGAGGAATCTTAATCTCAGGAAACAAACTGAAGGTTGCTTGAGTGGTGGGGGTTGGGAGGGATGGGGTGGCTGGGTGATAGACACTGGGGAGGGTATGTGCTATGATGAGCGCTGTGAATTGTGCAAGTCTGTTGAATCACAGACCGGTACCTCTGAAACAAATAATACATTATATGTTAAAAAACAAGAAGAAGAAGAAGAAGAAGAAGAAGAAGAAGAAGAAGAAGAAGAAGAAGAAGAAGAAGAAGAAAAAGATAGCAGGAAGGGAAAAATGAAGGGGGGAAAATCGGAGGGGGAGATGAACCATGAGAGACTATGGACTCTGAGAAACAAACTGAGGGTTCTAGGGGGGAGGGGGGAGGGGGGATGGCTTAGCCTGGTGATGGGTATTAAAGAGGGCACGTACTGCATGGAGCACTGGGTGTTATACGCAAACGATGAATCATGGAACACTACATTAAAAACTAATGATGTAATGTATGGTGATTAACATAACATAATAAAAAATAATAATTTTTTTGAGGAACCTCTGTACTGTTTTCCACAGTGGCTTCACAAGGATTTTTTTTTTCTCCACATACTTGACAACATCTGTTGGTTCTTGTGTTTTTGATTTTAGGCATTCTGATAGGTGTGAGGTGATATCTCATTGTAGTTTTTATTTTTATTTCCTTGATGATGAGTGATATTGAGTATCTTTTCTTGTGTCTGTTGGCCATCCGGATGTCTTCTTTAGAAAAATGTCTATTCATGTCTTCTGCCCATTTTCTAATTGGATTATTTGGTTTTTGGTGTTGAGTTGTATAAGTTCTCTATATATTTTGGATACTAATCCTTTATCAGATATGTCATTTGCAAATATCTTCTCCCATTCCTTAGGCTGCCTTTTAGTTTTGTTGACTGTTTCCCTCACTGTGCAAAGCTTTTTATTTCATTATAGTCCCAATAGTTTATTTTTGCTTTATTTTCCCTTGCCTCAGGAGACATATCTAGAAAAATGTTGCTATAGCTGATGTCAGAAAAATTGCTGCCTGTGCTCTCTTCTAGGATTTTTATGGGTTCAGGCCTCACATTTAGGTCTTTAATCCATTTTAAGCTTATCTTTGTGTATGGTGTAAGAAAGTGGTTCAATTTCATTCTTTTGCATGTAGCTGTCCAGTTTTCCCAACACCATTTGTTGAAGAGGCTGTCTTTCCCTCATTGCATATTATTTCTTGCTTTGTTGAAGATGAATTGACCATATAATCGTGGGTTTGTTTCTGGGCTTTCTATCTTGTTCCATTGATCTATGTGTCTATTTTTGTGCCAACACCATACTTTTTTGATTATGAATTAAAATTTTAAAATATTTATTGCTGTATTTTTGTCTTTCACTCTCCCACTGTCTTAGCTCTCATGAAAATATTTGTAATTTTTACCTCTCACAATCACAAATAAACATTTTCCTGATAGCAATAAAGATTGGAAAGTATATTTCGTTAAGTTTTAATGCAAAAATATGTAAGTTGATAAAATTTTATCTCTCGGGGGAATGTGTTTTCCAAAATCTGATAGGAGAACATTGAAAAACTGTAATAATTAGCACTCCATTGTACATAAGAGGAAGTCAATGTGGTAAAGGGAAATGAGGTATTACCATGGAGATATGAGTTAAATGTGCAATTTGCCACTTCTGAATTATGGGAGGCTTCAGTGGGTATTTTCTCTCTATTGCCTGAGTTTGTCTCCTATCTTGGCATCTGTAATCCCAATTTGCTGGGCCTATCTGTGTACATGCTTCTGTCCTGGGGTCCATCCCTTTAAATTTTTCTCCTGGATTGCCTATTTTTCAAGTTTTTATAAACTTGTTTTGAGGTATCACTGATACAGAAGAGTACGTAGACCATAAGTGAACTGCTGCATGAATTTTTGCAAGGTGAACAACTATGCAAAGTCCTAAGATCAAGAAACAGAATAATACCAGCATTACAGAAGTCCATCTTTGGCCACTGCTTACCTTCATCAGGACTGCTCTCAAAGTAACCCCTTGACTTATAACCATATATTGGTTTTTCCCCTTTTTGAAGTTTATGTAAAAGTCTTTGGATTCTTTCCCTTAACACTAATTTTTTTTTTTTTAAGACTTGTTCATTTTGTTGGGGATTGTAGTGGTACATTGATAATGATTCTGCATAATAATCATTTTATGAATATATCACAACTAATCTAATTCTTCCCTGCCAATAGGTGTTTAAGTGTTTCATTTGTTTGCTAAATTCAGGTATTTCTTCAACGAACAGTCTTGTCTATGTTTTTATTTGTAGTTTTATGTGATAAGCCTTACAAATACATTTGCATTGCTTATATAGTTAGGCTTGGAATTTTAGGGTCATAGTTTGAAATGTTTAGGGTCGAGTTTGGAATCCCAAAGTGCTGTATCAGCAAAGACTCCAACCACCTGCCTGCAAGGGAGCAAGTTGCTGCACCAGAGCCAGATTGTTCATCTTTTTTATTTTTTTTTTTCATTTTGTCTATTTTGGAAAGTCTATCATTGCAGTACCACACTGTAGTTACAATTTTTATTTTGCTGGTGGGCAGCTAATGATGAGGTCACATACATTTGTCAAGCGTCTGTTCCACCCTTTTGCCTATCTTTATTACATTTTTATTATTTGCAGACATTTTCATATTAGGATGTATATCTTCTTTATCTTAATGTTTTCTTTTGATAAATAAAAGTTTATAATTTTAATATGAAACAAATCATTTTTTTATTTTATGGTTCGTTTTCTTTTTGGATATCCTGTTCATGAAATCTTTACCAATGCTGAGATCATAAAGATATTTATTCTTTTATGTTTTATAACATTTCATAATTACACCTACAACACATCTGAGATTGATGATGTTTGCTTTTGGCATAGAACGAGATTAATTTTCTTCCAAATAAGCATTCAATTGACCCAATGTAGTTCATTGAAAAGAACACTATTTTGGGGGGCACCTGGGTGGCTCAGTCGTTAAGTGTCTGCCTTCGGCTCAGGTCATGGTCCCAGGGTCCTGGGATCGAGCCCCGCATCGGGCTCCCTGCTCAGTGGAAAGCCTGCTTCTCCGTCTCCGACTCCCCCTGCTTGTGTTCCCTCTCTCGCTGTGTCTCTCTCTGTCAAATAAATAAATAAATAAAATCTTTAAAAAAAAAAGAACACTATTTTTTCCACTACAATACAATATCACCTTTGTCATAAAGCTAATGTTCTTATATTGTTAAGTGTTTTCTTAACCTCACTATTGACACACCGTTGGCCTATTTCTCTCGCTTGTGTGTGTGTGTGTCAGTACCATGCTGTCTAAAATACCATCACTTTTAAAAATATGCAGTATTACCTCTTAAACAGAAAATAACAAGTGTTGGCCTTGATGTGGAGAAGTTGGGGGGATTATTGGTGGAGTTGTTGGTACAATTGTAAAATGCTACAACTGTGATTGAAAACATTATAGAAGTTCCTCCAAAAATTAAAAACAGACTCAGCCATCCCACTTTTGGGTAAATATCCAGAACACTTGAAGACAAAGTCTTGAAGAGTATTTGCACACCCATGTTCAGAGAAGCATAGCATAGCCAAGAGGTAGAAGTGACCCAAATGTCCACCAATGGATGAATGGATTTGAAAAAAATGTTATATACATACAATGGAATATTATTCAACCTTAAAAAGGAAGGAAATCCTGTCACATGCTGCAACACGAATGAAACTTAAGGCTATTTGCTAAGTGAAATAAGCCAATCGCAAAAACAAATACTGTGATTCCATTTATATGAAATCCATATAAATCCATAGAAACAGAAAGTAGAATGGTAGTTACCAGGGGCTGTGAGACGGGAGGAAAGGCGAGTTGTGTAATAGGTATAGAGTTTCAGATTAATAAGTTGAAAAAGTTTTGAAGATTTTTTCCCACATTAATGTGAATACACTTCCTAGTGAACTGTACACTTAAAATGATTCAGAGGCTAAATTTTATGTTGATTTTTACCACAATTATTTTTCTTAAATATGTAATATGGTAAATTTCTGTATCGTTAACATTGTCTTATCTATTGGAGGCCTAGAAATTCATATGCATTTTTAAATCATCTTATAAATTTCTACAGAAAAACTAATTTGTTGAGGTTTTGGTTGGATTGATTGCATTCTATAGATCAGTTTTAAAAAACAAATTTTTACTTCTACAATTTTAAGCTTTTAATTATTGAAGATATTATATACCTTTGTTCATGTATGATGTTTAATTTCTCTGATATACTTGTAGTTTTGGGACTATAAGTCCCATATATCTTTTATTACATTGATTCCTAAGTGTTTATTTCCAAATACTATTGTGATCTTTTTAATCTCCTTTTTATTTGCTGCTAGTATGTAGAAATACTAATGATTTTATGTGGATATCATACTCAGTGATTTTGCTAAATTCAGTTATAAACCTGATAGCTCACTTATTGATTATTTTGGATTTTCTGTGTATTCAAATATGTCATCAGCAATATGACAGGCATATTTTTTAAGATTTTATTTATTTATTTATTTGAGAGAGAGAGAGTGCAAGCATGGTGAGGGAGAGGGACAAGCAGACTCCCGCTGAGCATGGAGCCCAACTCGGGGCTTGATCTCAGGACTCTGAGATGATGACCTGAGCTGAAATCAAGAGTTGGGCACTTAAACAACTGAACCGTCCAGGTGCCCAATATGACAAGGCTTTTTTTTACTTCCTTTCCCCTTATTTATTTCCTTTTCTTCTTACTTAGGCTAGGACTTCTAGTATAATGTTGAATTCAAGTGTGAATGGCAGATATACTTTTTGTTACTAATTTCAGTATAATGTAGTTGCTTTACTTATTTTGTTTTGGTACCTTAGTCTGGATATTTTTGATTGGTCTGTATGCTCAGGCCAATAATAATAAACAACTAAAAACAATTAATAATGGGGCACCTGGGTGGTGCAGTCAGTTAAGCATTCAACTCTTGGTTTCTGCTCACGTTGTGGTCTCATGGTCATGAGATCGAGCCCCACCAAGGGCTTTGTGCTCAGTGGGGAATCTGCTTGAGATTCTCTCTCCTCCTCCCTCTTTCTGCCCCTTCCCCCTCTCAAATGCACTCTCTCTCTCTCTTAAAAAAATAAATCTTAAAATATAAACAAATAAAAACAATTAAAAATTAAGCCACTTCCATAATCTTTTTTATTGTGTCTCATCTGCTGATAAACCCACCAATTGAGTTCTTAATTGCTGGAGAATATTTTTTAAGTTCTATAACTTTATTTATTTAATTAGCTATGTTCCAGTTATATGGTAAACTTCTCTATTTTTTCAGATAGCTATTCTGTAATCATAGCTTTTTGTTCTTTTTTTTAAAGATCTTTTTTAATTATTTGAGAGAGAGACAGAGAGAGCAGGAGGAAGGGAGAGGAGCAGAGGGAGAGGGAGAAGCAGGCTACCCCCTGAGCAGAGAGCCCGACGTGGGGCTTGATCCCAGGAGCCTGGGATCATGACCTGAGCTGAAGGCAGACTCTTAGCCAACTGAGCCACCCAGGTGCCCGTAATCATAGCTTTGTGAAGTCATTTCCTCATAACTGCAGTATCTGGATCACCTGTGTATTTGCTACTGTCTTATTTTTTTCTTGGTTTCTGTCATGGGATCCTCTATCTTGGAATGTCTGGTAATTTTACTTTAATGCCAGGTGTTGTTCATGAAAAATTGTATGATGTATATATATGTTGAGGAGAAAAAAACATGAGATTGTTCATAGCAGCAACCTTTATAAGAACCAAAACCCGAACACATTATAGTGCTGTCTGATATAGGATAAATAAAGTATGATTCTTTTATACAACAGACTGTCAAAAAGAAGTGAGAATGAACAAAGTGTTATTGTATGTGACCACAAAGATGATTTGCCACAAAAACAAAGTTAGCAAAGAAAAGGAAAAGCTGTAAGTAAGAGTATTTATACATATAAGGATGTACAAACAGGCAAATTAAACTCAACATTTCAGAAATCAGCATAATGATTACTTTTGGATAGATGAAGCTCTTGAGTGAGGGTTTCTGAGATGCTAAGATGCGATCATGTTCTTAAACCATGGACTGAGCGTACATGTATTTTCACTTTGTGAAAAATCATTGTCCTGGACACTTATAGTTTGTGAATTTTTTTGTATACACATTAAAGTTTGATAAATTTGAAGAGAAGAAGAATTTGCACTCACATTTGTCTCTCATGTCAAGTTGAGTAAAATCCAAATGCCTGATGACATAATGTGCTGGTAAGGCTGCAGAAAAACAGAAACTCTCATGGAAAACATTGACTGTGAAGAAGAGAAATTGGCACTATCTAGCAAAATTTTATCTGAGTCACAGTTTAACTGAGAAATCCCACCTTCTGGGTATGTATCCCAGAGGCAAACTGGCAAATGCATAAGATAATGTACCCATAAATTTCTCCTATGAAACACTGAATGGAAAGGCAAAAGACTGGAAACAAGCCAAATACCTATCAATGGGGAGCTGGTTAAATGACTAATAAATCCACACAGTGGGGTATTGGGCAACTGCAAAAAAGGAATGAAGGACATCTCTATGTACTGCTGGAAAGGAGTCGCCAGAATACATTTTTTAAAATGAAATGAAACAGAAAGGAAAGAACAGTGATTGACACAGTGTCTTTTATTTAACAAAAGAGAAGAAAACCTAGAAATGCATCTGCCAAAGTTTTCCAACAAGAATGGAAGACTAAATTATACACTCACGAAAATGGTTTCCTAATGGGAAGGGAAGGAATAGGATGGTGGTGCCGAGAATTTAGATGAAAGCAAGACTTTCCTGATAGTGCATTTTTTTCATGGTTGTATTCCTGTCATATGTATATGTTTCATACAAGACTGTTAAGTCAAAATGAAAAACAAATCCTAACTGACATGAAATCATTGGTGGGTGAAAACCGTTTTCATGGATGAAACAATAGGATGTGGAGAAACTGCCTTGAAACAATCCAGTGGGGCTTGAAGGAGATGAGTGGGGCAAAGAGCAGGGTTGAAACCGTGAAAGCTGAATGATGGAGATACGGACACATTCTGTTATTCCTCCTATTTTAGCATATGTTTGAGACTGTTTAGAATGAAAAAATCATGCCAAGAAAGAAAACCTACAATAAATATTAGGACTAACCATCTTGGTGTGGTACTATAACCAATTTTTGATGGGGAACTATTTCCACTTTTGCAATAAACGTATATTGCTTTATCTTTTTTTTTAAAGATTTATTTATTTATTTATTTTGAGAGAGAGCAAGGGGAGGGGCAGGGGGAGAGGAAGAGAAAGAATCTCAAGCAGACTCCACACTGAGCAAGAAGCCGGATGTGGGCCTCGATCCCATGACCCTGAGATCATGACCTGAGCCAAAACCAAGAGTTGGATGCTTAACCTACTGAGCCATCTAAGCGTCCAACATATATTGTTTTCTAATCAGGAAATAAAAATAACAATAATGAAACAAGCATTAAAGTAGAAATTCGAGCTTTTCTTTTGACCCATCATAGCTAAGGTCTCTAAAATAACGTATGAATTCATATGTATATGGTAAGTAGAGGACATCTCATTCATGAGAAATGAATGATGCTCATGTTTGTCTTAAAGGTTCATTTCTCCATTAACATTTGGTTAATTCTGCATTATTTTGTTTTGTTTTGCTATATTAATGATTCATATTCCTGTTTGTGCATTCAAAGTATAAATCTATTTTAACTGCAGGTTTTACAAAACATAGTTGCACATTATTTAAAGTGACTCCAAATCATAAATATAAAACTTTAAAGACATAAATCGCAGTCAGGAAAATGTATTTTATCCATACAATTTTTATTCAGTTTGATTGAAATTCTAATGAAACTTAACCACTGTTCTAACCCAGGAGACAAAAGAGCAGAACAATAGCATGAACAACAGGGACAGGGCTCTGGAGAAAGGGAAAGCCCCTGAAAGCATGCCCGTGTTTTCTTTATGGAAATGTTATGGCAAAGTGATGAATTACAGAAGTGCCTTATAAAAATCATTTGACATCTGTTTGGGGAGATTTTTACCTCTGCAGTCATAATTATGTTGTGTTTAATTGAAATTTGTTAAACAAAAAATCGGGGCAAAACTTTTCCTACTCAGCTGTTGAAGGGTAACGAGATGGTATGTTTCCCATCATTGTTTAATTTCCCTTCAAATATGGAATCTGTAGACATCAGTTTCTTTATGAAGGAGAGAGAAACTCTGCACTTGATGTACCCTAAAAATTTGTTTGCACTTAATTGAGTTTCACATTTATTTTCTAACTGAATTTGACACATGCTGTGTTAACAGAGTGATTAATTGTTGATTTGTTCCCAGGGTTCTATCAAAATTTACCTTTTTGAGTAACATCTATGTGTAAAAAAGCTGATACAATTCAGGAGCTAAATCCCAGTAAAGGAATAGGGGACAGCTATCTACTCCGCTGGTGAGATACGAGCAATCATGGTGCCCAGACCATCCTGTCCAGAAGCCTGAATTTTGGTCACTTACAAGAATGGGTTCCACATGCATTGAATTCAGTAGAGTGGCGTGATCAGAGAGGTGGACTTCTGGGACCTGCTGCTGTGTGATCCTTGGTGGCACTTTTTTCCTGGCTGTATGTGACCTTAGATGAATGACTGAAGCTCCAGTTTTCTTTGTTACAGCTACTTCATTTATAAAAATAGGAATAATGGAAATAATAACATAACCATGAGACTTAGACCATCAAGTGAGCACATATATATGGCACTTTGTGAAGCACTTATCATTCAATACTTGAAAATTTTTATAGTACTTAACTGTATATTGCTTATGCCTGAAGCACTATTTTAAGTGTGACCCAGTGTTAGCAGTATTAATGCTGAGTCTTGGCTCCATATCTCTGGAATTAGGCCATTTTCTCTTTACCCACTTAAACATCCACTTGCTTTGTCTTCACTGAGCTCCTCATCCCCATCCAGCTCTCGGTACTAGATTCATTAGTTCCATTCCTCCTTGCATCACTTAGCAAATATTGCTTGAGTATCGTCTATGTGCCATGATCTCTGTGCACTGGCTTCTTGCTCATCACACTGTTCTGCTGCTCATGCTTTATTTCTTTCAATTCCCACATACTTTTTATATTTGCCTCACAACTCCAAACATTCTGACTTGGTTCAGAAAAGCCACCCCTGTGCCCACCGTGGCTCTGCAAAATAATTCCACTGGGAGGATAGCTTGTCTGCCTTCTGATGTGGTCTTCTGAAAAGGTCTGAGAAACAAAACAAGGAGCTCTGAGAAATGCCGTGCATTAACAGTGAACTCCAAAGATGTTTTCAGGAAAGTCAATGGAGAGCGGTAAATGATGATAGGAAATTATCCCTGCTCTACTTTTGTAACAAAAAATGGCAATGCTCCCTGAAATTCTTGCAGACAGACAGATAGATAGAGCCAAAACAACTGAAAAACAAATGCTAACAGTAGGCATAAACTAATAAAGTCTAGTTGATATTGCCCTTATGAAATTTGTGATCTGAAGGCTAGATTGAAACTTTTGTAATTAATAGATTGGTCTTCATGGATAAGCACACAGGCCAGTAAGAAGAAGAGCATCAGGCAAACAGATGGAGTGCCTCAGGCAATTGAACACTCTTTGCATGGCCATGGTTGAGTACATTTTAACAGGCAAGATTTCCGCCATAAGTACCTAGAAAACTAGACAAAATATATGAAATAACTGTGTTCAGACATCAGCCAACAGGCAGTACAGGATGGTAATCCCCGAAAGGAAACAAATGGAGTGAACATTATCATGATTACCTCAATTCTGCCTGAAGGCACCTTCCACATGGCAGCACAGGGAAAGAAAGCCTGAGCGGAACTCAGCAGTTTTTTTTTCTGAGCTGAAGGGAGAGATGAGAGTTTGGAGCGTGGAGGTAGCTGGAATTTGTAACAGACTTTAAGATTCTGCATAGGTGTTCCCTGTAACTCTTCAGCTGTGGATGTACAGGTCAGGAGTCCAAGAAAAAAGTATGAGAGAAAGAACAACTACTTGGAGCTGTGGGCTGAAAAGCTAGCAAAGTTTGCACAAGAGGATGTTCAAGTTCCAAGCAGCCAGATGGTGAAATCTTGTTGAACCCCCCGGTGACAGGAAAGAACCCAGAATGTCCACACCCTAAAAGAAACATGAGCCAAGTATTTGTTCACAGAAGTAGGTACCAGCAAACACTAGATAAGCCAATGAGGAGGTTGAGCTATGATTTTTCAGTGAATGTGAGCTAGGGGATTTTCACCTTTCTGAAGACTCTGCAGCAATGAACCCCACTAAGACCCACAAGAAAATTCGGGGAGAATTGTAAGAAAGCTCCTCCAGGGTGCAGGAGTCTGGGGAGTGGGCAAGCAATACCTAGACTTCTCCCTGACTCATGTCCTTCATGGAGAAATGACTTAATCTCCAGACAGAAGGCCATCCAAATGGGTAGGTTGATGGGATCCTACTGCAGTTGGGAAAAGGGAACGGGGCCACCACGGTAAGCCACCCAAACCTGTCTTCTTTCCCTCTAGGGAACAAAAATGTTATCTTTAGGGGATATGGCATCAAAACTGTATTGTGAGGGTGCTAGTAGAAATAATCACAGCTGGGAACAATAGGGATAGGAAAATGGCTCTAATCCAGGGGACCCAGCATTACACCTTGAGGAAGAGCAGGAACACTGCTTTACAAATTGTAGCCCAAGACCAAGACAAAAGTAGAACATCAGAGCGAACTCGTTGCCCCTCCAGCTGCTGCAAATGGTGACGGTTGAGTAAAGCAGCAGCGGAATAAACACAGGAGTGTGAAAGGGACAGCCTCTCTAGAGGGCAGTGAGAAAGAGAAGACACAGAGATCAGCGAGGAGGCTTTCACTAGATGAATTTGAAGTCTCTGGTGTACCAACAAGTGTAAAAACCAACCTGGCTCCTGATAAAATTAACATCAATACACATACACAGTAAGGGCTCTCAGGAGGAAAAGTGTGCTTATCTTCAAGCATACAAATATTTACCTTAATATCCTTTGTCTTACACAATGGGTCCGGTTTTCAGTGAAAAATTATGGTGCAGAAGAAAAGGCAAGGAAACACAGTTATAAAGCAATCCCCAGAACCACACTCACATAGGAAGCAGATGATACATCTACAGGGCAGGGAACTGAGGTGGACATGTTAGACGTTCTAAAGCAGGGATTCTCAGCTGGGGCGGGGAGGTGCTGCCCCCACCCTGGGACATCTGGCAATGTCTGGAGAATTCTGATCTCAACCAGGGGGCTGTTAATAGCATCCAGAGGGTAGAGGCCAGAGATGCTGCTAGGTGTCCTGCAAAGAGCAGCCCCTGACGACAAAAAATCATCCAGTCCCAAATATGAATAGTGCTACGGTTGAGAAATTTTGCTTAAAAAAAAAAGTAAAGAAAATGTAAGACCAGATAGGAAATTTTACCTGGGAGATAAAGTATAAGAAATAATCCATGGAAGATGCTAGAAAACAAGCAAACAAATAAACGATCATACAAAAAACCCACAATAATAGAAAAAAAAAAAAAAAAGAATGTCTGATGGGCTCCTTAGTAGACCCAAGGAAAAAAATCAGTCAAGTTAAAGATAGGCCAATAGAAAAAACCCAAACTGAAAAGCAAAAAGAGAAACAAGAGTGGAAAGACTCCCCAAAGAAGTGAACATTTCAGAATTGTGGGAATTTAGCCAATAAAACACCATAGTTGGAATCAGTAGATGAAGCAAAAGAGAGAAAAGACAGAACTATTTCTAACAATTTTGGCCAAGAATTCTCCAAAATTCCTGACATATATGAACTGCAATCCAAGAATCTCATCGAATTTCAAGGAACATGAGTAGCAAATGACACAAACACTCAGGTATAGCAGTCAAGTTGCTAAAAATCAAAGGTAGTGTGCACCCTGCAGGAGCATATATATTAAACTTGGAAAGATACAAAGAGGGGCATGACATCTGCCCAGGAGTAACATGATTTGTTAACACTACTTTACACTGAAATATGGTTAAGATGGTAATCTTTATGGTGCTTTTTTTCACCACAATAAGCGTAAAAAATTAAAATATTTTTCAAAAGCTTAAGAAAAAATATTGAAGAAGCCAAAGAAGAGAGACCCACTACATAGTGTGCATTCGGAATGGCAGTCATATTGCCCTCAAAGAGATGAAAGCCGTTCTTGGGTGGGGAGGGGGGAGCAAAAAATCTTCTCTTTTGCCATGGTCTGTAGCCATGAAAAAAATGTTTGTATTGAGAAAAATGTTATTCATTGATATTTAACTTTTATATTTAAGGAGAAATTTAAATTTAGTTAATTTTTCCCTTAAGGGGGAGGCATAATAATGATGAAAAGAAGGTTGACTGAGACCACTCCTTGCAGAAGAATAAGGATCGGCCTCATCTGAAGAAATCTGTCGATAAGTACTCCCAGAAGAGAGGCCTTAACTGAGTATCCCAGAAAGACCTCATTGTGGTTTTCCCAGGGTTGAGGCGCACCACCAGCCTGCACTACACAGAACGATTCTGAGAACACCTCTCCGGAGGGGAAAACAGGCAGCCAAGAGGACTTACCTGTCATCAGCCCTGGTGCCAAGTCCCAGCTACGCCAGCTCTCATGTTGGAATCCCTCCTTGGAGATTGTATAGAAAAGTTACTGCACATTGGCTTATGATGATTATGTTGAGAAAGCGGTTTTAGTAAACAGTTCCCCAGACTTGGTGATTCAGAAGGCGGCTTGGAACTGATAGCTTTTAACGAACTCTTATCTTAAGTTGTGGTTATGTTTTTTAAAAGGGTTTTAATCCTTGGAGACACCCTGATTCCACTTACAGGTGGAATTAAAGGATGTCTGTGACTTACTATAAAAGGTTGGAGGGGTAGGAAGTGGGCAGAAACATGAATTGAACAAGATTGACCAGGAGCTGATAATCACTGACGCTGGGTGATGTGTTTATAAACAGTGTCTGCCCCTAGTGTGATATTTACTAAAGTAGAATATTAGAGGGTTATCTGAGATCACCGAGAGGTGCTTTAGTGTGAACGCTAGTTTGCCAGGATGGAAATTTAATTCTCATGAACTAATTTTACCTTAACATTCAAGGTATGGGTTGATACAGGATATCAACAGGATACAGGATCTCAAATGATGTATTCGGGATTTTCCCCTTATGCCTCCCACAGAGCCATTTAACTCTACACTAACTATATTCTTTATTATTATTATTATTATTATTATTATTATTATTATTATTATTATGTTATGTTAACCACCATATATTACATCATTAGTTTTTGATGTTTCCATGATTCATTGTTTGCGTACAACACCCAGTGCTCCATGCAGAACGCACCCTCTCCAATACCCATTACCACGCTAACACAACCTCCCACCCCCCCCAGAACACTCAGTTTACACTAACTATATTCTTAAACAATCTCCTGACATATGGCAGACAATACAGCCACAGGCCATTCCAGCCTTGCAATTTTTTCAAAATACTCTCACTGTAAAGAGAGTGACCCCTCCCTTCTGTGCCCCTTTACATACTGAACAGTGTCTATTAAACTCGCCAAATCGTGCTGGTTGGTCCTGCCCTGGTCACTGTACCCAAGGGACAAAAGGGGTGAAGGGCATGGCCAGGTGTGCTCATCAACCCCCAGCTCATGGGAGAGGATGCAGGATCCCATGAGTGGCAAGACAAATCCTTACATTGGCCCCCGAAGACCCTCATGCTTGTGACCACTCGTAACTCTGTGCCTACATCTCCCAGTCTGCTCCAGCCACACTGGTCTTCCTGCTATTCCCCTGATATCCCAGGAGCACCCTCACATAATGACTTCAGACCTTGGCTGCAATATGCTTCCCCCAGAATCCCCATGGCTAACTCCCTAACCACCTTCAAGTCTTGGCTTGGAAGTTTCAAGTGTTATCTTACCTCCTCCTCTCTCAATCTCCCTTATTCTATGGAGTTCCTCCTACACAAGTGTCTTACATTTCTGTAGCATAATACACAGAGGGGGGCAGCTAGCAGAGAGACTGGCAAGGTGTCAGCATTACACTTGGTAGTGAAAAGTGTTATGGCAGCAGGTTATGATAACAAGCTTGGACTTCAGCCTGTGGGCATTGGGAAATCACTGAAGGCTTTTGCAAATGGAAGTGTCATAATCAGGTTCATCTAAAAATGTTCTCTCTGGCTGAAGGATGAAAAATGAACCAGAGAAGCCAAGATGGAAGACGGGAAGACTGACTTCAAGCAATGCGGAAAGAAGTGAGCGACTGGCCCAGATAGAAAGACGTGCCATCCTACCCAGGGCCCGTGTGGGACAAGGCATCTTCTGAAGTTGCTCACAGTATACGATGTTTAGAGTCTTTGCCAGAACTCAGTTAATATAGCTTTCTTCTTATAAATAAAAGTTGACTATATAGCAAAAAAGTAGAGTCCTTGGTTTATAGTGCACTTTCAGAAATTATCAGTTGGATCTCCAACTGAAAAGTCTAAATTTAGAGAACACTTCAAGACATAATTACAGGTAGTATAGGACCAAGTGTATTTTTTTTTTTAAGAGAGAGAAAGAGAATGTACATGCAAGAAGTGGGATGAGGGGGCAGAGGGAAAAGGGGAGAGAATCTTAAGCAAGCTCCACGGTGAGCATGGAGTCCCACGTGGGCCTCGATCTCCCAACCTTGAGATCATGACTGAGTGGAAATCAAGACTTGAGCCCTTAATCGACTGAGCCACCCAGGCGCCCCTAGGATTGAGTGTGTCTTAATTGAAGGCAAAGGAATGTGAGGATTTCAGCTTGGGAAGTGTCAGCTAAGGAGCACCTTAAGTCTGGCTAAGTCTGTGTATATTTATGATAACACGTGACCAAGGGGCTCACCCACAATTAGTTTACTGCAAGCTAAGTCCTTCAGGTATTCGACGTGAACTGCCAAATGTCAGAATGTGACCTTCACACAGAGATGACTAGAGCCTCCTCCCCAAGTTAAGAAGGGTTTCTACTCCAAAAGGAAAGCTTCTACTAGACACATATTTAAAATCCATTACTTTGATTTTTATTATGCAAAATGTTGTGCAATAATATTGTCATTTCATTATGTAATATTGTTGTTACCGTACACCCCCACACCCAGTTTCCCGCCATTGGCCTATTGTAGAATCCCGCATAGTGCCTGTGTTACAAATAACAACAAATATTACTAATTATTACTAACTGAAGCCCATGCTTCATTCAGATTTCCTTAGTTTAAACCTAATGTCCTTGTTCTGTTCCAGAACACGCAAACGCCATTTTACATTTCTTTGTCATGTCTCCTTGGGCTCCTGTTGGTTGTGACATTCTCAGATGCTCCTTGTTGTTGGTGACCTTGACAGTTTTGAGGAGTCATGTCAGGGACTTTGTAGAATGTTCCTCAATTTGGATTCATCTGATGATTTTCTCATGATTACACTTGGGTTATTGGTTTGGCGAGGAAGGCCACAAGCTAAAGCGCCATTTTCACACACCAAGGTGCATGGTATGGACTGGACTCTCACTTTGATGTTGACCTTCGTCATCTGGCTAAGGTTGTGCTGTTAGGTTCTCCACCACAAGTTGCTCTTATTGCCCCCTTTCCATAATGTACTCTGAAAAGTCATTATGTGAAGCCCACACTTTAGGGGTGGGGATTATGCTCCTCAAATATGCTGTATGAATTATTTGGAACTTTTTCTGCATGGGAAATTTATCTTTTGTCCTGCATTTATATATTTATTCAGTTGTTCATTTATATTATATGGCCTCATAAACATGAATTTTCTACTTGGAGTTATAATCCAACTCTATTTTCTTGTTTTATTGCTCTAGCTTTTCCAGCTTTGGCAGGTGGGAGCTCGCTCAGTTGGCTCCTGTATCCATTTGCCATACTCCCATCACTGTGGGGGTTTTATTGGAGCACTTCCTTACTGGATGACACCATAACAAGCCCCAGGTCCTCTTGTCTATTTCTGGGCCCAGTCCAAGCATCAGCCACTTCTCCAAGGAGTCCTAGCTCCTTTTACTGGGGAAAGGTATCAGAATTTATGGCACTTTCCCATACCCCATAGTGCAGTTAATTTTTTTTTCCTGTTCTGTATTCCATCCTGGATTCTGTGGACCTCCTAAAGACATTCTTTTAATACACAAGTTTCAATCTTTGTGCCAAAGAGTGCAATATTTTTTGAGAAATAGTGTCAGGTATCTACTATGAAATTATGGCACAGAAAGGTTTCAATCTAAAAACCTAACCCTTACCAACCATTTCAACCATTCATCTTTTTTACTGTCCCTATAAGTTTACCTTTTCCACAATGTCGTATACTTAGAATCAAGCAGCATCTAGCTTTTTGAGACTGGCTTCTATCAATTAACAATATGCATTAAAGATTCATTCATGCTTTTTGTACCTTGATAGTTCATTTCTTTTCATCATTGAATAATATTCTCTTGTATGGTTGTACTACATTTTGGGTATCAATTCACCTATTAAAGGTGATCTCATGACTCGTGAGATAACGACCTGAGTCCTAAGCTTAACTGACCGCACCACCCTAGTGCCCCATAGTTCTGTTTTTAATTCTGTTTTTAATTTTTGAGGAACCTCCATACTGTTTTCCATAGTGGTTGCACCAATTTACATCCCACCAACAGTGTGCAGAGCTTCCATTTTCTCCATATCCTCCAACACCTCTTAACCTTTTTGTTTATTGTTTCCTCTAAATCTACTTTTTTAAGAGTTTTTATCATGAGTGGATGTTGTGCTCTATCAAGTGTTTTTTCTGTATCTATTGAAATGAGCATATAGTTTTTATCCTTTCTCTTGTTAATGTGATGCATCATGTTGATTGATTTGCAACTATTGAACCATCCTCACATCCCTGGAATAAGCCCCCAGTCGATCATGGTGAATGATTTTATAATGTATTGTTGGGTTTGGTTTGCTAATATTTTCTTGGGGATTTTTGCATCTGTGATCATCAGAGATATTGGCCTATAAATCTTTTTTTTTTTTTTTGTAGTGTCTTTACCTGGTTTTGGTATCAGGGTAATGCCAGCCTTGTAGAATGAATTTGGAAATTTTCCTTTCTCTTCTATTTTTTGGAATAGTTTGAGAAGAAATAAGTATTAGCTCTTCTTTATAAATGTTTGGTAAAATTCAGCTGTGAAGCCATCTGGCCCTGGAATTTTGTTTGTTGGGATTTTTTTGATTACAGATTCAATTCCTTTGCTAGTATTCATTCTGTTCAAACTTTATATTTCTTCCTGATTCAGTTTTGGAAGGTTATGTGTTCCTAGGAATTTATCCATTTCTTCTAGGTTGGCCAATTTGCTGGTATATAATTTTTCATAATAGTCTCTTGTAATCTTTTGTACTTCTGTAGTTTTGGTTGTTATTTCTCCTCATTCATTTCTTATTTAATTTATTTGAGTCCTCTCCTATTTTGAGTCTGGATAAAGGTTTACCAATTTTATTATCTTTTCAAAGAACTGGCTTCACTGATCTGTTTTATTGGTTTTTTTAGTCTCTATTTTATTTATTTCTGCTTTAATCTTTATTATTTCCTTCCTTCCACTAGCTTTGGGCTTTGTTTGTTCTTTTTTCCTAGGTCCTTTAGGTGTAAGATTAGGTTGTTTATTTGAGATTCTTCTTGCTTCTTGAGGTAAGCCTGTATTGCTATAAACTTCCTTCTTAAAACAGCTTTTGCTGCATCCTAAAGAGTTTGGACCATTGGATTTTCTTTCTTTTCTTTTCTTTTTTTTTTTTTTTTAAGATTTATTTATTTGAGAAAGAGAGAGAGAGAGAACACATGAGTGGGGAGGGGCAGAGGGAGAAGGAGAGGGAGAACCTCCAGCAGACTCCCTTCTGAGTGTAGAGCCTAACACGGGGCTTGATCCCACGACCCTGAGATCATGACCTGAGCTGAAATCAAGAGTTGGACCATGACCAACTGAGCCATCCAGGTACCCCTGGGCCATTGTATTTTCATTTTCATTTGTCTCCATGTATTTTGTTATTTCCTTTTTAATTTCTTGGTTGGCCCATTTGCTGTTTAGTAGCATGTTATCTAGCCTCCATGCATTTGTGTTCTTTCCAGATTTTTTTCTTGTGATTGATTTCTAGTTTCTGACCACTGTGGTCAGAAAAGATGCATGATATGATTTCCATCTTTTTAAATTTATTGAGACTTGTTTTATGGCCTACCATGTGATCTATTCCAGAGAAGGTGCCACATGCACTTGAAAAGAATGCCTGTTCGCTGTTTTGGGGTGCAGTGTTCTAAATATATCTGTTAAATCCATCTGATCCAGTGTGTCATTCAAAGTCATTAATTCTCAATTTTCTACACTTGTTAACTCTTGATTTTTTGAAAACAGCCATTCTAAAAGGTGTGAGGTAACATCTTACTGTGGTTTCGATTTGCATTTTCCTGATGATTAGTGATGTTGACCATTTGTATATCTTTTTTTGGAAAGATGTCTACTCAGATCCTTTGCCTATTTTTTAATTGGGTAATTTGTTTATCTGCTATTGAATTGTATGAGTTCCTTATGTATTTTGGATATTATCAAATATGTGGTTTGTAAATATTTTCTCCCATTCCCTAGGTGCCTCTTCATTCTGTTGATTGTTTCCATTTGGAGAAGCAATCATCTCTTCCAGATTTTATGGACTAGCATCAATAAGGAGAGAGCTCCACCTGTAGCTGAGGCACATTGGAACATCCTATGGCTCCAATTCCAGTAGCTTGAGGCACGAGGTGTGGGTGGTATGTAATGGCTCCAGGTTGGGGGGTTGGGTTGTGCACAGTGTCTCATGGGCTCAGGCAGCTGGGGTTCACAACCATTACAACTGTGTGATTCTTGGTGATGAGAACTGTGGGGGTCCACTGTGGCTGGAAAGGCTGTTGGGGTACTCAGTGATGTCCCTAGGCCCAGCAGCAAGGGACCAGGTAAGCAGCTGTGATGGCTAGGGCCAGTGGTGTGCACCCACTTGGCTGTGGAGTCTGGTGCAGGCATATGCATGGTGGTGAGCACCCAGACCAGCAGCAGGGGCTGGGATCAGCTGCCTGCACGTGCAGTTGCTAGGGCCAGAGCTGATGGTGTACACACTGTGGCTACAGAGGTATATGGGCTCGGGTAGCTGGATTCTGCGAAGTCAAAAACCTGCAGCGTTTCAAGGGGTCCACGGTTGTGCTGGCTTTTGATTTTCTCAGCCCCAAAAGTTGTGGGGGTGCATGTAGCAGACTGCTGAGGTCTGCAATCACGAACACTGCAGGGTCCTCAGTGGTGAAAATTGTTGGGGTCCACAGATTCCACAAGAGCTATTGAGGTCCTCAGCAGTGAAGATGTCTGGGTTTCTCTATAGAGCAGGCCAGAGGGGACCATGGTCATTCTTGCCATGTGGCTTATCCTGGCAGCCCCTGTCCTTCTTTGTTCCTACCTGGAGCCAGACATTTCAGCTATGCTGATCTCCAAGCGATCTGGTTGGGTTCAACTGGATCCTTCATTCAGTGCCCTGAAAGGCTGGGGAAGCTATGGCTCACTCTGCCCATGATTTCCCTGCAAGGAAATCATGGATAGGGGAGTTAGTTCCCTCTTGGCTCTGAACACTGCTGTACTGGGGCATGGGAGGATGCAGGCAGAGTGAAACTATTCTCCCTATCCTTTTTGTGTAGTTATTATCAGCTTTCTTGCTCCTCTGTGTTGTTACAGCTTCTCAAGTACACTCCAGAGCTCTTGCCAAGCTACTTTCATTTGTGGACAGCTATCAAATTGTATTTTTATTGAAGGACAGAGCCTGGGATCCCCTACTCCATCATATTGGTGGCTCATTTTTTAGTTAGGTTGCTTTCTTATTGTTGAGTTTTGAGAATTCTTTATTATTTGGACATAAGTCATTTATCAGAGAGATGTTCATGAAATATTTTTTCCCTGTCTTTGTCTTGTCTTTACATTCTCTTAACAGAGTCTTTTTTGGGGCACCTAGGTGGCTCAGTCGGTCAGCATCTGCCTTCCGCTCAGGTCGTGATCTCAGGGTCCTGGGATCGAGCCCCACATTGGGCTCCCTGCTCAGCGGGGAGCCTGCTTCTCCCTCTGCCTGCTGCTTCCCCTGCGTGTGCTCTCTCTCTCTCTCTCTTGCTCTCTCTGTCAAATAAACAAAATCTTTAGGAAAAAAAAAGAGTGTTTTTTTTTTCTTAACAGAGTCTTTCACAGAGCAGAAGTTTTTCATTTTAATAAAATACAACTAAACACTTTTTCTTTATTTCACTGTGCTTTCAGTGTTGTCGCTAAAATATTGCCAAACTCGAGGTCACTTCAATTTTCTATATTTTTTTTCCTTCCAGAACTTAGAGTTTTACGTTTTACATTTAGCTCTATGATTGATTTTGAGTTAATATTTGTGAAAGTTGTAAGGTCTGTGTCTGGGTTCGTTTTTTGCATGTATTTTTTTGCATATTTATATCCAATTTTTTCAACACCGTTTGGATAAAATATCCTTTCTCCATTAAGTGTCCTTGCTGCATTGTCGGGGGAGGGGGGGGGCACTGCAGGCTCTGTTTTGTTGTATTGGTCTATTTGTCTACACTTTCTCCACTACCATGCTGCTTTACTTTCTGTAGCTTTAAAGTAAGTCTTGAAAATGGGTAAATCCTTCAACTTTGTTCTTCTACATATTATGCTGGCTTTTCCAGGTCTTTTGTCCTTCCATATAAACCAGAAAAGCCGTTTGTCAATACCTTCAAAATACCTTTTTGGGATTTTGTTGAGATGGCACGGAATCCGTAGTTCACACAGAGAAGAATTAACATGTCATCAAGGTTGAGTCTCTTAATCTTAGATCTTTTTAATTCATTACTCAGAGTTTTGTGGTTTTCCACATATAGATCCCATACGTAATTTGTCAGATTTATAACTATTTTGGTTTTTGGTGCTATTGCAAATGATGGGGTTCTTTTTTCTTTATTTCAAATTCCAACTGTCCATTGTTGATACACAGGAAAGCAGCTGACTTGTGTATAACTTTGTCTCTCGTGACTTTTTTTATACTTGATTATTAATTAGTTCCAGAAGATTTTCTCTCTATTGTTTGGAATTTTCTGCATAATCATGTCATCTAAACAGAGGCAACTGTGTTTCTTCCTTTCCAATTTGTGTACTTTTTATTTCTTTTTCTTGTCTTCTGATACTAGCTAGGACTTCTAGCACAATCTTAAATTGGAGAGGTGAGGCATCATCCTTGCCTTGTTCCTTATCTTCACGGGAAAGCATCTAATTTCTCCCCATTAACTGTTAGCCGTATATTTTTGTAGATATTCTTTATCAAGTTGAGAAAGGTTTTTTCAATTTGTTTTGCTGAGAGTTTTTACGATAATCGGATGTTGAATTTTGTCAAATGTTTTTTCTTCATCCATTGATAAAATCGTGTTATATTTCCTCAAGTGGTAGATGAAATTGCTGAATTTCAAATATTGAGCCAGCCTACTTTGGATAAATCATACTTGGTATATTTATTGTATAATTCTTTTTGCACTTTATTAGGTTTATTGGGTAATAGTTTGTTGAGGCTTTTTTGGATTGCTTTTCATGAGAAATACTCATCTATAGAGTTCTTTCTCATAATGTCCTTATTTGGTTTTAGTATTAGTATAATGCTGGCCTCATGCAATGAGTTAAAAAGTGATCCTCTGCTTCTATTTTCTGGAAGAGATTGTGGAGAATTGCTATCATAAATTCTTTAAAAGTTTAATACTCACCAGTGAAACCACTGGGCCTAGTTATTTCTTTGTTCGAAGGTTAGTAATTACTAATTTAAATTTTTTTATAGATTTAGCCCTTTTCTGATGATCTATTTGTCCTTGTGTGAGTTTTGAAAATTTACATAGTGCAAGAAATAGTCCCATTTCATCTAGGCAATCAAATTAATAGGCAGAGAGTTGTTTATTGTATTTATTCAACTTCTAATGTCCACGGGATCAGTAGTGATGAGATCTCTTTCAGTTCTGCTATTAAAAATCTGTGTCATCTATCTTTTTTTCTTCATAAGCTGGACAAGAAGTTTATCATTTTACTGATCTTTACAAAGAACAAGCTTTTGATTCTATTGATTTTCTCTAGTGTTTTCCTGTTTTTAATTTCATTGATTTCTGCTTTAATTTACATTTTTATATTCTTCTCCTTCCTTTACCTTAAATTGCTCTACTCTTTCACTGGTTCCCTAAAATGAAAGCTTAGATTATTGATTTTAAGTATTTCACCTTTTCTAAAATACGCCCTTGATACTATAAAATTCTAAGTAAAACACTGCTTTCATCATCTCCCACAAAATCTGGTAAGTTGTATATTCATTTCATTTAGTTCAAAGTACATTTTATTATTTTTTATTTTTTCTATTTTATTTTATTCTATTATTTTTTTGTTATTATGTTCAGTTAGCCAACATATAGTACATCATTAGTTTTTGATAGAGTGTTCAACGATTCATTAGTTGCATATAACGCCCAGTGCTATCTTGAGACTTCTTCTTTGACCCATGTGTTATTTTGAAGTGTGTTGTTTAATCTTCAGTGACTTGTGTATTCTCCAGCTATTGTTATGTTAGTGATTTCAACTTTAATTCCACTGTGGTCTGGGAACATAGTTACCATGATCTCTGTTCTTTTAAATTTGTTAGGGTGTCTTTTTTGGACCAGGATGTTGGCTGTTTGGGTGACTAGTCTATGCAAGCTTAAAAAGTGTATATTCTTCTGTGGTTGGATAGGGTGTTCTATGAATATCATTTAGATCAAATTGATTGATATACTGCTCATGTCAACTCTGTACTTACAGATTTCCTCTCCATTTGTTCTATAAGTTACTCAGGAAAGGGTGTTGAAGTCTGTTACTAAAATACTGGATTCACCTATTTTTCCTTGCTTTTTTCCTTTTCCAATTATTGCTTCTGTGTTCAGGTGCACATACGTTTAGGATTGCTCTGCCTTAGTGAAGTGGCCCCTAAATCATGAAATGCCTTCTTTATCTCTAAAAATTTTCGTTCTTTACAGTGTGCTATGTTTGAGATTAATATAGCACTCCAGACCTCTTTGATTTCTGCAATTAAAGTGTGTTTTCAACATTACTTTACTTCTTACCTAACAAGTCTTAACATCTAAAATTGGTTTCTCAGTTGAGTGTCCAACTCTTGATTTTGGCTCAGGTCTTGATCTCAGGGTCATGATCTCAGGGTCATGAGATCAAGCCCTGTGTTGGGCTCCAAGCTCAGCATGGAGTCCACTTGTCCTTCTTCCTCTGCCCCTCTCCCCACTCTCTCTCTCTCAAATAAATAAAATCTTTAAAATAAAATAAAATAAAACAAAATAGGTTTTATCCTAGACAACATATAGTTCTGTCTTATCTGTTTGCTTGTTTTCTTTTAACTGGTACATTGTTTAATTTGAGTAGTTAGGATATCAATATATAAAGTAATTATTGATGTAGTTGGATCAATATCTACCATATTTCTACTATCTTTCTATTCATGCAGCTTTTGTTTATTTCTTTCCCCACCCTCTTCTCTGCTTTTTGTGGTTGTAATTCAACCTTTTATATGATTCCATTTTATTTCCTCTATTAGCATACCGGTTATATTTTATTTTTACTTTTTTAGTGGTTGCCCTAGAGTTTGCAGTATACAATTTGAGCTCATCTAAATCCCTATTCAAAAAATTCTATACCACATCAGGTGTAGCATTTTTACCTTATAACAGATTACTCCCAATTCCTCCCATCCTTTATGGCGTTGCTATGATTCATTTCACTTATCTCTATGCCATGGGCCCCTAGTATATTGTTACTATTATTACTTTAAACAATTATCTTCACATCAGGTAAGAACCTTAAAAATACAGGTTTTATTTTATCTTCTTATATTCCTTCTTCAATGGTCTTCCTTTCTTTCTGTAGTTCAAGTTTCTGATCTATATAATTTTCCTTTGCACTGAAGAATTTATTTTAACTATCTTATAAAACAGATCTGCTGGTGATGAATTCCGTCAGTGTTTAATTACTTGAGGAATTCTTAATTTTCTCTTCACTGTGAAAGATACTTTCACTACGTGTAGAATTCTGAACTGGTAGTATTTTGCTTTCAACAATTTCATATTTACCCCACTCATCTTTTGTTTGCATGGTTTCTCATGCGAATTCACAGCAATTCTTACCTTTGTCCTCCATAGGTAATGCGCCTCCCCACTCTGGTTTCCTTCAAGATTTTCCTTTAGTCTGTTGTTTTGTTTAATTTTGTTTTTGTTTTTGTCTTTGTTTTCTGTTTTTTAAATTTTGAAAACAGTATGCCTTCGTGTAGAGTTTTTGTTATTTATTTATCCTGCTTGGTGTTCTCTAAGCATCCTGAATCTTTCTCTTAATGTCTATCATTAGTTCTGGAAAGTTCTTGGCCATTATTACTTCCAAATTTCTTCAATTCTGTTCTCTACTACTTCTCATATATTCCAATTACACATATGGTACACCTTTTGAAAACATCCCATAATTTTTAGATATTTTATTCTTTTTTTCCATTTTCTTTTTTCTCTTCGTATTTTCAGTGTATAGCCTACTGATAAACTCATCAAAAGCATTCTTCATTAGTGTTACAGAGTTTGGGATTTTAACATTTCCTTTTGATTCTTTCTTAGAATTTCTATCCCTAAGCTTGCATTCCCCGTTGTTCTTGAATGTTGCTTACTTTCTTCATTAGAGTCCTCTACATTTTAATAATACTTATTTTAAATTCCCTGTCTGATTATTCTTTTTTATTTATTTTTATTTAAATTCAGTTAGCCAAGGTATAGTACTGATTATTCTAACTGCTTCTGATGCTTGCTTTGTGTCTTCGGATTGTGGAGTTGTTGGTTTTTTTTGTTTGTTTGTTTGTTTTGCCTTTTGGCATGCCTTATAATTTTTGTTGAAAGTGGAATATGTTGCGCTGCATAACAGGAATTGAGGCAAGTGTTTAGATTTATGTTAATTGGGCCAAGAGTCAGGCTGGTTTAATATTTGCTGTAGGTATAAATGTCTGAAACTTCCCATTCATTTTGCATCCTTGTCTGTGCCTCCTGTCATGTTCTTGAGCTTCCCTGAAACTTCCTCCTTGGATTACATGAGTTTATTTCAGCTCTTTCCAGTGTAATCCGTGTTACAAACCTGGGGTCTTGGTGTGGTGGTGAGGAAGGGGGAGGGGAAAGTTCTGTGACCTTAGGATTATATCTTGGTACTACAGGAGACTGTGTTACTGGGCTCTGACTTCACCAGTGTCTCTCAGCTCTTTATTTGCCCTCTTAATTGAGAATGGAAGGGTAAGAGGACTGGAGTAGGAGAAATCTCCTTCCTCCAGGTGGGATGAATCTTGGATAAAGCCTTTCTCCCTAGAGTCTAGGTCTCTGTTATGGAGCATACGCTGGGGATGTTCCACAATGTATGTCTGCCCTCCCTCTGCCAAAGCAACAGTGCTTATGTCTTTCTGGGTCTGGGCTGATGGTGAACACAGTATGTGGGGACCCAGGGGCTCCTGACTCTCATGTTAGTCCGTGCTCATCCTCCAGCAGCTTGTTGAAATAATCATGTAAGCCTTCCTGTGAGTGTATGGCTTCCTGAAGCACATCTCATCCGTAAGTCTCAGGACTTAGTATCTCCTGAGATTGAGAGCTGAGCATTTGCCCAGCATTTCTGTTCTTTTATGGGTTCAAGATCTTCCTTTCAAATCCCAAATACTTCCCAATGAATTATCTGCCTTTCTTCATCTCCATTTCTAAGATCCGAAGAAAAGCCAGCATCTTTCTTTTTTTTTTTTTAAGATTTTATTTATTTATTTGAGAGAGAGAGAGAATGAGAGAGAGAGAGCATGAGGGGGGGAGGGTCAGAGGGAGAAGAAGACTCCCCGCCGAGCAGGAAGCCCGATGTGGGACTCGATCCCAGGACTCCAAGATCATGACCTGAGCTGAAGGCAGTCGCTTAACCAACTGAGCCACCCAGGCACCCCAGCATCTTTCTTACCTGGAATATTGCAATGGTCCCCTCACTGATCTCCACACTTCTACCCTTGTGCTCCAGCTTCAATCAATTCTACATGCCACCCAGAGAAATGTTCTAAAATGCAGATTAAATCAGTTCCCTCCTCTGCTTACAGCTCATCAGAGGTGGTAATGGAAATTGAACTGTGAATGCTTCTGTGTACAATTTTAAGGTTTTGTACATGCAAAACATGATGAAATGATAGCTAAGGAATATAAGATCCTTCCTATGGAAAGAACAAAAAAATGTGGAGAGATGACCATGGTTAGAGACATCATAAAATATGGGAAACACCTGGATGCATGACAACAGCATGAGAAGGGCAGAGAATATTGGAAGATGAGTTTGGGGATGGTCAAGTCCTTGAGATGCGTAGTGGTGGGCGCACTAATTAATACAAGGACCCTGATCACTCTTCAGGATGCTGCGATACATGGAAAATGGGAGCCCCGGGTACTCTGTGGACAATGCCAGGTTACACAGGAGGATTAACTGGAAGTCTTTCTAAGGAGCAGTTGGATACTCAGATACACTCCTTCACTTTAAGCACCAACAAAGCTACCACACCTTTGCCCTAGAGAATAAAAGCAAATGTGGAATAAATTTGACTCACCAAAGAAACTAAAGCAAATGAACTTAGGAAGCAGACACCAGTCAGAGCTAAAGGCAAAAATGAGGTACCACAGTGACAAAAAGGGATCAGATGAAGATGTGTAAACAATTGTCCGCATAACATGTTTCTATGGTGCTCCGTGAACATAGGAAGAAGTAACTAAATGAATGAGTGAGTGAGGAGGGAAAGATTTAAATAGTTGACTTCTACATATTTCATTTTATGGTTTTGAGATTTTACAATTTTTCCAAATATCTCCCTAGAAAGAAAACCTTTAGAAGTTAACTGTTGGGGCGCCTGGGTGTGTCTGCCCTCAGCTCAGGTTATGATCTCCGGGTCTTGGGATTGAGCCCCATGTCAGGCTCCCTGCTCAGCGGGGAGTCTGCTTCTTCCTCTGCCCCTCCCACTTTCTCATGCATGCTCTCTCTCTCTCACTCGTTCTCTCTCTGAAATAAATACATAAAGTCTTTAAAAAAAAATAAAAAATAAAATAAAAGGTAACTGTTAATTGGAGGGCAAAGCCGCACAGAGCGCAGTCCGATAACCAGTCCCCTTTCACGGTAAGGAGGTGTGTTACCCCTGGTGCTTTAGCCACCTCGTGTGTGTGTTGCAGTTCACTTGCACCCTTGCAGCTCACTCACTCCCTCAGCCTGGCTCTCAGTGACCCAGGGCATCTGAGCTCCTCCTGCATACACAGAAATCAATGATGACTTTCATAAAAGAGTGGCAATTTTGTGCAGACCTTCACAGGCCCAGGAAGTCGTAATTCAAATTATATTCACTAGTTCAAGACACATGCTTGTACTTCGGCCCGCATTCATATCGCATGTTTAACGCACCAGCTAATCCTGAGATAGTCTGCGTATGTCTATTAATTTCTCAAATTAATGAAAGCCAAGTACTTCTTTAACAATTTACATTTATCCACGTTGAACTGGTTTTTAGTAGTCTCGGTGTAAATCAGGGCCGGTAAGCAGGATAAATCAAACACAGTTCAAGAAAGGCCAGTATCATTTATAAATATGGATACAAAATCCTACACCTAATGTTAACAAACCAAACAGATAGTGTATTAAAAGGATGATGCATCATAATCAAGCCAGGTTTACTCCAGAAATGTAATATGGATTTGACATTTTAAAAAGTCAATTAATATTATCAGCACTAACAGAGTAAGGTCTCCAAATGTTTTTGTCGTCTCAACAGATTAAGTAAAAACGTTCAATAAAATGCAAATTTCATTTAAGTTTAACAGACACAGGCAAATTAATGACTCAGCAAACCAAAATAAAAAAAATAAAAGTACTTCCTTGACCTGATAAAAGATATCAACACAAAAACTAACTTTGAGATTAAGGAACAAGATAAGAATGTCCACTTATCCCTGCCATGCAAGAGTGTACTGAATGTTTTAGTGAGTGCTGTAGGGCACAAAAACAATATTGGTAAATGTATGTGGATCAGAAAGAAAAAAAAACTATCTCTTTTTACAGATGACTTGGTTGCATAATAGAAAATGTAAAAGTCTCTACATAAAATATTAGAGTAAATAAAAATATATAATAAGAAAGCAGAATATAAAAGTAATATGCCAAAATCTTTTACATTCTTATATATCAGAATAGTTTTAAAAGAGATGCCATTTAAATAACATCAAAAATGTAAAGTATCTAGAAATAAATCTAACAAAATATTTGCAAGTTTTTTATGGAGACCTTTATTGATAATATTAAATGTTATTATGGAAAGGTACGTAAATCTATATAAATGAGGTAATATACATACATGTAGTAGAAAATCATGTTCATGCATCGGAAGACTCAATATTTCAAAAATTCTACTTTTCTATGATTTGATCTATAGAATCAATGTCATCTTCATCAAACCCCAAGGTTCTTTGTTTTGTTTTGCTTTGCTTTTCTATTGCTTATTGACTAGGGCTTTTTGGGGGGAGGGTGTGTGGGAGGGAGTTGGGGAGAGGACGGCCAAAAGATTCCAAAATCTCTCTGTGCTTCTAAAACATCAAGATAGTTGGGTAAAAAAAGGATGAGATGAAGTGATTAGCCTTCCTTAACACTAAGGTTATTTTGAGGTGATAATAGAACAGTGTGGGTTTGGAATGAGCTCAAAGGGATTAGAGATCCCAGAAACATATGGATGGTTTAGGTAGTAGGTCACACTGCGGGGAAATTGTAGGCATGTTCATCAACTGGGATGAGATAACATGTATCCACATGGGCAAAAAGGAAGTCGAACCACTTTCTTACACCAATTTCAGGTGGCTTAAAGACCTAAATTTTATTTATTTTTTTTAAGTAGGGGGTGGGAGCAGAGGCAGAGAGAGAGAGAGAGAGAATCTTAAGCAAGCTCCATGCCCAGCACAGAGCCCGACCTGGGGCCCCATCTCACGACCCTGACATGATGACCTGAGCAGAAACCAAAAGTCGGACGCTTAACTGACTGTGCCACCCGGTGCCCCCAAAATATGCTTAATACTATTAATAAGCATGAAAACACAAATTACAACTGCAGTCAGATACCATTATAACCCAAATGGTTGGCAAAAATTAAGATGTCTTATATGAACAATTGTTAGAATGTGGAACAATGGCAACTGTCATATATGGCCAGGAAATACGTCAATTGTACAACTACATTTTGGCATAAACTAACACTTACATGTTCTTAAATCAAGAAAATTTGCATCTAGGCACATTTCTTAAAGAAAACCTTGCACCTGTGAACAAGAACTATACAACATTGTTGGTACCAACCAAAAACTAGAAACAACTTAAATCTCCATCCACAGTATATTAAACACATTGTAGCATATTATACAATGAAATGTTGCAAAGCAATAAAAAGATTGGTAATAACAACCATGGGCATCCACACAGATAAACCTGAGACATTTTGAGCAAAATAAGCAAGTCAGAAGAATATCTGTGTATGATTACATTCATATGAATTTCAAAACCATGCAAGATCAAACAACACATCTTTAGACATTCATGCACAGGTGGTAAAATTGTATTTACAAATGGCAATGGACTATTTACTAAAAATGTTAAAATATCTCTCTGGAAGTGGTGGTGGGGGGACACCATTTGGGAATGGCATATACAGGGTGTACCTCTGGTAGTGACTGTCTTTTAATCTTGATTACACGGATCTTCACTTTATCATTCTTTAATATGTATATATTTACTTAATATATATAATATTATTATATATTATATAATGTAAATCTTTATATATATTAAAGATATATATTAAAATATCTTTATATATTTATACATAAAATATATATCTTTATATGTTTATATATATAAATATATATCTTTTATATATATATATAATTTCTCTGCTTTTTGGTCTCATGTTGTCCTTCTGATGAGACGATACAGTATTGAGTAATATTGCATGAGTGGTATTATTAAGACATAAACAGTATAGTGTGCTGATGAAGTCACTCACTCATTAGGATAATTAGAGAAGAAAGTGAGTTGTAAAAGTGGAGGAAGGAGGCGGGAGTTGATTTTGCAAAGGAACACTGTAAACAGTGGGGAGGGCTTTAGTTGTCATCCAAGGGACTTGGAATCATGCTGTGTCAATTAAGAGATATCAAAAGTTTCCAAAAAGAGATGTGATATGGATTATAAAGTCATCACAGATCTTTAGGGGACACACGTGTGCTCGCACACATGCACATGAATATAGAACACGTGAAGCTTTAGGAAGGGAATACAGAAGGTCTTAAGTGAGTCACTGGGCAGAGGGAGTCCATGCACTGTAAGTTGTCTGGCCATTTGGATAATGGAAATATATGTCCCTACAGGTCCTTGTGTTCATTTTTGAAAGTGCTACTTTAGAGAAGCCTGAAGGATAGCCAAGTGCCACCTGCCAGGTGTTTGCAAGTACAGGTGTGGAGATGAGAGAAGGTGAGAGAGAACAATGTAGACTGAGGGTCCTTCTTCATGAATGCTCAGAGAATGGGGTCCTTGAGGAATTCATATGGTTGATAAAGACAGAGGAACAAAGGCAGAACCCTAGCAAAAACTTATTCATATGAAAGACAGGAGAGAAGCCGGACCTATAATGGGGCAGAGAAAGAGGCTGAGAAGTGGTAAGAAAATAACCAAAATAGATTAATGACCAGAAGTCAAGGAAAGAGAGACATCCGTAGAGACCTAAGTAAGTTGTTTTGAGGGCCTCACTCCCTGGAAGTGTTGTCCTCTCTGACTCTCTGGCAACATTAGCAGGGGGATCAAGGCAGAAAGAGACCCCTCCCAACCATGGCAGAACAACTCTAAATTCCCCTCCAAGTCTCCAACTCTTTGAAAGCACGTTTTCCATCCCCTAAGTGTGGCCAGGACCTGTGACTTGCTTCTGTGTATGGCAGAGGTGGATGTCACTCCATGACTACTACATACGATCATCATATCTTGCTAATAGACTCCCTCTCACTCGCTAGTTTGATGAAGCAAGCTGCTATGCTGCAAGCTTTCAGTGGAGGAGCCCACATAACAAGGAACAAAAGATGGCCCCAGCCAACTGCCAGCCAGAACTACTCAAGCCCCCAGGCTCACAATTGACAAGGAACTGTCAACAGTCAACACCACATGAGCTCAGAAGTGACCCTGAGAAAAAAACCACAGCCCTGACCAACAAGTTGCTTGCAGTCTTGTGAGAGATAAATAAGCAAAGGATCCAGTTAAGTCATACTTGGATGCCTGACACCCAGAAACTATGCAATAATAATGTATGTCATGTTAAGGCACCAAGTCTGTGGTACTTTGGTATCTAGCAATAGATAACAAACACAGTCGCCATATAAACCAAATCAACCCATTGACTTGTTCTTCAATCCCTATAGTTCATCTTTTCAAGAATTCCCTATAACACACAGTATGGAGCCTTCTTTCACTCAACACGATGTGTTTGAGATTCATCTCAGTTGTTGCATTTATCAATAATTTGTTTCTTTTTATTGCTGGTAGTGTATTCCATTGCATAGATATACTATTGCTTGCTTATCTGTTTACCAATTAAATGAGATTTGGGTTGTTTAAAAAAAAGGGGGGTCCTAATAGACATCTCACTCTAATGTCCTTCATGCCCAGGACAGAGTCAGCCATGTCAAATGCACTTGAAGGGAAGACAAGAAGTTAATGGCAATCTTAACAAAGTCAGTAAAAAACAAGGCCAAAAAAATTTTTTTTTCAAAGGAGGGGTGGTGAGTTCCAGTTCCAGAATGGCAACATGAAGATATCTTGGCAGACAAAACCCTTAGTGAAATGTGTGAAAAGTGTAAAAAAAAAAAAAAATGTAACCACATAATGTGTCTAGAAATCGTTCTAAGGACATACAATAACTGAAGAAACAATTATTTGAGAAAATCAAAACAAAACCAAAAGAATACTAATATAGTAGAAATAGAAGGGAATTTCCTCAGCCTGTTAAGAGACATAGATAAAAATACCCACAGCTAACATTGTACTTAACAGTGAATGGCTGGCTGCTAATACTAGGACTATAAGGTTAGGAACAAGAAAGGATGTCCACTCTCACCACTTGTATTCAAAATTTATTGGAGGTCTTAGCGAAGGCAACTATGGTAGAAAAAGAAATAACAGGCATCTAGATTGGAATGGAAGAAGTAAAACCGTCTCCACTCATAGATCACGTGATCATGTATCTAGAAATTGCTAAGGAATCCTCCAAAGAACTATTAGAACTAATGAATTCAATAGGCTGAAGGATTCAGGATCAATATGCAAAATTTTATTTCTATACTCACAATGAACAATCCATAAGTGAAATTAAGAGAATAATTCAATTTATAATAATATCAAAAAGAATAAAATACTTGGGAATAAATTTAACAAAAAATATGAAAACCATAATCTAAAACCCACAAAATATTATTAAAAAGAAATTAAAGAAGGTCTCAAGAAATGAAAAAAAATCCCATGTTCATGAGTCAGAAGATTTAATATTCTTAAGACATCAATATTTCCCAAATCTGATCTACAGACATAACACAATTACTATCATAATTCCAGCAGAATTCAGTATAGAACCTAATAAGCTGGTTCTAAAATCTAATTGCAAAAGACTAATAATATTCAAAACAATCTTGAAAAAGAAGAATAGAGTACGAGGCTAGTACTTTGTGATTTCAAAACATAGTACAAGTTATAATAATCATGACGATATGAAACTTGCATCAGGATAGAGATATAGACCAATGGTATAGAACAGGGATTCCAGAAATAAACACATATATCTATGGCCAATGGATTTTTTTTTTTAAGATTTTATTTATTTATTTGACAGAGACAGCGAGAGCAGGAACACAAGCAGGTGGAGTGGGAGAGGGAGAAGCAGGCTTCCCGCTGAGCAGGGAGCCCGATGTGGGACTCGATCCCAGGACTCTGGGATCATGACCTGAGCCGAAGGCAGCTGCTTAACAACTGAGCCACCCAGGTGCCCTGGCCAATGGATTTTAACAAGGATTCCAACACCATTCAATGAGGAAAGAAGTATTTTCAACATATGGTTTGGGACTACTGGATAGGTTTGGGACACAAGAGATTGAAGTTCTACCTCCCACCATATACAAATGTTAACTCCAAATGAATTATAAATCTAAATGTAAGAAGTAAGACTACAAAATCCTTAGAAGGAAGTATAGGAGACAAATCTTTGTGAGCTTGGTCTACCAATGATTTCTTAGATATGACCCCCAAAACACAAGCAACCAAAGAAAAAAGGTAAATTTTACTTAGTCAAAATGAAAAATCTTTGTTGTTCTTGAAAGGACGTTATCAAGAAGGTTATAAGACAATGCACAGGATTGAAATATTTGAAAATCATACATCTGATAAGGGACTTGCCTCTAGAATACATAAATTATTCTTGAAATTCAATAATATAAAGCCCAAATACCCAATTTTAAAAAAATGCAAAGGATCTGAATAGATGCAGAAAAAGCATTTGACAAAGTACAACATCCAACCATGATAAAAACCCTCAACAAAGTAGGTTTAAGGGAACATACTGGGGCGCCTGGGTGGTTCAGTCATTAAGCATCTGCCTTTGGCTCAGGTCATGATCCCAAGGTCCTGGGATCGAGCCCCGCATCGGGCTCCCTGCTCAGCAGAAAGCCTGTTTCTCCCTCCCCCAAGCCCCCTGCTTTGTATTCCCTCTCTCACTGTGTCTCTCTCTGTCAAATAAATAAATAAAATCTTTAAAAACATAAATAAATAAAGGGAACATACCTTAAAATAATAAAAGCCATATATGGAAAACACATAGCTAACATCATCCTTAAAGGGGAAAAACTGAGAATTTCTCCCTTAATGTCAGGAACCAGACAAAGATGTCCACTCTCACCACTTTTATTCAACCCAGTACTGGAAGTCCTAGCTATAGCATTCAGACAAGGAAAGGAAAGGAAAGAAAAGGAAAGGGCATCCAAATCAGTAAGCAAGAAGTAAAATTTTCACTATTTGCAGATGACATGACACTCTATATAGAAAATCTAAGAGTTCAGCAAAAATTGCTAGAACTGATAAACAAATTCAGTAAAGTTGCAGGATACAAAATGAATGTACAGGAATCTGTTACATTTCTATACAGTAATAATGAAGCAGCAGAAAGAGAAATTAAGAAAACAACCCCATTTAAGAATGAAGGGGGGGAAATTGGAGGGGAAGATGAACCATGAGAGACGATGGACTCTGAAAAACAAACTGAGGGTTCTAGAGGGGAGGGGAGTGGGAGGATGGGTTAGCCTGGTGATGGGTATTGAGGAGGGCACGTTCTGCATGGAGCACTGGGTGTTATGCACAAACAATGAATCATGGAACACTGCATCAAAAACTAATGATGTAATGTATGGGGATTAACATAACATAATAACAAAAAAATCCACCAAAAATAATAAGATAACTAGGAATAAATCTAACTAAAGAGGAGAAAGATCTGTACTTTGAAAACTATAAAACACTGATGAAAAAAACTCAAGACAACACAAAGAAATGGAAAGATATCCCATGCCCACGAACTGGAAGAACAAACATTGTTAAAACATCTATACCACCCAAAGCAATCTGTAGATTTAATGCAGTCTCTATCAAAATGCCACGAGCATTTTTCACAGAACTAGAACAAACAATCCTAAACTTTGTATGGAACCACAAGAGACCCCAAAGAGCCAAAGTAACCTTGAAAAAGGAAACCAAAGTTGGAGGCATCACAATTCTGGACCTCAAGTTATATTACAAAGCTGTAGTGATCAAGACATATGATACTGGCACAAAAATGGACACATAGATCAATGGAGTTGAATAGAAAAGCCAGCCATAGAGCCACAATTATATGATCGAGTAATCTTTGACAAAGCAGGAGAGAATATCCAAAGGCAAAAAGACAGTCTCTTCAACAAATGTTGGGTAAATTGGACAGCCACATACAGAAGAATGAAACTGGACCATTTTTTTATACCATATGCAAAAATAAAATTCAAAATGGATTAGGGACCTAAATGTGAGACCTGAAAACATAAAAATCCTAGAAGAGAACACAGCAATAATTTCTCTGACATCAGCCATGGCAACATTTTTCTAGGTATGTCTCCTGAGGCAAGGGAAATAAAAGCAAAAATAAACTATTGGGAATACATCCAAATAAAAATCTTCTCCACAGCAAAGGAAACAATCAACAAAACTAAAAGGCAACCCACAGAATGGGAGAAGTTATTTGCAAGTGACATATCGATAAAGGGTTAGTATCCAAAATATATAAAGAACTTATAAAACTCAACACCCAAAAAACAAATAATCCAATTTAAAATGGGTAAGAAGACATGAACGGACATTTCTCTAAAGAAGACATCCAGGGGAACCTGGGTGGCTCAGTTGGTTAAGCATCTGCCTTCGGATCAGGTCATTATCCCCAGGTTCTGGGATGAGGCCCCACGTTGGGCTCCCTGCTCTGTGGAGAGTCTGTTTCTCCCTTTTCTTCTCCCCCGGCAGACACATGAAAAGATTTTCAACATCACACATAATCAGGGAAATGCAAATCAAAACCACAATGAGATACCATTTCACACCTGTCAGAATGTCTAAAATCAACAACACAAGAAACAACAGGTGTTGGCGAGGATGTGGAGAAAGGGGACCCTCTTGCACTGTTGGTGGGAATGCAAACTGGTGCAGCCACTCTGGAAAACAGTATGGAGGTTCCTCAAAAGTTAGAAATAGAAGTACCTTATAATCCAACAATCACACTACTAGGTATTTACCCAAGGAATGCAAGAACATTAATGGAAAGGAATGCATGCATCTCTATGTTTATAGCAGCATTATCTACAATAGATAAGACATGGAAGTCACCCAAGTGTCCACTGACAGATGAAAGGATAAAGAAGATGTGATACACACACACACACACACACACACACACACTGGAATATTACTCAGCCATCAAAATGAATGAAATCTTGCCATTTGCAATGATGTGGTTGGAGCTAGAGAGTATTATGCTAAGTGAAATAAGTCAGTCAGAGACTAATAGCATATGATTTCACTTACATGTGGAATTTAAGAAACAAAACAAATGAGCAAAGGGAAAGAAATAAGAGAGAGAGAGGCAAACCAAGAAACAGACTCTTACTTCTAGAGAACACACTGCTGGTCACCAGAGGGGAAGTGAGTGGGGGATGGGGGAAGTAGGTGATGGGAATGAAGGAATATGCCTGTTGTGATGAGCACCAGGTGATGTACGGACATGTTGAATCACTATATTGTACACCTGAAACTAAGATAACACTGTATGTTAACTATACTGGAATTAAAATAAAAACAGAAGGAAGGAAGGAAGGAAGGAAGGAAGGAAGGAAGGAAGGAAGGAAGGAAGGAAGGAAGGAAGGGAGGGAGGGAGGGAGGGAGGGAGGGAGGGAGGGAGGGAGGGAAGGAGGAAGGAAGAGAGACAGAGAGAAAGGAAAGAAAGAAAGAAGAAAGAAAAGAAAGAAAACGAAAGAAAAAAAGAAGAAAGAAAGAGAAAGAAAGAAAGAAAGAAAGGGAAAGAGAAAGAAAGGAAGGAAGGAAGGAAGGAAAGAAAGAAAGAAAAGAAAGTAAAATAAAATAGTGTCCATATCTTGGGAAAAAAACCTTATGTTTGAAAATTGGGGGTTTTTTTCTTTGTTTTAATCTAAACGGACGGTACACACAAAAGTAAAGGAACTAGGATGTACCCATGGCTGTTTGTCTAGGACTAGGTGTTTTCATGATCATTACATTATTTAATACTCAAAATAATCTCATGAAGTAAGAAGTGACAATTCTGTACTACAGCCAGGAACTGGGCATTGCAGGAAGGAGGAAGCGTCACCATGAAAGTGATCAGAGATACCTCACCTCAACATGTTTATATATATAATGAATATATATATATGTATATATATTCATTTTACTTATCAAAGCATTTTCAATTTTATAGCATTCCAACTTTAAAAGCAAGAAGTGGTTTTTTTAAATATTTTATGTATTTATTTATTTGAGAGAGAGAGAGAGCATGAGCAGGGGAGAGGGGCAAAGGAGCAGGGGGGTTGGAGATGGAGAGGGAGAAGCAGACTCCTCCCCACTGACCGTGGAGCCCGAAGCAGAACTCGATCCCAGGACCCTGAGATCGAGGCAGATGCTTCACCAACTGAGCCACCAAGGCGCCTCAAAAACAAGAGGTTTCAGAACTAGATAGATGGATAGAGGATGATGATAGACACATGATAGTTAGATGATAGATAGATGATGAATAGATAGATAGATGATAGATAGATGATATAGATGATAGATAGATAGATAGATAGATAGATAGATAGATAGATAGATAGATAGACAGATAGATAGATAGGTAGATAATAGGTAGATACAGAAAGACTGATAGACCGATGATAGACTGAATTGTGTGCCCCTAAAATTAACAAGTTGAAGTCCTAACCCCCAGCACCTCAAAATGTGTCTGTGTACGGAGATAGGGCCTTGAAAGAGCTGGTGAGTTGAAATGAGGCCATCAGGTAGCCCTAATCCAGTCTGACTCGTGTCCTCATAAGGAGAGGTTTGGACACTCTCAGGGACAGCAAGGATGTGTAGACACAGAGGAATGACCATGTGAGGACACAGCAAAAAGGCAGCTATCTGCAAGTCAAGGAAAGAGGCCTCAGGAGAAATGAAATCTGCTGCCACCTTGATCTTGGACTTCCGGCTTTCTGAACTGTGCGACAATACATTTCTGTTATTTAAGCCAACCCACCTGTGGTGTTTCCTGATACAGTGCGTGAGAGGGATGTGAGAGAAAGACATTTCCATTTTTCTGGACTCTACTTTTACAGTTCCAATTATTTTTTGAAAAATAATATAAGGTAGGCACTCAGAGAGGAGTGTATTTTTAGAAGTCATTTTCTCATTTTGCTCCTAACTGCACAAATAATCCTTATTGATACGTTGTTAAGGTAATCTTTTTCCGTGGCTGATATGTCTGGAGATAATCTAGCTGAGACCCTTAGCTCCAACCACCCGCCAAGGCTCCCATTTCCACAATCACAGGGCTTAGCTGACCACGAATGGCTAAGCATGCATTCAGATTTTATGAACCTACTCACCAATAACAAGATTTCTTCCGTGGCAATTCTCATCTGATATATACATTTAATGTGCATTATGATGAAAACTTTTTTCTTCCATGAATTGTTTACGCCGGCTTTGATGACTGTTTTTTGTTCATTGCCTTGAATTTAACCTCCTAATCCCATTACTGTTGATGGAAACTGCCAAGTTAAAACCCACGAAAGCAGATGAATATGCCCTGCAGTCCTTGGACATGACTTTGATACATTTCATTTTATTAAACTCATTCACAGACAGATTTTATATTGTTATAAATAGACATCAGCAGATGGGATGCCTTCAGCGGTGGGGGGGCGATGAGGGGCTAGTCCTTAGGGGGTTAATTTAGGAGAAAGCCCATCTGAGAAATTTAGGAATGGCTTTCATAGAATGTTAGGAGTGACTCAGTGCGCTTGTCAAACGTCAGGCCTCCCGCCTCTGATTTGAGCAAGGTCTCCTGCACCTGCATGAACTGTGGTCCTCCTCTGGGTGCCTTCAAAGGAGCTGGTGCTCTGGTCCCTTCTGGAGTGAAGGGACCTGTGCACTCTTCCATTTCCCCAGGGAGGAGGAGAGCCCCTCAGGGGTCTTCACTCTGCTTTAATTGGTTTTATACATTATTACATCTTGCACTCAACAGAGACACACAGGCTCCTGGTGCAGGCAAAGAATTTGTGGACTTTCAGAGCAATGTTTTTGGGTCTCTCTCAATGACATTCAGAGAGCAGACTTGAGGCAGGAAGGTGGAATCAGGACCACTGCCTCTCATCCACACACCCCGTAAACTACACACAAGATGCAAGCCCAGAAGGAACGGCCATCTCAGAAGGTTCTGTAGCCATGGGTCAATGTCATTGCGAGACCCTGTTCCGCGAGGGGCGGCCCAGAAGCCCTACCCACCCACCTGTCCTCCTCGGCTGCGCGGGCTGTTCTTGAAAGCACCACGGCTCTTGTCCTTCCTTCCCTTTAACTTTCTTCTCTCCTCTTTCATTTTGTTGCATTGTGTTTCACTGGCAGATGAGGCAAAGACCAGTGCAGGGAAACAGAAGAGGCAAAGCCCTAAATAAAGCATCGTGGACCAAGGGGCCAGAATCCACCACGCACAGCACTTGACAGAGGGCTGAGAGTGCTTTGTCTTATTGCACCAGAAAAGGGGATTATTTTCCTATCTGGAAGCTCAGAGAATATTATCGTCACTCATTTCCCATCCTGATGTGAGACGAGGTACCGGAGCAATGGGGTGATGCCCAGCTGCAAACATGAGGACAAAGTCAGAGCAGCGAGATTGTGGAAGAAGAACGGGATCTTTGCAGCCATGCACCCCTTTTTCCTCCAGCACTGTCTGGTGTCTCAGTAACCGTTAATTAAGCTCTGATCACAAGCTGACTGTGACCTTTCCTCTAAATTTGTGAAAATAAGTTCACTCTGGGGACTTGAGTTTCCAGATCACCAATGATACACAGCTCTTCCTGTGTGCCAGGCAGTATTCTGTTTTTTATGTATTAACTAATTTAATCTTTACTGTAATCTTTGAGGTGGGTGCCATAATATACCTATTTTATGCAGGAGAAAACAAAACATGGCGAGGTGAAGACATTGGCCAAAGTCATCGGCGAGGGGACAGGGGAGCTGGGTTTCTGGGCATCCCAGCTTTAGGACCACTACCCATGTCCCGTCAGCCCTTCCCACACTGAAGGACGTCCCCAGGAGCACACACTGTCCAGTCCACCGTGGGGCCTTCGTAAAGACTTTCTAAGTTGCCACAGCCCAAATCCTTGAAAGAAAGAGACAAATTTTGGGGGGAAATATTAAACACAATGAAAAAAAAAAAACTATGTGAAAGAATATATATGTATTTCTGTTGACCTCTGCCCTAGTTCCTAGCACAGAGCTCCTAAGTCTCTTGGATTGTCCTGGGTGACAGCAGTGTCTTTGGTTCTGACGAGGTGACTCTTGGATATCTCCTGGACAGGTGCTGGTGACCAGAAGGACCAAGCCATGACTAGAAGCTTGCCATTTTCTGCCTCACATCTCATCCTTTGGCGAGGACAGAGAGGCTAGAAATGGAGTTAGGAACCAATCATGCCTGCGTGAAGAAGCCTCCATAAACATCCCAAAAGTATGGAGTTTGGGAAGCTTCTAGGTTGGTGAACACATCTATGTGCAGCCCAACTTCATGGGGACAGAAGCTCCTGTGCTTGGGAACTTTCCAGAACTTGCCTTACGTATCCCTTCCCCTGGCTGCTCATCTGTGTCCTTTATTATATCCTTTGTAATAAATCAGTAAACATAAGTAAGTGGTTCCCTGAGCTCTGGGAGCCATTCTAAGAAACTATGGAACCCAAGCAGAGGGTCATGGGAACCCCGATTTACAGCCAGTTGATAGGAAGTAAGAGGACAACCTGGGGCTCATTGGTGTCTGCCCTGGGTGGGGGTGCAGGGGCTGAGACCTTAACCTGTAGGTGTCAGAAGTCTTATGAGCATGGTAGCCACGGAGAGAAAAGAAGACACATGTACGACGAGTGTGGTCTTCCTGTACGAACTATGAGATGGAAAGCCTTGCTTGTTATGCACTGATTATGTGCTCAACTTGGCATAAAGGATACATTTATATATTTCCTAAGTATATAAATATATATGCATATATTTAATATCTGATATACATCACATTATGTGATATATATAATACATAAAACATAATAATCATAATAATTATTAAAATGGGCATTTGCATCTCCATTATTTATTTGATATCTTTTTTTTAAAGATTTACTTATTTATTTTAGAGAAAGACAAAGAGAGTGTGGGGGGAGGATCAGAGGAGAAAGAGTCTTTTTTTTTATGTTAATCACCATACATTACATCATTAGTTTTTGATATAGTGTTCCATGATTCATTGTTTGCGTATAACACCCAGTGCTCAATGCAGAACATGCCCTCTTTAATACCCATCACCAAGCTAACCCATCCCCCCGCTTCCCTCCCCTCTAGAACCCTCAGTTTGTTTCTCAGAGTCCATAGTCTCTCATGGTTCTTCTTCCCCACCGATTTCCCCCCATTCATTTCTCCCTTCCTACTATCTTTTTTTTTTTTAACATATAATGTATTATTTGTTTCAGAGGTACAGCTCTGTGATTCAACAGTCTTACACAATTCACAGCGCTCATCATAGCACATACCCTCCCCAATGTCTATCACCCAGGCACCCCATCCCTCCCACCCCCCACCCCCACTCCAGCAACCCTCAGTTTGTTTCCTGAGATTAAGAATTCCTCATATCAGTGAGGTCATATGATACATGTCTTTCTCTGATTGACTTATTTCGCTCAACATAATACCCTCCAGTTCCATCCACGTCGTTGCAAATGGCAAGATCTCATTCCTTTTGATGGCTGCATAATATTCCATTGTATATATATACCACTTCTTCTTTATCCATTCATCTGTCGATGGACATCCTGGCTCTTTCCACAGTTTGGCTATTGTGGACATTGCTGCTATAAACATCGGGGTGCACGTACCCCTTCGGATCCCTACTTTTGTATCTTTGGGGTAAATACCCAGTAGTGCAATTGCTGGATCATATGGTAGCTCGATTTTCAACTTTTTGAGGAACCTCCATACAGTTTTCCAGAGTGGCTGCACCAGCTTGCATTTCCATAGGAGGATTCCTCTTTCAGAGGAGGGAGAGTCTTAAGCAGACTCTGTGCTGAGTTAGGAGTCTGAAGCGGGACTTGATCCCACAATCCTGAAGTCATGGCCTGAGCTGAAACCAAGAGTCAGATGTTCAACCAGCTATGCCACCCAGGCACTCCTTATTTGAGATCCTTTAATATGAAATATTTTAACTTCCAGAAATAGGAAAAATCTCTGCTTATATCATCCAGATTTTTAAAATATTAGCATTTTACCATATTTCCTTTAGATCTTTCCTTTTTCCCCTTTTCCTTTCTTCCTCCTCTCCTTTATACACTCTTTCTTTACTTGCTTTTTTTTCCATTGATAAATTCAAATATTACATATACAGTTGAGTCCCATTACTCAACGTATTCACAGTCCCTATAGTTTCCTGAAGCTGGTGGGTTTGTTTTCTATACATTCAATACTTGTACTGAATGTTTCCATGCCTTTAATAACATAGAAAATTGTGTGACTGTGACCTTTTAAATTTTCCCAGGATCGACTTAGTAGATAAATATATATTTAATTTATATGCATGAAGCATATACATATAATTTTATATATATCATATAACATACATCATATATATTATCACACACGTGTAATTTTATATCCATTTCTTGTCCCCATTATACACAGTGGGTCATTTCAACCTCTCACTAAGGCAATCCCAGCGGGCACCCAGCTTCTCGGTGGGTCCCCTTCCTCACAAGCTGTTCCCATGGACGGGCATACCTGGTCCCTCCCTGAAAACAGCACTAGGTCTTGAGCTCTTTTTTTTTTTTAAGGATTTATTTTTTAATTTGTGACAAAGAAAGAAAGCAAGTGAGTGGAGGGAGGAGCAGGGGGAGAGAGAGAGAGAATCTTAAGCAGGTTCCATGCTCAGTGCGGAGCCTGACACGGCGCCCGATCCCACCACCCTGAGATCACAAACTGAACTGAAACCAAGAGTCAGACACTCAACTGACTGCCCCACCCGGGGGCCCAGGTCTTGAGCTCTTGCCTCTCGTTCTAAACCTCCTCCTCTCCAGCATCTCAATACTTTCTTTCTCTTGAGCCCAGCTCTGGATGTAGGTTTTGTTTCTGTTCTTCTGTTTATCCAGCCTTTGTAGGTGTGTTGAACAAGAGAGATTCCGAACTAGCTCAATGTACTCTGCTGCTAGAAACAAAGTCACATTTCCATTTTATGGATGGAAAAACTGAGCCCAGAGTGATCTGCTAACTTCCCTGAGGGCACTGGGACAAGGTGCACCAGGGATTAGCATTGGAGCAGAGCTCTACCTCCAAAGTCTGTATTCTGTCCTCTCTCCCTGTACCTGCTACAGATCGCCTCCTGGTTGGGGAGGTTCAGTACTCATGATTTATTCCAAGCCCATCACTTTTTCCAAAGCAATACAAATGGGAATATCAATTTCAGCTTTTGCAGGGCAATTGCAGAAAATGTAAATGGATATATGCCAGATAATTATTTTCATTTTCATTCCCATTTGGGGTTTGATGGGGTGGCCATACTCCTCTCATGGAGACTCATACACTCAGAGACAAAGGCTTGGGATCCAAGTCCAGGGCTGTTTCTTCCACATCACCCTCCCACCCCCTGGGGCCTCCATGTCCCAGGGTCCTTTCTGCGGATGCTACCTCTATTTTTCTGTTCCTCCCTGGCCAGCACCGTGCACACTGCCCACATAGTCACGTCTTTTCAAACCGGAGGTTCGATTTCCATGCACATGTTCACAGCTTCCTGGATTAGCCTTAGGGGGTTTTGACTCTGATTTCAGCTCTTCCTTTTTTTTTTTTTTTAAGATTTTATTTATTTATTTGACAGAGAGAGACACAGCGAGAGAGGGAACACAAGCAGGGGGAGGGGAGAGGGAGAAGCAGACTCCCGACTGAGCAGGAAGCCCGATGTGGGGCTCGATCCCAGGACCCTGAGCTACCCAGGCGCCCCTTTGATTCTGATTTTTAATATTACCATAATGCTATATTTACTAATTTTAAACTCTGATTTAAGGAGAAAATAATTTCATAAAAACTCTTATATTCAAGGTAGGAGAGAGTGATTTGGAAACATTCTCTTGATTGAAATAGTATATGCCACTTACAAAGGATTTTAAAGATGAACTTGAGTGTTTACATAGTTGTTCACTTGAGATAACCATGACCTTTGAATAATTCAATCTCATAACAATTTCCCTATCTGTTTTGCTGCCTCACTTCATTAAGAATAGTTTTATTTTGCTAAATGTCTTGTAAAGCTTTTTGCTTTTTCAGGGAAGCACTAGGGCATAAATCTAAACCATTTTACATCCCTTTGTGTTTTTGAAAGCTCTTACTTATTGCAATGAAGTAACACAAGATATTATATAATTTTTAATTAAATTAAACAAGGACTTGCTTTGGATTCTCTCCAAAATGCTCTTCAAAAACAAGAGAAAACCAGCTTGGAAGTGTCTCATGGCTCATTGCAGAGAAGATTGCTGCTACAAGGATTGTTTGCCATATCTAAGTCAACACATGCAATTGTCAGCTCAGCTGCTGACTCGGTGCTCAGCAGTGCATAGAGAATAATATTGATTCTTTTCATTAGTTTCAACTTAAGATTTTTATAATTTCCTTTTTTTTTCTGTTTTGAATTGTAAAACGAACACACATGTACAGTGTATTTAATAACTAACACATATACCAGTCTCCTCTACCATCCAAAAGTAGATAGAGCATGCCTTTGATACCTTTCATAAGCCGAAATGGTGTAAAACAAAGAAGCAATTACAGTTAGTTTATATGGAAAAAATTTTTAGCATTCCCAGACCCAAAAAATATCCTCTCTTAGGCTTTTCTGATACCTTAGGACACATCTTGCTAACAGATGCACAAAATAAACCAAGACAAAGCACAGATGCTCACAGACACAGTTCAGAGCTATGGCGGCTTGAAGCCGAGTGTAGTTCCCGGGGGCAGGAGCTTGATGGAGCCACTCTGCTGGGGGTGCGCGCTGCCTCTGTGATGGCTCGCTGCAAAACGAATGCTGAACACTATTGTCACTTCTCACCTTTTTCATAAAACCAAAAAACCTCTTTAGATTTTTTTCGTTAGCAAAGACAAATACTAATGTAGGTTTTTGTAAAAGCGAAGTGGTGTAACATGAATTTTCCAAAGGCAGGGGATACCTGAATAACAGTAAGTGCCGGGCACTGTTTTGCATATCAGCTCATTTAATTCTCTCACCAGCCTGGTCAGTCTAGTTGAATATGCATGTTAATCTCTTCGCCATGCTATCTCTTTAAAGAGTAGAGTAGAATGAGCATCCACCAGGCAGGAAGAAATAAAAAGTTATAGGCCTCTGCAATAATAGCTTTATTCCTCCCCTCTACTGACTTTTTTTCTGACTTTATGTTAACCATTCTCTTGTTCTTTATTGTTTACCACCTATGTATGTATTTCTAAGCAATATTTATTTATTTATTTGAGAGAGAGAGAGCGAGTGTGCATGGACAGGGGGAGGGGCAGAGAGGGAGGGAGAAGAAGAGACTCTCAAGCAAATTCTGTGCCAAGCGTGGAGCCCGATGTGGGAATCAATCCCAGGACCTGAGATCATGACCTGAGCTGAAACCAAGAGTTGGACTCTCAACCGACTGAGCCACCCAGGCGCCCCGATTGTTCATTTTTTTATTCATTCATTTTAGCTGTGTATATTTCTTTTGTGAAGTTCCTCTCCATTTCTTTTTTGTTTTCTAAGATCATCTATCATTTTCTTATTGATCTGTAGGAGTTTTAAAAAATTCTGAATATTAATCCTTGTTT
>NW_023270498.1:3664339-3787309 GCF_011800145.1 Mirounga leonina
GGGGGGTGGGAGGATGGGTTAGCCTGGTGGTGGGTATTGAGGAGGGCACATTCTGCACGGAGCACTGGGTGTTATGCACAAACAACGAATCATGGAACACTTCATCTAAAACTAATGATGTAATGTATGGGGATTAACATAAGAATAAAAAAAAACCTAAAAAAAAAAAAAAAGAATGTGCCTGAGGAAAAAGGTGGTTAAAAAAAAAAAAAAAGGCTACAGACGGAGCCCTCAGTCTCCCTAATGGAAGAAGTGACAAGTAGTGGCCTCCAAAGTAATGTTATGAAGTCACGTGGTAACGGGGTACCTCCCTCCTGTGGGAGCCACGGAAGTGCAAGGACACGGGCTCACGTGTACCTGGTCTGTATCTCCAGCAGAGCCCAAAACAAGGGTGGCAGGGAGCCAGGCAGAGGGGCATCTGTTCTGACCATCTCTGTCCAGTGATCCAAGGGCAGGGTTAGGAGAATTTGGGAAGACATCAGACACGGTGGCCAAAATCAATTCAGCACCCCCTAAGACAAGAGGGAGTCATAGTTGTGCGGGCCAGACCGCGGGAGGCAGGTGAACCTGCAGGCGCACCACAGTCTGGAGAGCAGCCTCAGGGACAGAGAGGACTTTTGCTCTCAACTGTCAACAGGGAGGCCCTGGGGCATCCAGGCTGGCATCACGACAAGCATTAGGATGACGTTTCCATATCCCTCCAAATGCATGTGATTATTCCAAATCCCAGGATCGTCCTGACGGCTGACTTCTAATTGCAGTAAGTTTGCAGAAGATAATTCATTTGTGTACAGGTGTGCTCTTATTCCCTCAACTGAATAAAAAAAACGAAAACTCAAACTCTTCGGTGCTGAATTGCAGGCCTGTCAGAGCTCAGCAAGAGAAGAGAAACGGGAATGAATCCAGAGCGAAGAAAGCCACTGGCAGCAGGTAGGAGACAGATGGAAGCGACCAGACAAGGGCAGGAAACTGAAGTCCGATGCACAGCTCCGGGAGAGAGACGAGAGGTCAAGGAAGATGACCGAGGATCAGGGAGGCAGATGGGCAGCTGGGGCAGAGAAACGCATTCCAGGGGACACCTCCAGCCTCCTCCCGAGGGGCCAAGAAAGGGGGGCCACAGACGAGGCTGATTCATGTCTTCGGGTTCTCCAACAGCAAGCACTTCCTTGAGGCTAATGAGACTTCTCAAAGACTCATCAGCAGGCAGGGAGGGGTAGATATACCCCCCCCCCCACAGACTCACAAGTCTCCCCTTCCAAGGGCCTGAGCCCTATACGGACTGCTGAGTCAGTGCTGCATCCATTGACAAGGGCTCTGGGTCCCTGCGCTGAGCCCCAGGCCAGTGCGCCCAGCAAGGAGATGCCCTCCGCTGCAGGAGAGCTGACTTTTCTAGCTGTACTCTGTGCTTCCAGCAGTTAGTGATCCGATACTCTGGCATCTCCCCCACATGGCAGTTCAGGGCAGCACCTGGCATTCAAGCAACCCCCACCCCCTCCCTGGACCACCCCTCAGGAGTCAAAGTTGACCAATGCAAGTCTGTCACGGGGGCACCGCCGACCCTTGCAGAAGGGACAGGCTCCAGCTTCGGTCCTAAGCATCCTCGGCTCTCCCCAGAGCTGGACAGATCTCCGAGGACAAAGCACTCAGCTCAGTCGAACAGACGGAATGAGCAGGAGTTTCAAGTTCCATATTTCTGAGTGTGGCTACTGGCCGGGTAAAGTCCTCTCTGACCCTCAGGGCAAGGAGAAGCCCATTAGTGATACAGGATCTAAGGGATCTGCCACTTGATATGTAATGAAAATGAATCGTTATTATGCTTCTTTTCCGCCAGTTTTACCCTAAGTTGAATTTTAATGCCCCCTCCCAACATAAACTTTGACAGGGTCCCCGCTTGGATTTTGAAAGTCTCTGGTCCCCTCACCAACAGAGTGGACTTTCCTTTATATCCAGAAGCATATATATCTTCTTGTACACAGACCCCCACATGCAGACCCCCACATGCAGACTCATTTACACAAGACACTCCCCATGCAGACCTGCTTACACACAAACCACCCCCATGCAGACCTGCTTACACGCAGACCCCCACGTGCAGACCTCCTTATGCATAGACACCCCACGCAGACCTCCTTTTGTACAATGTCATCAGAATGGGCATGACCCCCACTGGAAAGCACCCCCTTTAGCTTAGCCTGTAGCCTCTACCCCACTTCATCCTAGGATCTAGAGAGGTTGCTGGAGGCCCAGCATCTCAGATCACTAGAATGATTACAGAGTTTCATAAAACCTATAATTGAGCCTAGTGTTCTGCTGAAAACAGGAAAATGAACGCAATCAAGAAGAAGGATCTGGGAGGCAGGGAGTAAAGTTTTCACTTTTTGCAAACCCCACAGAGCCCCCCAATCAACATATGCTTCACAGAAATGTGTTTGAGCTACAATTTTCATAACATCACAGGATCTAGTATTAATTTGTTGTCGACAGATAGAAATAGAAGTGAACATGTTTTAAAATCAAACAGACCTGTCTTCAAATCCTTCTTCCTCCACATCCTAATTTTTGGCTCTTAAGGCCTGTTTCCTCATCTAGAACATGAAAGTTATGATAACTACTTCACAGATGGCTGTGACCCAAAATTGAGCTCACATACATGAAATCCCCTCCACACTTGCTTTACAGAGGAGACAGCTAGTAAGCCAAAATCCCCTTCTTTCTCTCCTGGGACACAAAGAATAAGAACATGCAAGGTTACTCTCTTTCCTCAAACAGGATTTTTTTTTTTTTTACTGTACGGGCATTTTTTTTCTTTATTTTTTAAAAGATTTTATTTATTTATTCATTTATTTGAGAGAGAGACAGAGAACAGAGGGAGGAGCAGAGAGAGAGGGGCAAGCAGACTCCGTGCTGAGCATGGAGCCTGACAGGAGGCTCGATCCCGCGACCCCGAGATCATGACCTAAGCCGAAATCAAGAGTCAGATGCTTAACTGACTGAACCACCTAGGTGGCCCTAATGGTCTCTTATTTTAGAACCAGATCTCCCATAAGTAAAGAAAATCAGACCAACTCATTATTTTTTCTTCCAAGGAAAATCACTATAGTCAGATTTCCAAGGCCATACATGGAAACTGTGCCACAGCAGAGGAATTCATTGATTTAAAGGAATGACTTTTTCCAGATCCTAGCCTAGGAGAGAAAATTTAGGTAAAATAAAACAAACAGGGGAGAGAATCCAAGCAGAGGAAGTAATTTGAAATATAAAAGGACCGGGTGCCTGGGTGGCTCAGTTGGTTAAGCGACTGCCTTCGGCTCAGGTCATGATCCTGGAGTCCCCAGATCGAGTCCCGCATCGGGCTCCCCTGCTTCTCCCTCTGACCCTCTTCCCTCTCGTGCTCTCTGTCTCTCATTCTCTCTCTCAAATAAATAAAATCTTTAAAAAAAAAAAAAAGAAATATAAAAGGACCCCCAAAGAAACGTCACTGGTATCAAGAGCTATGTCACAGAGGAAACCGGATTTTTTTGTTGTTTTGGGGTTTTTCCCACTGCAGCATCTGACTGTTCACAGAAGCTTCTCAGAGGACCTGCCTGCTTTGGCATCACAGGGATGGCATTCTCCGGCTGCCGTTGAACTTGAGTGCGGACGCGTTCCAAGGAGCAGCAGAAGGAAGCGCTGGAAGAGGTGTGTGTAAGTATCTGGACGCGATTCCCGACCTGCTACCCATTTCAGATGAGGTAGGTCCCCCAGTGCAGAGAATCCACGAAAGCGGGTGTACATTCAGATTTTCTGTCTGTGCATGTACCCGCCCTCTCTCCAATACAATCCTGCCAGCTTCTAGACACCAGCCTCCAGCGCACTGCTTGCAACTCATAAATGGAACCCACGTCATGTGATAAACAGTATCCTCGGCAATATCCCAACTGTAAACGTAACAGCAGGTGCCTTGAAGTGCCTTCATTCCGTGATCCGCAGCACAGGCAGCTGATGCAAAGCCAGCCGGCAAGTAGACCTGTCCAGTTGGAGAGAGGGGTCAGTTCCTGTGTCCCGAGCATGCTGTCCTCTGGTGCTCGGGAGGAAGCCGAGAGCCCGCCAGAAGCAGCTGAAGGGATGGGGAACAGAATGCTCTTCAGGTCATTATCCATGAATGTGGACCGTGAGATAGGACATCCATGGCAGGGAGTTGGAGATGGTGCTCCCTGACAAGAATCTGGGGAAAAGCAATCCCATGTTGCCACTGAGGGCTAACCCCACATGTTGACACAGAGGCAAGAACAGTATTTAAATCTTTTCTTCAGGGGCACCTGGGGGGCTCAGTCAGTTGAGCCTCTGCCTTCGGCTCAGGTCATGGTCTCAGGGTCCTGGGATCGAGTCCTGCATCGGGCTCCCTGCTCAGCAGGGAGTCTGCTTCTCCCTTGCCCCTCCCCCTGTTCATGTGCTCTCTCTCTCTTTTTCTCTCTCAAATAAATAAATAATCTTTAAATAAAATAAATCTTTTCTTCACCAATGTTTGAAGGTAGGTGGCTTTGGTGGGTGGGTCAGGGGAGAAGTCCCATGCCTTCACTCTCATTGACAAAATGCAAGTAGTGATATTTACCTCACGGACCTATTCTGAAGCCTGAATAAGATCATACCTAGCTAATGACTGACACACACCAAGCCCTCAGCAGATAGATGTTTGTTGACTCTTCATGAGAATCACGACCCTTCCGTCTTACCACCCTGTGCTGACACACCCCCACGTGTACATGGGGAACCTGAGCGTCTCTTCAACTCACTAGTTTTTTTTGTTTTGTTTTGTTTTTAAAGATTTTATTTGACAGAGAGAGAGAGACACAGTGAGAGAGGGAACACAAGCAGGGGGAGTGGGAGAGGGAGAAGCAGACTTCCTGCAGAGCGGGGACCCCAATGCGGGGCTCGATCCCAGGACCCCAGGATCATGACCTGAGCCGGAGGCAGACGCTTAACGACTGAGCCACCCAGGTTTCCCCAACTCACTAGTTTTAATGGCAGAGTGTAGTTGGGCAACACGGGGTGATGCATTACATAGACAGAGGACACTTCCATTGGAAATTTTCATAATAAATCATCTCTGTCAACACGACATTTTCCAGTATAAGTGCACAATTGCTCCCTTTTGCTTTTCTTTTCTTTTCTTTCTTTTTTCTTTCTTTTTTTTTTTTTTTTTGAGAACCTTACCTAAGCAAAGCTATAATTAAGGAAGTTGTGGACGGGAGATCAATTGAGAAGAGCAGTTGGAAATATTAATTAGGTCCAGTCAGCCAAGCATCTCTGCCAACCTGTCAGCATCTGTGTCCCACCCAAAAGTGAGTGTAGACTCTAAGAAGTGGGCACACGGGAGTGACAGTGAGGTGGGACTCTGTTCTCAGATGTTCCCAAATGTTAGCCGTGCATTTTGACAAGTGGATGATACATGTATTGACCATTACAATATCATACAGAATAGGCTCACTGCCCTAAAAATACTTTGTGGCCTGCCTGTTGAGCCCTCCTTAACCCCAAACTCTGGCAACCGCTGATCATCTTATTGTCTCTACAGTTTTGCCTTTTCTAGAGTGCTGTGTAGCTGGAATCCTACGGGATATAACCTTTCCAGATTGGCTTCTTTCACTTAGTAATATGCTTATATGGTTCCTCCATGGCTTTTCATGACTCAATAGCTCCTTTCATTTTAGTGCCAAATAATAGTCCCCTATCGGATGGACCACAGTTTATTAGCCATTCACCTCCTGAGGGACATCTTGGTTGCTTCCAAGTTTTGACAATTATGAACAAAACAGCTGTAAACATCCATGTGCAGTTTTTTAGTGTGGACACACGTTTTCAGTTCATTTGGATAAATACCAAGGAGCAAGACTGCTGGATCCTATAGTAAGGGTATGTTTAGCTGTGAAGAAACCACTAACGGTCTACCATTTTGTGTGCCCACCAGTAATCAATGAGAGTTCCTTTTGCTCCACATCCTTGGTGCTGTCAGGGTTCTGGATTTAGGCCATCCTAATTGGTGTGCGATGGTGTCTCATTGTTTTAATTTGCATTTCCCAGATGATCTATGATGTGGAGCATCTTTTTATATGCTCGTTTGCCATCTTCTTTGATGGGATGTCTGTTCAGATCTTTTGCCCTTTTTTATTTATTTTTTTTAAAGATTGTATTTATTTATTTGAGAGAGAGAATGAGAGAGAGAGAGAGAGCATGAGAGGGGGGAGGGTCAGAGGAAGAAGCAGACTCCCTGCTGAGCAGGGAGCCCGATGCGGAACTCGATCCCGGGACTCCAGGATCATGACCTGAGCCGAAGGCAGTCGCTTAACCAACTGAGCCACCCAGGCGCCCTGCCCTTTTTTAAATTGGGTTTTTTGGTTTTCTTATTGCTGAGTTTTAAGAGCTTCTTAAAAGATATTTTGGACACCAGTCCTCTAGCAGATATGTGTTTTGGAAATAATTTCTACCATCCTGTGGCTTGTCTTCTCATGCACTTAACCGTGTCTTCCACTGAGAGGAAGTTTTAATATTAATGAAGTCCAACTTACCAATTTCTTCTTTCATGGACCGTGAAGTTTTGTAGATTTGCATTTTACATTTAGATCTATGATCTAAGTTAACTGAATTAATGTTGGGGTAAATTAAGGTCTCTGTCTAGGGTCACTGTTTTGCGTATGATCACCCAGCTGTCCCAGCACCATCAGTTGAAAAGACTATCCACTATCAGGGGAACCCAGGTGGCTCAGTCAGTTAAGCACCCCACTCTTGATTTCAGCTTAGGTCATGATCTCAGGGGTGTGAGATGGAGCCCCGCAAAGGGCTCTGCGTGCAGCACCGAGTCTGCTTGAGATTCTCTCTCTCCCTGTCCCTCTGTCCTCCCCGCCCCGTGTGTGTGTACTCTCTCCTTTCTCTAAAAAAAAAAAAAAAAAAAAAGACTATTCATTCTCCACTGAATTCCCTTTGCTCCTTTTTACACACTTTGAAAAAATTAATTTCTCATCAAAAACAACTCAGAATTAGCTATTTTATGTTCATGTGACAAAAAATAAGAAATGAGAGTCAGAGACTTACAGCATGTGTTACTCGGGGCAAAGCAGTGGGCACCCTGTCCCTGTTCAATCGGGGTGCTCTTCCATGCATGAGCCCCGGGACTTCCCTGAACCAGGTTTTCTCCAAACGGAACACCCTTGGAAGAAAATTCCTTGGGAAGGTAAGTTTGTGAAATGATAGGTAATCGATCCTTCAGCAGAGAGTCCAACTGCATCTGCCTGCTGGGAGTCTCCATTGGAGTGAGCAGCACGGGTTCCCTGGGCATGGTTTCAAGTGCCAGATTTTCACTTTCTCTCCATCCTAACTCACCTCCTATGGGGCACATTCGGGAGAGGCTGCTCTGTGGTAAACATCTTCTGGTGCTGTTCCAGGCACAGCCCTGGGGTCTCTAGACATGGATCCCCTTGCCCACAACTTGCTCTCCTCTAAAATCAGGACATTAAGATAAATGCGGGCTTCATTCTCCTTCTGTTCAGCCGGACAAGAGGGGCTGCCTCCCACCAGGCATCCCTCTCTTCTCTGCATCAAGTTTTTCAGGACCGAGTGTTTTCCTTGCTTATTGAAAACCTTGCAAGTCTAGGGAGACCATCTCAAAGCCCAAGGGGAGGATCTAAGGACAGTCTTCTCTCCCCCTGGCAGCCATGTTCCCCTGAAGTGTCGTGGGCCCTTTCTTTCTTTCTTTCTTTCTTTCTTTCTTTCTTTCTTTCTTTCTTTCTTTCTTTCTCTCTCTTTCTCTCTTTCTTTCTTTCTTTTTCTTCCTTCCTTCCTTCCTTCTTTCCGCCTTCCCTCCCTTCTCTCTCTTTCCTTTTCTTTCTTTCTTTCTTTCTTTCTTTCTTTCTTTCTTTCTTTCTTTCTTTCTTTCTTCTTTCCTTCCCTCCCACCTTCCCTCTTTCTTTCTTTTCTTTCTTTCTTTCTTTCTTTCTTTCTTTCTTTCTTTCTTTCTTTCTTTCTTCTTTTTTTTTTTTTTAAGATTTTTACCTATTTACCTATTTATTTGACAGAGAGAGAGCGCGCACAGCAGAGGAAGAGGGAGAAGCAGACTCCCGGCTGTGCAGAGAGCCCCAGGCGGGACTCATCCCAGGAGGCTGCGATCATGACCTGAGCCCAAGGCAGAGGCTTCATAGACAGAGCCCCGCAGGCGCCCTGCAGTGTGCATTTTCACATGCATTCCCTGTGCCCCACCTCGTGTAAGCTGCCCTGGCCCACATGCCAACTCGCTTTGGCTTCTAAAAGGTCCTATGCGGTGGTTACGATCTGAGGAGGCGAGCAGGCGTCTCCCCTCCTGGAGGCCTGCATCCATCTGGCCCCTGCAGAAAAGCCCCGTCCTAGCTGGGCAGGCGGAGGTTAGCTGCTCCGGAAAGCCTCCCTTTCAAGGCTCTCAGGGCCTCCTGGGCAGCCCGCCCTCTGTTTGCTTTGATTGGAGCAAATGATGGGCACTGCGCTCGCCTGGGGGATGGATCCTGGAGGGGGGCACAGGACCCCGGGGCAAGAGAAGGGAAGGATGTCCTCACCAGCTCAGGACACAGAAAGAAACTGCTTCTTTCCCTTCAGGGTGATTTCAATTGCAGTTTTCAAAGATCTCCGCCAAATCCAGAGGCTTGGGTATCAGTTCTGCTCACCTCAGGAGCGATCGAACCCAGCGTGCCCCTAGGAACCCAACGTAGGCCACCCGGGGTTGGGGGGAGGGGAGTGGGCAGCTGCAGGGGGGCCCCAGGCAGATGCGGGTCCGGAACGGGAGCTGATGGTCAGCAACACGGCTGATGCTTGCTGTACCTGGCAGCTCTCTGGGGAAGGATCTGCTATTGTCCAGCTTTATACCTGGAGAAATTGAAAGACAAAGACACCTGCCGGAAGTCTGTTTCCTTAGATGGGAGACTCTGCCATTATTCCCAACACACGGGGCGCCTGGGTGGCTCAGTCGGCCAACCTTCTGCTTTCGGCTTAGGTCGTGATCTCCGGGTTCTGGGATCGAGTCCCAGGTCCGGCTCCCTGCTCCGTGGGAAGCCTGCTTCTCCCGCTCCCTCTGTGCTCACTCTCTCTCTCTCTCTCTCTCAAATAAATAAATAAAAATCTTCAAAAAAATTATTCCCAACACATGCTAGGTGCTTAATAAATATTTGAAAATGGAAGAATGAAAGAATCAATCAATTCCTCTGCTCAATCAATAGCACAACCTGAAACCTGAGTGGGGACGAGAGGGTTGCCAGCGAGCGGACAGTGAGGGGATGCAGCTGCTCACCGAGGTGTCAGCTCACTGAGACGTCCAGCTGTGGGTCACTGGCACTGTGCGTTGGGGGCCCTCGATTTGAATGGCAGAAGTTCGGTGCTGGGCACCCAGCTGGTTCCGACTGATGCCCGGGTGTGGAGGTGGAGGGAAATGGCAAGGCAGAGCCCGCTGAAGGCCTTGTCCGGGCCTCCACTCTGCTTGGGGGGCAGCACTCACTGGCTGTCAGTCTGACACAGCCCCCACCTGGAAGGCAGCTGAGGTGGGGTCCGGCCAGGGAAAGAGCTGAGATGTGCTGAGTACCTTCGTGTGCTTGGTCCTAACATAAGGCTATTAGAAAGGCAGTCCTAGTTCGGTGTGGTTCTGACATGTACAAGTTTCACTTACCATAAGATAGAAGATTCCTGTGCCTTCAACAACACAATTTTCACCAATTACCGCAGTATTTTAACTGCGGGTGATTGCATAAAGTTCAAACTGCCCTGTAGCTCTCCAGGCTGGAAATCACAACATGAATAAAAGACGTACATCAGGAGCTGTGACCAGTAACATTTCCTGCCACGTCGGCCAGGGACTGGCCCCTGCTCATCTGTCGCTGGGTCCCTGCATGGCAGGAGCTCCAGCTAGCTGCAGAGACGGTGGACTGCCTGGTGGAGGAAAGCAACAAGCCAAAACAGATTTAGCAACCCAGCCTCAGTCACTGCCCTAAGAGGCTAAAATAGACAAGGGCCGACTCCCCCATTCCATTGTCCTCATGGACAGTGCATCTCCAACATTTCCCCATTCTCCTCATCCCCAGAGGGTTTGGAAGAGCATCTCAGGCCTGGGACATCCACACCTGGGAATGGAGACGCCTGAACGAGGGGTGCCAATGTGCAGGCCAGGGTACCAGAGTCCTCGAGTGCAAGCCTGCATAGAGGCTGCCCTACTGGCTAAGCACTGGGCCTGACGTGAGCAGGGGGCCTCCCCGGCAGGCTTGCCCCTTGGAGCCTGTGGAACTGTCCATGGTCAGCCTGAACATCACACATAGTGTTCGGGCCAGGAGCCAGAATCCCGGGTGCATAGAGAGAAAAGTGCGTCCTCGTGTTGCCCCTGTGTCTTCCTGGAGACAGGAGCATGACATTTTATCAAAACAGGAAAGCAGGACGGTGCAGCCAAGTGAGGCGAAGGGAGGGTGCTGGAAGGGAAGTGAAATCCAGTATAAAGGGAGCTATGGAAGAAAGGGCAGAGGACGGGATATGCACAGTGCTGTCCTTGGTGCTCCAGAGGTGCCCCAGAGGAACCCGCTGTGGCAACCTCCCCCTACGAATGAACGCGGTGGTTTTGACGGACCGGCCGTGGGTGGTCCTGAAGGGGTGGCGCCTGGAAAAGTCTTCCCACGGAAGGAGGGTGCAGAGGACAGAAAGCACAGAGGACAAAGTGGCAGGAGCTGATCCATACGTACAAAGCACAGGCAGCTTGCTGAGGCACAGAAAAGAGGGAGAGAGAGCAAGTGGGGGAGGGGAGGGACAGAGGGAGAGGAAGAAGCAGACCCCCCTTGCTGAGCAGGGAGCCTGACGGGGGGCTCGATCCCAGGACCCTGAGATCATGACCTGAGCCGGAGACAGACGCTCCACCGACAGAGCCACCCACACGCCCCTGTCCAAACTCCTCTTAATACACATGTAACAAAGACGGAAAACACTGATTCTCAACATTCCTGATGTGCTAAATTACTGTGTACTATAAAACATCACTCTACTGTGTTTTATTCTCCTACATATCTGTAACCAGCAATGGGAGTGTTTTTAACACTTTCACAAATTTTTTTCGAAGGTCACAAAACAATCGTCTTTCTCCCCATCGAATATTAAGATGGCCTTGGGGGTTCCAGCTTGCACGGTCACTGCCGTGTAGCTCCAGGGGTTGCCTGCATTATCTGATGTGATCCTCACAGCAAATCTGAGAGTCTATTGACTCGTTTCTTTGTTTTTTAAGATTTATTTATTTTAAAGAGAGTGAGAGAGAGTATGAGTGGGAGTGGCAGAGGGAGAGGAAGAGAGAATCTCAAGCAGATTCCTCGCTGAGCATGGAGCCCAACACAGGGCTTGATCCCACGACCCTGAGATCATGACCTGAGCCAAAATCAAGAGTTGAAAGCTTAACCAACTGTGCCACCCAGGCACCCCTGTATTGAATCATTCCTGATTTGAAGGTGGACATTGAAACTCAGAGCAGTGAATTCACCTGTCAGAAGCCACACGTTACAAGGTGTGCAAATATTTCACTTGAGAAATATTTGTTTCCCAGAGAAATGGCTGCCGGGGTCAATCCACTGGCCACGGACGAGGGCCCCTGTAGTTCCGCAGCCTCTCCAGAATTGACATTTCTGGACTCTTTCTGCATGCCTGTGGAATGAGCTCATGTCCTCAACTTTCCCTTCTCTCTTCCCGGATACTGTTAAACATCTGCCCGTGAGTTTGCTGCCTATGCGTTTTCATGTTTTAAGACGCCTGTTCAGGTCTTTGCCATCTTTCTATCGATCGTCTGTGCTAATAATGAGCCTGTCACCAGAGAAATTGCCTCTGCATCTTATCCTGAAAGAACACGGCCATTTCCAGGTCCCAGCCCCATGTGATTCCTCTCACTGGTCTTATCTGAGATGAGTTTTACTGTTGTAAGACTTCGGAGCAAGTCGTACTCACACTAAGGGAAACTTCTAGACGTTAAAGAGGAGGGAGGGATTAGTCTGGCCCAAGACATGCCCGCTTGAATGAGGAAATATTTCAGACCGGGTTCCAACGAGTGCCTTAGAAATTCCCAGTGGGTGAACAGGCAGATCCTCTGAGTTGGACAAGTATAGACGTCATCTAGGTGATAATGGATCTCCATGGAGAGGATCCAAGCATCAGAAAATAGCGAAGGATCTTGTGGAAATATGTTCATCCCCTGGAAGCTAGGTCCACGGAACAAAGATAAGGTGAGGACAGCCTCGCTATGAGACAGGCTGGTGGAAGCAGGTTGAGACAGCAGGATCTGCCCTGAGTAGGAGCCCACAGGCTGGTGAATGTGGATTAACAGGAACGTTGAGTTAATACAAAGAGGGTGGGTGGGGCTGGGTTTAAGTCAAGCTAGGATTTAGACATGTCCTGCGCAACCACTCCTAAAGTGAAGGAATCATTTTCTAAGATGAAAGGACTGGGTGTGAGTAGCAGTGAAGGAGATTCTGGAATCCATCCTGGGTTCCGGGAGTCATGGCTTCCAGGCGGGGGCTGGTGGCTTCATTGAAAGGCCCAAGTGTTGAAAGACAGAGATGTTGACACAGTTCCTGGTTCATTCAGGACTAACTCAAGAACCACTAAACCGTCATGCAGGAAGCCTCTTTTTGAAGAACTACAGAGGAGAAAAAGATTACCATCTTTTTTAAATGAATGTTTTATATTCAATGTATTCCAAAGACCTGAGTTTATCCGGGGACAGAATCGAGTAAGATATAACACCCTCCTGGAAGCTGGTTGTGATAATGGCATGGATTTAGTTTTTAACCAGTTCTTCACTGTACGAAACACTTTAAATGGATTATCTCATTGAATCTTTTTTCTTTTTTTTTTTAAGATTTTATTTATTTATTTATTTTATATATATATATATTTTAAAGATTTTATTTATTTATTTGAGAGAGAGAAAATGAGAGAGAGCACATGAGAGTGGGGAGGGTCAGAGGGAGAAGCAGACTCCCCGCCGAGCAGGGAGCGCGATGCGGGACTCGATCCAGGGACTCCAGGATCATGACCTGAGCTGAAGGCAGTCGCTTAACCAACTGAGCCACCCAGGCGCCCTCTCATTGAATCTTATAAAAACCACATAAACTAGGTACCAGCAATATCCTCATTGGAAAAGGACATATAAAAAGGAATTTTCCCAAGGTCACCCACACAGTAAGTGGGAAAGGAAGAATCTGAACCTAAGCCATTAGGCCCTGGAGTCCACATGCTTAACCACCTGACCTGTTTCCCAAACTTTTCTTTGACAGGGGCAGGAAGTTTCTCCCACAGTCTCCTCAAACCATAACTCATTTTGTGGTAATGCTAATCACCTAAAGACATAATGCTAAGTATAAATTCCTTTAGGTCCCATGCAAATATAATATGGAACACATCTACAGGTAACAGATGAACTGCAACACCAATATAATTTAATATAACACATGAACGAGGCAGGGGATGTGGTTTTGCAATAGTAACTTGCAACTGTATATCTGTGAGCCCAAGCACCTGCCATGACTCCCACCTCCCACCATTTCCCTGTGTTCCAGTGACGGTGAAATTCATTATTGTGGTGTGTCATGGTACCATCTGGCCTCCACCAGGTGAAAGCACATCACTCATGAGTTAATTCACCTTGTGCTTTTCCCATTAGCGGGGGACAATGAAAGAAACATTCCTTGGCACCAACTGAAATATATACACAAACCAATATGTGGCCATTCAAATCTCCTGCCTGTGATCGGGTGTAAGTTAGCAATCTCCTATTGGAAATTGGGACCCCGAATTGAGAAATACTTTATTATGTTCTTCTACATCCCTCATAACCAAAAAAGCAACTGTATCCCTGTATGATAAATGCCAAGGCAGAGGAAAATGCAGGGGCCCATGGGATTGTAGAGAGCATTACCCATCAGCCCTAAGAGGATAGGAAAGTTTTCCGGAAAGTGTGATTCATGGGCTCATTGTTGAAGAGGTTGGCCTGCAGAGGAAGACAAGGGTTTTCCAGGAGGAGTAAACAGCATAAGAAAAAGCAAGCGGACAAAAAACAGTATGATATATGCATAAAACAGAAAAAAAAAATGTAATCCATGAAGAATAAAAGCAGGGAGAGGAGGTTGGGGAAGAAATACAGGACATATCATAGAATATTTATTTTCACTTGTACATGTCTATCTACATCTTCATCTAGATCCACAACTGCATCTGCATCTAGAGCTGCACCTACATCTGCATTTAGAGCCACATCTACATCTGTACCTACATCTACCTATACATTCATATCTATGTCTACGTCTATATCAATATTCCCAACCCACCCATGCCTATGGGATGCAGTCAAGACAATGTCTCTGAAGTTTCCATGTCTATTTCCTCCACACCAGCTATACAGAGAACACCTCTGCTGTGTTTGCAATGGGAAGATCAAGACTGTGGATGAGGGGGGGCGCCTGGGTGGCTCAGTTGGTTAAGCGACTGCCTTTGGCTCAGGTCATGATCCTGGAGTCCCAGGATCGAGTCCCGCATCGGGCTCCCTGCTCGGCAGGGAGTCTGCTTCTCCCTCTGACCCTCCCCCCTCTCATGTGCTCTCTCTCATTCTCTCTCTCTCAAATAAATAAATAAATAAATAAATCTTAAAAAAAAGACTGTGGATGAGGCAATCCTCCCACAATCCCCCTGGACATCCACCTGCCTTGTCAGCTTCCTGCATCCCGACACGCCAGGCCTGCAAGAGGCAGGGCTCCTCAGCTGACAAGAACAACATTTGGAACTCTTTTATCTCCCACCCTTGGCATTTGCTCCTGTAATGTGGCCACGGTTTGCTAGGTACTTAAAACTACATTCCCACTTCCCCCCCCCGCTCTGATCACTGAGGCTCTCATGGCTACATTCCTTAAAGCAATAAATTTCATTTACAGTAATGTTTCTTTAATAAGGACATGTTGGCCAATATTCATGTGCGCTTACTTGCATAGCATTTTTTCATCCAAGAGCCTGTTCCAACACTAAGTAGGTGAATTTCGGAAAAGAAGAAAAGCAGAAAGAAGAAAATAAACATGACCCCAAGCTCCCTTCCTGGAGTTACTGCTGACATTTGATGCGTTTTGCTCAGACTACTTCCTCTGCATATTGAGAACATATGGAATTCTGGGTTGTACCCTTAACGGTATAATGTCACCATGTCTATATAACTTTGACTATATTGGAAAATAATTTAATGGCTGTGTACTATTTCTTTATATTCCTTCATATCATTGCCCGCACTGCTACCATATTTTGATCCTTCTTTGGCTCATGTGTTCATTTATCAAATGCTTATTCAGTGCTTAGCAGCAATCAGGGCAGAACACTTAGATGAGTGAGATAGTCCAAGTCCCTGTCCTCGAAGGGCTTACAATCAAAGGGACAGAAGCTGATAATGACCACATGAACAAAAGCAACGAAATATCAAATTTACCCATATTATACACCAACTATGTGCGGTGAAAATTTTTCAGTTTTTAACTTTTTTTATGACCCATGGTCCACATAATTTCCCATCTACTCAAGTGCCAGTAAAAGATCAAGTTCAATACATCTTAGGACCCACCAAGACACAGGCTGGTTTATACAATGGAAACACTTTGCTTAGCTAAATCTTAGATTCTGTGCTTAAAATATCCCATCACTTAGATTCCTGCTCCTTGCGGGGTGTTGGTTTTGGGATGCCCGCCTGCAGTATCCACCCTCAAACCCTCAGCTTGCGGGATCATCTTAATCCTGACCCCTAGGTAGGCTGGGCTACTGTATTCTCAGCATGTCTGCTGGGGCACATGAGAATTTCCAGGTCCTTTGGCTGTCACAGGAAGCCCAGGGGATCTGAAGGGACATCGCAGAACTCCTTCACCACCAACACCAACAGCACATAAGAAACTGTCAGAAGAGCAAGTTCGTGTGCCCCACCCAGATCTCGCAATTCAGAAAGTGTGTGGGGCCCGGCTATCTGCGTGTTGAAGGGTTTGGGGCACGCTCGGGGAGATGCGGATGTTCACTCAAGTTTGAGAAGCATTGCTGTAAATGACTGCATTGTGCACTGGCCCCAAGGTCTCTGCAATCTGAATGGCGGTATCATCTGTACTATCAATCTAGATGTCTCTAAAAACCCATCCCCGTGCCAAGGCACAACCCCAAATAGTGGACGAAAAACGAGGCTTTCTGGGGCGCCTGGGTGGCTCAGTTGGCTAATGTCCTGTCCTACACCTGCATCTAGAGCCACATCTACATCTGCATAAATGCATCTGCTTTCGGCTCAGGTCATGATCCCAAGGTCCTGGGATCGAGTCCCGCATCGGGCTCCCTGCTCTGCCGGGAATCCTCTTCTCCTTCTCCTTCTCTGCTCTCTCTCTCTCTCTCTCTCTCTCAAATAAGTAAATAAAATCTTTAAAAAAAGAAAAGAAAAGAAAAGAAAAAGGAGGCTTTCAGAAGTGAGCTGTCCCCGTCCTCTGCATCACCTCGCACAGCTTGAGGGGTTGGCCTGGCAGCCCCGAGCCCTGCATTGTGCCCCCTCTACCTCGTGCCCTGAAGCAGCAAGGCTGGATTTCATTAAAAACCTCAGTTTATCAGCTATAAAATGAGGCTCAGAATCCTGCTCTCCTGGCAGTTTGGGGGATCAGCCCCGGGGCAAGACTACACAAGGGGCGCTGTCCTATGCATCCTCCAGCTTCCGCTCCCGGATGCTACTCAGCCTTGGGAACTTCTCTCCTTCCTGCTTTTCCGATGGCTCCTGTGTGTCCCCACAAAGCCTGACTCACAATCGCATTATCTTGATATCCGCTCAAACAAACAAACAAAAATCTACTTGACAGTCAGACTGGAGAAACTAGTTTATTGATTTAACAGGTATGTCTTCTCCCTCTGGAGTTTTGCTTTAATGAGTGTGGTCTCCTGGGCACACACAAAAAAAGTCAGAATATGGAAATACACTGAAAAAAAAACCCAAAGTGATATCCCTGTTGTGCCGACACAAAAATAAATATGAATTCTTTTGTTCAACAAGTTTTGTTCAACCAGTGGAGCCTGGGAATGTATCATGTTACCTGGCAAGGGGGAAGCTGGATTGCAGATGGAATTAAGGTCTCCTATCAGCTGACATTGGGATGGGAGATTATGCAGTGTGACTGGACGAGTAAGAGCCCAAACTGTGTCTGCAAAAGGGCGTCCAGTTCCTGCATCCACCCCACTGACACCTTCTTGCCGTAGCCTCTAGAATGTACTTTTTTGCATGACAGCCAAGTTGAGAACTACTGGTACAATTACCACCTCTCCAGAGACCCCACAGACTATTCTGTGAAGGCTTCGCCAGCTGGAAAAAAAAACAAAACAAAACAAAAAAAAACCTCTCCCTCTGAAATTCAGTGGCATTTTCGCTGTACTTCTAGCTATTGGCAATTCACAAATTTTTGCTTTCATTGCATATTCTTCTTCCCCGGACCCCTGAGCTACAAGCCCGCGAGAGCCGGGAAGTGGTCTGCTCTGCCCTAAGAGCCTCCTGCAGGGGCAAGTAGGTGTCTGAGCCCCTAACTAGAGAAGTCGGCAAAAGAGATTCTTGAATGAGCAACAACGCACCACTCTCCCCAAGTTTGTGCTCTACAGCCTGCATAAATCATGCCTTTTAATTATCCCCCAAACTGCCAGGAGAGCAGGATTCTCAGCCTCATTTTATAGCTGATAAACTGAGGCTTTTAATGACATTCCATTGTTTGCCACAGGGTCTGGGGTGGGACTCCAGCTCGCAGCCTCTCACTGCCAGGCTAGGCTCCCTTCCTGCCCAGGAGCAGAGACTTCTCTGGATCCTGTCTTCAGACCAGGGAGCTTCTGCAGGTTCTGTCTCTCACCCTCCATCCTCTGCTTCCTCACTTGCACATTTCCCTAATTCCTCCTTTATCTCCCCTAGATTCGCCCTCTGCCAAGGGCTTCAGACTCAGGACTTCACGGCATGCTTTCCTGCTCCGATGTTTGCCTCCCACACCACCTCCAGAATCCTCCTCCAGGCTTTGTGCCCCCCCACAGCTGGTCTGGGTGGCCCAGATCCCCAACCAGCCTGGGCCAGGAGCCCTTCACTGCTTGATTATTCGGGAGGCGGGGGATCCCAGCCAAGGACAGCTTCTTGCACAAAATGGGCACCAGTAGATGTTTGTTAGACTGGCACACGGTTGAAATGATATCCTGGGGTGCAGATGGGTCCAAGCATGGTGAGGAATCATCCTCAGCCCCTCACATAACACGCCATGCCATCAGAACTGTAGCCCAAACCAAAGGGCTGCAAAAATCGACAGTGAAATAGAGATTTTTACGGTCACAAGGACCAGTGCTGCATAGTAAACTATCTTTTGAAAACTATATTGCCACAAATCTGGGAGTGAAATAAACGAAATCAAGAGCAGGGCAAGGAGTGAATAATTGAGCCAACTCAGAGCTACAAGCAGGTTTAGCCTGTGTCCTCAGAGCATCTTGCTCTGTTCTCTGCTTCCCACTTAAAATGCAATAGATTCAAAAGTGGGCAGCTTACTCAGCATCATGTTCCCTGTTCCCTGGGAATCATATACCGCCATATAGTCATTAGCATTGAAATGCATGCCTCTAGGTTAAAGCTCCAACTCCAGCTGCGCTGGGAGCTGCAGGGAAAGCCTCCCCCACAGTCGGCCCCATATAATCATCAGCTTGCATCTTGTTTGCGTGTTTGTTTTTCCTTGCTGATGTTCAGCCTTTTGCAATTAATCCATTCATTCCTTCTTTCTGCAAACATTTACGGAGCATTTCCTCTGCCCCAGCGCCAGGATACTTACAGAGATTAAAAATGAAGGAGACAGAGCCCCTGCTATGGAAAAAAAAAAAAAAAACCCACAAAATGATTGCAGGTGACCAAACATCCAGGTTTGCCCCAGGACTGGAGTGTCTCCTCTGTCCTATCAGTCCCGAGACCAAGGAAGTCCTGCGCACATCAGGACGCCTGCTCAACCCTGACAGAGTTAAAAGGCTGGTAGATCATTATGACAGTGTGAATTGCTAACCTCGGATATCCCCAGAATGTTTAGGACGTCCCCATATGGCCCAGCATCTGCAGGCTTGGCTGTGGCCATAACTCGGGGCCGTTGAGGGCTGGGAGAACAGCCGTGGCTCTGGACACCCCACCACTCGGAGTCCATGTGGAAAACGTGCCAGGAGGTCTATATGCAGCCAAACACCAATGCTATTCCCTAAGGAATAAGAAAAAAAAAACGCCCACCATCTGCTATAGACAGAATATTCGTGCCCCCCTCCCTGCCCAAATTCAACATGATCCCCAGGGCGCTGGTATTTGGAGGTGAGGCATTTGGAGGTGATTAGGTCTTGAGGGTGGAGTCCCAGAGACCCCAGAGAGCTCTTTTCCTCTTCCACCGTGTCAGGGGTAAATTGCCGCGACTATGCTCATTTCCTTGTTGGGAGCTAATGCAAGTTGTACACCATGGCCCCGGCTGAGATCCACCTACTTCCGCTCACCAGCCCTGAGTTACCAGGGTACCTGGTATCCCACAAAAGCCGCTGCTGTGAGCCATAGGATCAATGAATGCATTTTTAGCAACAAACCCACAGGTTCTAATTTGCATTAATGAAGGTTAATTGTGTCCCTACGCCATAAGGGGAAGAATCAATTTCTGTTGCGATGGTAAGAACATAGAGAAACGTTCACAGGGAGAATCACCAGGAATCTCAGGCATCTGGGCACGGACTGAGATGTCCTCCTTCTTTCCCACCCCTCCTCCCCCACCTCCCATGAGCACTCGCCTCACATACATCCTGCCCACAAAACTCAAGAGGGTTCCCGCCCACCTCCCTGTTGCAAGCAGTTCCATTTGTCAGTGGGTCCCTAGATGTGATCTGGGGCACCTGACAGCCCATTCTCTACTTCTGGAATCACGCCGGGATGGCCTCCGGCAAGGTCTGTATCTCATGACCCATGCCAACTGGACACAGGACAACATCTGACCTGGAAAGGCCCATCCACAGAGTGAGTTAAGTGGGTCAGACTCCCTAGAAGTCATTTCTGACCATGTGCAAAGAGAGGAAATGGGTCAGGAGGAGAATTACTGAGGAACAGACCTGAAAGAGATCTTGCAGCCCCTAAAAGTCCCCAAAAAGGAGTGTTTCAGATCCCAATGTTCTTGTGAATTTCTTAAATGAGCCAATACATATAAAAGCTTTGGAAGACCACATGTTCTTCCAAAGTCAGGGCACCGTAAATGTTGGCCGCTATTATTTGGGGTTTCTATGAGCTTGTCTGTGGTAATGTTGGAAAATAAATGTATTAGGGCAACCTAAGTGAATCCCATTGGTCCACTACTAAAGACTGTGCCAAATTGTAGGACACAGTGAGTCTCCCCCACTGCCTGAAATCGGCAGAATTGTGAATGGTACTTATTATTCAAACTAATCAAATAACCTGAAAGGTTGTTTTCAGGATCCACGTATCTCCATCCACATGTCAGTTTGGGTGTTTCATTTTCTTTGTTGTCTGTAATATAACCCCGCATAATTGAGTTTGGCACCAGATCAGAGAAAGTTTTATATTTTACAAGGATGGCTTATTTTTAACATCTGCTGAGCTCCTGTTAACGTACATTCATCCAATGCAACAACTTCTGGTCATGAGTCATAAATTAAACCTGAACCACAGAACATAGTTTTATTTTAATCTATACCATAAACCTGGCAAAACCCATGACTCAGACGACTATGTGGGGCATATGGCTAAGTCTGACTCAACACAAATTACTTCCGGGAAGCCATACGCCGACAGGCTTTTGGACTTACCTCTTGTCATATTTGAAGGAAGCGTCTCTTTGAGTTGTTAGCATGTGCATAGAAGTTCTGAGATGAAACGCTGAGAGCACCTTAGGTATAAATACTCAAAAAGGACTGGGTGGACCTCATCCTGGCATGTGAGAAGCTGGACAGGCCAAGGTCAGCAGAAATTAACAGGGGAGGGGCACCTGGGTGGCTCAGTTGGTTGAGCGTCCAACTCTTGGTTTCCGCTCAAGTCATGAACTCAGGGTCGTGAGGTCGAGCCCCACGTTTGGCTCTACGCTCAGCGTGGAGTCTGCCTGAGATTCTCTCTCCCCCTCCCTCTGCCTCTCCCACCCCCCTGCTTGCATGCACTCTCTCCAAAAAAAAAAAAAAAAAATTAACAGGAAAAAGTCACCAGTCTCATCAGACCCAGACCTGGACCTGGGAGTGACCATCAGGGATGAGTAAGATGCTGTCCAGGGGGGCTGATGAGAGGAAGGTCCATTCCTGGTCTGTCACAGTCAGAAGGAAGGATGTTACAGGCAGCAGCTGGGGTTGTGACCTGTTCACAGAGGGCCACCCAATGGGCTGAGTGGGAGCTGAATTCCAGCCACATTCCCTTAGTGAAAGAAAGAAGAAGATGGGGAAGAAAGAAACAAGGAATCATTGCACTGTATGATAAGCTGTTAAATACCATTTATTTTATAAGTCTGTGAATAAGTTACTTCATTTGAGATTTCAGAATTACAGAAAGATATGTCTCATAAAACAGTTGAAGAACAAAAGAGAGACAGGCTGAGCCGCTACCCAATATGAAGGTCACAAATCAGTTCAGTGTGACAACACCACTCCCAAGGAGGTCGTAATCTCCGTGGTAACCAAGGGAGTGCCACCAGTAGGGACGACTCCAAGGACAGGCAGAATTCCAGCCTGCGAAGAATATATTTCTGTCACCAGTTCCCAAATGACAACCGTTCCAATGCATCAGTGGTCCTCAGTCCAACGAGCACAGAGGATATTTTATCATCAAATTACTTTTTTTTTCCAATTAAAATGAATGTTCTTTCTTCAAATCATAAGGTGGATGGAGTAGGGAGCATGCATTACAAGGATTCATCTAACAGGATCAGATTCCGAGGAACGTAGGCATTGATTCCTATCCCCATCAAACAGCAGTTGTATGGATTGTATGGATTTTTAAAATTTCAACTTAATTAGCTGTTCTGAAGATTTGTTTTCCTGGTTTTGACCATCAGAACCCTTACGAGCCACAAGGGAATTGTGTTTTGCGTTTTTTTCGTACAAGGAGTGAAGCCAGGACCTGTTGATCCAACCTGGAACAATCCCTTTGACAGGATTCAGTAGGAATAGAGGGAAAACATACAGGGTTGAGGGATCATTTAAAATAGTCAAAAATAAATAAATAAAAAATAACATACTTGATTGGTAGTTACATCTAAATTTAAAGAAAGTTGGATTTAGAGAATAAATAGGCTTTCTGCTGGTTAGTGCCATTTATCTTTAAACTATAAACATTTTAAAAATAAATAAATAAAATAAAAGCATTTTTAAACTAAAAAAAAAAAGAGAAGAACCAATCAATAAAAAAAGCACATAAATACTTGTCAGATATACAATCCACTCCCAGAAGAATTTGACACAAAGCATTCAAAGTTCAAAGTACAGCCCTTAGGTACAAAGAGAGTGTGTGGCGAGAGGGTAAATCCTTCCTAAGTGGGGATGCTAAAATGACTCCCTTCTTCTGAAAGTGATAGTATATAGTAATTTATTACCTTGAGTTATATTTTTGATTAATTTAAAAGTTACCAACCTCATGATCGTGTCTCCATTTTATTTGTTTTAATCATATTAGTCCTTGAATTCCAAGCCTTGAACCCACTTTATAGATGTGTAGATTGATGTCCTAATCAATTCAACCCCAAAAGTGGTTGGAAAAAAAAGAAATAGAGTAAGAATTAGATAATGCTCATTTGTTGAAACAGCTTAGGAGGGCAGAATTCCTCCTAACCTAGGAGGAATTAATAAACTGGTTAACTCTCCTGGAACTAAACTAGCACTAGTTTCTCACAGGTAAAACTCTTGTAAGAATTCATTGATGCAGTCAGCCCTCCATTCAACAAATTTTGTGAACATTTCCACTGCTCCAGCCAGGGTCCTGGGTGCTAGATTCACAGGAAGACGCAATTAAGGAAAACAAAACGCTTCCAGAAAAAACTACCATATAAAATAGAAACCCGGTCATATGACAAATCCAGAAAAGGTCTTAGAAAAGGCTGTAAAGGATGACTAGATTTATGTCTTATTATGTAATTATATTATTGACTATTTTAAACATTATCTGCTATACCACTCTACTTTGGGAAACATGCATTATGAACTTACCAAAAAAAAATATATCCTTTACTTTATTTGAATTATCTCCAGAGAAATAAATATTTCAACCAGTAGACAAGTAGATTCTAATTATTTGTAACCTCTTGCGGAAGCAGATGGGTCCCACTACATCGAGCAAATCCCCGAACTGGTCAAAGCAAATTCTCAAAGTTGCTTTGACCAGTTGTCTATTTTTATCTCCAGGTACAGGCATGAGCACATGTCATAGGGCTTCTGACCTCCCGAGGGCGGTCAAGGCAAATCTGAATACAAGAGAGAAGTCCTTCTAGCCTGTGTTAAGGTGAGAGTGTCAGGAGGGAAAGTATGAAGGGGGTAAATCAGAGGAGGAGATGAACCATGAGAGACAATGGACTCTGAGAAACAGACTGAGGGTTCTAGAGGGGAGGGGGGTGGGAGGATGGGTTAGCCTGGTGATGGGTATTAAAGAGGGCACGTTCTGCATGAAGCACTGGGTGTTATATGCAAACAATGAATCATAGAACACTACATAAAAAACTAATGATGTGATGTATGGTGATTAACATAACATAATAATAATTTAAAAAAAAAAAGTGTCAAAGACCCTTGTAATTGTTCAATGGTATGAATCCATACAAATTTCCTAATGAAGAAAGTTAAGAATTCACATCTGTGGTGGATACAAGTGATAAACATTTTCTAGAAAACATTTTCAAAATATGTTTACAGAACCTTAACATTACGATATTCTTTGACCCAATAATTGTGTTTCCAGCAAAAATTTTGAGAAAATCATCAGAAATATGGGCAGAAATTTATATATTCACCACACTTTCGTAAGTAAGAGCAAAAATGTGAAATCTCCAACACAGAATAATGGTTAAAGAAACTAGAGTGGACCCACAAAGTGCAATCACAAGATGTAACTTTAAAAAAAAAGCAAGTAATGATGTAGGGAAACTCATATGATTGGCTATTAAGTGAAGAACAGCAGAATGGAGAATTAATATGCCAAATGATTGTAATATTGTAAAAATCAATCATGACTCTCTGGGAAATGGGAATTTAGTTGGTTTGATTTTTTTCTTTGTAACTTCTACCGTCTTAAAAATGTATACAAGGAGCACGTAATTCATCCATTGCTGGGGGAATTCTCTCCTTTTGAGATTTTGCTTCTCCATGCCACACACTTATATACCCAATTTTGTTAGAAAAGAAATTTTCCTTTTGCTCCTCTAAGGTCAAAGTCTGGTCATAGTTTGCAAGAGGCAAGTGACACCAAGTTTCCCCACGATGCTCGTTATCCAAAGTGTCAGTTTGATGGAAACCTCTGCCCTATGTGCTCTCCAAACCAACTTTAAAATCCATGTTAGAATAAAACTGCTTCCTATTTTTTGGAAAAATGGCTTCCAAGCACAACACAAGTGCTAATAATTTGCAGTCTCCAAACAACTGTCAAATTGGCAAGCCCTGAGCTTACAGCTGCTACAGTTCCCACTTGCTTTAGGAATATGTACAATTTATTATGGAAAAGACCACCAGGCACAGTGATAACTCTGGTTCATATAAACAAATGTGTGCTATTCAGAGTATCTGCTTGATGCTCATGCTTGCTTGTTATTGACAGGTTATAGGGATATATCATGATTTACTTTGGAGACTCATAAGAATATTTGCTACATAGGGGCGCCTGGGTGGCTCAGTCAGTTAAGGGACCAACTCTTGGTTTTGGCTCAGGTCGTGATCTCAGGGTCCTGGGATCGAGCTCCATGTTGGGCTCCAAGTTCAGCATGGAGTCAGTTAGGGATCCTAGCTCCCTCTCCCTTAATCCCTCCCCCCACACACACTCACTCTCTCTGTCTCCCTACAATCAATCAATCAGTCAATAAATAAATAAATCTTTTAAAAAATGAGTATTTTCTACATATCGGAACTTTGGAAGTGGTTATACTCAAGTAGTGAAGGATGGAGTTGACACCTTTCTAATTAGGAAAGAAAATAGGGTCATTGCTATTGTTTAAATCAAATTACACAGTTGTAATTATGTTGGCTCAGGAGTTAGACCTCATTGCTTCCAATGCGTCAACTACTGTCTGGTATGCCAATGAGGAAATTGATCTCCAAAGAAACTACATGATTTTCCCAAGATCACACATTGCTAGTGTGGTAAAGAGAGCTCTAGAACTTAAATCCCCCTGGCGTGAGTCCAGTGCTTTCCGTAGGCTACATCTATTTTGAGATGTCTATAAGGAGAAAAAAAAAAAGCCAAGTAATGATGTTTTGATGATAGGCAATAATATTAGCATGGGCCACATACTGAGGCATTAGTATTGGAAATGGTAAAATGTATTCACACATAAAAATGGAAAAATAAAGAAATCCTCTGGTCTTAAGTATAATGTCCTCATGTACACAGAACCACAAAAAAACCTATTTCTTTATATCTGGCTCTGTTCTCTCAATTATACCTTCATCATTTATCACTTTTTAAAAATATATATATATACTTTTCTTTTTTTGAGAGAGAGAGAGGGAGAGAGTGTGCTCATGAGTGTGAGTGGGGAGGGGCAAAGGGAAAAGGAGAGAGAGAATCCTCAAGCAGAGCACAGAGCCCGACGTGGGACTCAATCTTACGACCCTGAGGTCATGACCTGAGCCAAAACCAAGAGTTGGACACTTAACCGAGTGACCCAGGCACCCCTCATCATTTATCACTTTATGATTTTCCGTTGTTTGGATATACCACAATCCCTTCATGGATTTTATTGTTGAAGATGGCATGGTTCTTTATTACATGAACTTTTTTGCATTTATTGAAGAAATGGATGAGTTCTCTTAATAGGCAATTCAGGAAGCTTGTTTATTTGTTTACTTCTGGATAATTTTCTTCTAGCTTACCTTTCCTAATATATTTTTGTTTGTTTTCTTCATTTTCATCAAGAGTTCCCTTCTTTCTTAGATTAAGTTACATCATGTTATTTTCTATTTCATTCTATTTTCTAAAATTGTTTCAATCCACTGTTTCTTAATTTTATCTTAAGTATTACTGATTAACTTTTCTGCAAGTTTAATCCTACTCTTTAATTGCTTCCAAATCCAATTTATTTAGTTAGTTAAGATTTTCCTTTCGATACCTTCTTTTTCTATATCTATTTATTTGATACATAAAATACTCTAATCAAATTGAAAATCTGTAACAGCCACTCTATAACCTTATTTTGCTTTATGAAGTACTTTCAAGTGGAAGATTTTCCTCACATGCCTAAACATTATTCACTGGATTATTTCAGATGATTGCCCATGCATTGATTAGTAAATCTGATACTTTATCATTAGAATGACCAATACATTTTGTTTAGAGAGAGTGTGTGAGAGGTGGTGAGGGAAGGGCAGAGGAGAGAAAGAATCTCAAGCAGGCTCCACACTCAGTGTGGAACCTGACACAGAGTTCGATCCCACAACCCTGAGATCACGACCTGAGCCGAAATCAAGAGTGGGACGCTTAACTGACTGAGCCACGCAGGCGCCCCAACCAATACATTTCTAAGAGTTGACTTTAAAGTCTAATTAGACATGCCTGTTGTAAAAGAAACTGGCTCAGCTCAAGGGGCACTTATACAGGGAAATCATCCCAGCATTCTCAGTGCTAAGGGACCGTCCTAACTGAATTCAAGGTGACATTGTCGGATATGAACAAAACCCCCTTCATGAGGACTGAGCAAACACAGAGAAATCCCATGGGCTCAAAATCATGGGACGACCAAATGGGAAAACAGGGTACAGCTTATATTTCTGAAATTTTGGAATGCAGAAAGCCCTGTGGTCTTTTTTAGAAAAGGTCCCTGTCGTTGATGCTTTGTGGCTGCTGTTCCCTCTTTTGGATGCTTTTCGTGCAATCATGAGCATTACTCCCATTCCATCACCTGGTAATAAAGATATTTTCACTAGGTTTTTGGCTGCTATGTCATACTCTAGGTCACATTGAGTTAGGAATCAACCGACACTTCCTCATGACATTTTTCACTGACCTGCTATCAAATCGGGCATTGTATGGCTCACAGAAACTAGGAAAGAGGCATATCATAAGCATTAAAAAGTTGAACACCATCGTATTGGTGAAGTAGGGCTAGTGTTACCATAACGACAATAGATAAATCTTTTTTTTTTAAGATTTTATTTATTTATTTGAGAGAGAGAATGAGATAGAGAGAGAGAGCATGAGATGGGGGAGGGTCAGAGGGAGAAGCAGGCTCCTTGCCGAGCAGGGAGCCCGATGTGGGACTCGATCCCGGGACTCCAGGATCAGGACCTGAGCCGAAGGCAGTCTCTTAACCAACTGAGCCACCCAGGTGCCCAACAATAGATAAATCTTTTACCTAACACAACAGAATATCATTTCACTCAAGAAAGGGCCAGTATTAATGGCTCTGGCTTCAGGACAACACTTTCACATCGCGCGTGCTTAATAACCCCACTTAACCACAAGAAACGTTCCCAAATAGAGCCTGAGTCTGTCCTCGGGGGGAAGACAACAGGAGTGAGGAACCCAGAGCAGCCTCTGCCAGAGCCAACCCTTGTTGTGCCTGGACACCCATTCCGTTCTTTTCCTCAAATGAAGGGAAGATAGTCCAGTTCCCAATTAAGCACTCCGACCAACTCAAACATCACAACATCTAGGTGATAAACAACATCCACCTTCGGGTGCCAATAGCTCTAAAAGGGGTTGATGACTTGCAAGCTAAGACTGTTACATGACTGTTACACACATGCAATGTACGTGGGAGACCAGGGACCGTGTCCCTCGGTGATCTTTCCCTCAGAATATGGAGAATCAGTGCTTATAAGCCCGTAACTTTCCCAACGCTGAGAGGTAACTACCATCCCCGGGGTGGGGAGAGTTTCCTTGATTGGCTCCTGATTTTGATTTGGTGGAAGAATCTCCATAGTCCATTATTCTTCATGCCCCATGGCCCCACCAATTTAGAGTTTCCTCTTTCCTTTTACCCTGTGGTTAGTGAAAATGTATGCCCCTCGGGCTTTGAAATTTCTAGGAGTTAAAGGAAGATTTGCATAAACTGGTGAGCCAATATTCTCCAAACGATCAATACTCCATGCACCAAAAATCATGCGTGAATGAAAAATATATTCAAAGTACAAGATAAATAAAAGGATTTTCATGCAGCAGTATATGTGAAGTTTATTGTAACTAATCTTTACCTGTTAAGAAATTACATCTTGTCCAGATTCGCTATAGAATCAATTAAGAATGTCTGTAATTATAGCTACAATTAATGTCTACAATGAGAAGATGATCAACATGCTACTCCATTTTGCAACTACGTATCTGTGTGAAGTCATATTTCTTTTTCCTATATTTCAACCAGAACAACAGATAGCAACAGATTGAGTATAGAGACAAGTGTGTGAATCCAGCTACATCCTGTTAAGTTAGACATTGAAGAGGTTCGCAAACATACATTTGCCTCTTTTCTCACTTTTTTTAGGGGGGGTGGAGATATAATTATTTTTCAAGAGAAACACGTTACTTATGTTAACATGTAGGATATTTATTATTGTTATTTTAAAATAAATTAACTATTTTAAATCTCTGTCTAATTTCTTATACAGTAGATATCAAAACACAGAATGCAGACAAACAAAAGCATTTTTAGGGTCACCAACCATTTTTCAAAGCGTAAAGAGACCCTGAGACACAATGCTAGCAGACCACTGATCTTGAAGTAAGCCAAGGAAGAGATGAGAATGGGTTTGGGTGAATACCTCACGTCCCTGCTGCAAACATTACAGAACTCATCTCTCCACATAGATTTCTCTGTTGTAAAAATCACAACTATCTGAGGAAAAACAACAGCAAGCATCTGCGATAGAGAATAAATCAACCAAAAGTAGCTGTTCTGGGTTATTTCATACGAAAAGCCTTGCAGACAAGGAAAAAGAGACGGAATTTGTGAAACTGTGGCACGACTCATTATGTTACCTAACAGGGGAATGGACAGCCCATGGAAACATCCATCCAACAGAGAGAAATGGCATACATTCGTATTTTCAGATGCTCCTAAATTTAGGTGGCCTAATTTCTACTTTATGCCGTATTTCCAGAGTCTTGATACCTTCAGTTCGGTCTTTTCCATGGTTCCTAATGGGATAAGGTTCAGTGCTACTCAGTGGCTTATTTTTAAAATATCTTAGAAATGCTAGCTTCCCTTATGTCACTATTTCTTGAGACATACACTTAGAAATAAGAAATCACAAATTTAGCTCAATCCTACAAGACAGTTGCTTAACGTACTTGATAATGCTTTCTAGCATCACATACAACAACTAGACAGAAGTCGCAAGGAAAGAGAAGGCTTGAACCACACGGTAAACCAAGTAGATGTGGCAGACGCCTATAGAACACCCCACCCAACAACAGCCGAACGGACGTCCCTCTCAAGCACACGGGGAACATGCCGCAGCCCCAGTAAATTTGAAAGAACAGAAATCATACCAAGTATGTCCTCCAAACACAGTGGAATTAAGTGAGAAATCAATGTCAGAAGGAAATTTGGCAAATCCAAAACCACGTGCAAATTAAAGAACACTCTCTGACATGACCAATGGACCAAAAAAGGAAACACGAGCAAAATTGGAAAATGTTACCTGGACTTAGGTGGCGATTCCTCACAGATTGCTGAAATGGTGATTGGTCTGCCATACCTGTGTCTCCACTGGACACCAGGAGTTGTCTGGGTGCGCGCATCCTTTCTCATCACTTCTGAAAAATCTCAGCTCAGCTGTGGGGATGAAGGAGTGCACCTGTTGTGATGAGTGCCAGGTGCTATGTGTAAGTGTTGAATCACTACATTGTACACCTGAAACTAATATTGCACAGTATGTTAAATCACTGGAATTTAAATAAAAACTTAAAAACTAATAAAATATGATTAAATCAGATCAAATCCTGGGTGGTTCAGTCAGTTGAGAGTCTGACTCTTGGTTTCGGCTCAGGTCGTGATCTCGTGGTTGTGGAACAAGCCCTGCATTGGGCTCTGCACTTAGTGTGGAGTCTGCTTCAGATTCTCTCTCCCTCTTTCTCTCTCAAATGAATAAATAAAATAAAATAAAATAAAGTAAAATAAAATATAAAAAGAATCTCTATTTTTAGGTCAAGGGTCATCCTAAATAATGTCAATACAAAAGTATAATCGGAAAATAAATTTGTGTGGGGCGCCTGGGTGGCTCAGTCGGTTGAGCATCTGACTCTTGATTTCGGCTCAGGTCATGATCTCAGGGTCATGAGATCGAGCCCTGAGGGGAGCTCTGCACTCAGCACAGAGTCTGCTTGAGATTCTCTCTCCCTCTCCCTCTATCCCCCACCCCCGTTCTCTCTCTCTCTCTTGCTCTCTCAAATAAATAAATAAATAAATAAATAAATAAATAAATAAATAAAATCTTTTAAAAATTAAAAAATTTAAAAAATAAATGTGTCTATCTCAAATTTTATAAGACTATAGACAACTATAACCATGTCAATTCCATCATCTATCCCACGTAATATAAACACTATAAATAAATGTGCAGTTATAACACAGTTTTCACCATATGACCTAAAAGAGCAATTTTCTTTGCTGTTGAAACTACAGTTGGCCCTTGAACAACATGGGTTTGAACTGCACAGACCCACTTAGATGCAGATTTGTTTTTCAATAAATCCAGCACAGCACTGTAAATGTATTTTCCCCTCCTTATGATTTTCTTAATCACATCTTCTTTGCTCAAGCTTCCTTTATCATGAGAATACAGCATAAAATGCATAAACAAAATATGCATGAATAGACTACGTTATCAGTAAGGCTTCCGGTCAACATAGGTTATTAGTACTTAAGTTTCTGGAGAGTCGAGAGTTGTATGTGGATTTTCAGCTGCATGGGGCAAGAAGAAGTCAGCACATCTTACCCCCCTACATCATTCAAGGATCAACTGTATTAAAATCCTTGATATCAAGCTCTCAAGCAAAATTAGTTAGGAAGTTAACATACAAAGGAAAAACTCACATCCCAGGCATAATGAATACTTGAGGTGAAAATTGCCAAAATGCTTGTGGGGAAAAGTAATCATGTCCATTACATGAAAATTTACAAGGAGGCACCTGGAAATTTCCATAGCAAAAAACAAAGAGTCCAAAGATCTAAAATATATTTCAGAGATCCCACTTGGATCCATTCAGAACCGTTCCCCTACAGCCAGATATAGGAATACAGTAACTTTTTTTTTTAATTTTATTATGTTATGTTAGTCACCATACAATACGTCATTGTTTTTTGATGTAGTGATCCATGATCCATTGTTTTCGTATAACACCCAGTGCTCCATGCAGTATGTGCCCTCCTTAATACCCATCACCGGGCTAACCAATCCCCCCTCCCCCCTCCCCTCTAAAATCCTGTTTGTTTCTCAGAGTCCATAGTCTCTCATGGTTCATCTCTCCCTCCAATTCCCCCCCCCCACTCATTTTTCCCTTCCTTCTCCTAATGTCCTCCATGCTATTCCTTATGTTCCACAAATAAGTGAAACCATATGATAATTGACTTTCTCTGCTTGACTTATTTCACTTAGCATAATCTCCTCCAGTCCCATCCACGTTGATGTAAAAGTTGGGTATTCATCCTTCCTGATGGCTGAGTAATATTCCATTGTATATATGGACCACATCTTCTTTATCCATTCATCTGTTGAAGGGCATCTTGGCTCTTTCCACAGTTTGGCTATTGTGGACATTGCTGCTATGAACATTGGGGTGCATATGGCCCTTCTTTTCACTATATCTGTGTCTTTGGGGTAAATACCCAGTAGTGCAATTGCTGGGTCATAGGGTAGCTCTATTTTTAAATTTTTGAGGAACCTCCACACTGTTTTCCAAAGTGGCTGTACCAACTTGCATTCCCACCAACAGTGTAAGAGGGTTCCCCTTTCTCCACAACCTCTCCAACATTTGTTGTTTCTTTCCCTGTCCATTTTTGCCATTCTAACTGGTGTAAGGTGGTATCTCAATGTGGTTTTGATTTGGATTTCCCTGATGGCTAATGATGATGAACATTTTTTCATGAGTCTGTTAGCCATTTGTATGTCTTCTTTGGAGAAGTGTCTGTTCATGTCTTCTGCCCATTTTTTGACTTGATTATTTGTTTTTTGGGTGTTGAGTTTGAGAAGTTCTTTATAGATCTTGGATACCAGCCCATTATCTGTAGTGTCATTTGCAAATATCTTCTCCCATTCTGTGGGTTGCCTCTTTGTTTTGTTGACTGTTTCCTTTGCTGTGCAGAAGCTTTTTATCTTGATGAAGCCCAAAAAGTTCATTTTTGCTTTTGTTTCATTAGCTTTTGGAGATGCATCTTGAAAGAAGAATACAGTATTTTTATCTTCTCAGTAGATACTCAGTTCTTGGGGGAAAAAAAATATATTCACGTGGTTCAAAGTCAAATAGTACAAGACTGGCGTGAGAAGCCTCTCTGGTGCTTCTATTTGGGATCTAAACAATCACCATCCATCTCCCCTCCAACCAGGTAATCAACCAGGTAACCACTATTACTACTGTCTTGTCTATCCTTGTAGACATACGTCATGAACATACAGGCAAAAATTATAATGCCGCCCTGTGTTCCAGCTTTTTAACACAAAGGGAAGCATGTGATCCAGAGTGTGCTGTATCTTGGTTTATTCACTTAACTATGCATGCTGGAGAAATTTCCATGTGCTGCATGGAGAGATCTCTTTTTTTCTAAGTTTCATGGTAGTTTATGGTGGGGGCAGAAAGGATCAGAATTAATTTTACCATCCCATATTGATGAAAATCCAGGATTTTTTTTTTTTTTGCTATGAAAAACAATGTTGCAATGAATAATACAGTAATACGCTACTTTTTTCATGTGCAATATATTCATAGGATAAATTCCTATATGTAGCATTGGTGGGTCAAAGTATATAAGCACTGGTAATTTTGATCAATATTGGTAGAATACTCTCCTATAGAAGTTTTCTGATTCACATCTCTACTAGCAATACATGTTCTCCATAGCCTTACTAATAGAGAATATTAACAAATTTTCCATTTTTTACCCATCAACAGAGTTTGAAGGAGCTTAACCACATTATCTGATGTATCTCTTTATAAACTAAGGAAATCAGTTCTTTGTCATGCAAATTGGAACATTTCTCCAATCACTTGAATTTTGACGGTGCTCAGTTTCTTTTTGCCAAGTATGTGTCTTGTGGTTGTGATTATTGCCTTTAATGTACTAGAATTTTCTGACTGTCTTTTCATGGTTTGGGCGTTTTAAATTACAGTTAAAAGTACTTCTCCACTGAAAACTTATAAATGAATTCTAATTTCAATTAATTATATTTAAGTCTTTGACCCACATAGAGTCTTTCCAGGTGTTCAGTGTGAGGTGGAGATCCAAATTAATTTCTTTCCAGATGGCTAGCCTAATTTTATCAATAATATTTATTGAATAGTCCTTATTTGTCTCCACTGATTTGAGACACCAACTTTAATTTATGTTAAATATATATGTATGTACATGCATTTTGATCTTTTTTTTAGTCTGCATATTAGTAGACCAGTGCTATGCTATTTAATTGCTAAGTTTCTACAGAAGTATTTAATAAGCTGCTATGACTCATCCACTTACATTGATTTTCTGTTCCTCTACAGTTTCTTGAAGATTTCTTTTTCAGGAGTGCCTGGGTGGCTCAGTCAGCTAAGCATCTGCCTTGAGCTCAGGTCATGATCCTGCGATCCTGGGATCGAGCCCTGCGTCGGGCTCCCTGCTCCTCAGGGAGTCTACTTCTTTCTCTCCTCCCTGCTTGTGTGCTCTCTTGCTATCTCTCTCACAAATAAATAAAATCTTTAAAAAATAAATAAATAAAATTTCTTTTTCAATATAACTTTAGACATCTTGTGTAATTCACATCAAAAAAGAACTTACTGACATTTTATTTACAATTCATAATTATATGATATACAATTTATAATTGACATTATTTATAATTCACTAAATTTGTAAATTAACTTAGATATAACTGATGTATTTTTTTTTAAGATTTTATTTATTTATTTGAGAGAAAGAATGAGAGAGAGAGAGCACATGAGAGAGGGGAGGGTCAGAGGGAGAAGCAGACCCCCCACCGAGCAGGGAGCCCGATGCGGGACTCGATCCAGGGACTCCAGGATCATGACCTGAGCCGAAGGCAGTCGCTTAACCAACTGAGCCACCCAGGCGCCCCTAACTGATGTATTTTTTAAGCCGAACATTCCCATCCACAACATAGTAGCTGTTCCTATTTTTCAAGTATCCTTTTCAATCTATTTTGATTTTTTTTCCCAAACATTTATTTATTTTGAGAGGGAGAGAGAGCATGAGTGGTGGGAAGGACAGAGAAAGAGGAAAAGAGAGAATCTCAAGCAGACTTCGTGCTGAGCATGGAGCCCGATGAGGGGCTCAATCTCACGACCCTGAGATCACAACCCAAGCTGAAATCAAGAGTCAGACACTTAACCAACTGAGCCACTCAGATGCCCTGATGGTTATTCCTCAACTGGTCTCGCACATTTTGCGTAGAGTTAATTCCTAAGTACGTACTCTATTTGTTATCGTGGTAAATGGCATGCTTTATCTATGAATATGTTCTAATCGGTTGTGGTGTATATACATATGAAAGCTATTGATTTATTTATAATAAGCCTGACTTCTTTATGTTTCTCTTTTATGGTTGATTATCCTGAGTTTCCTCAGTATACTTTCAAATAAGTTTCACATAGCACCTCTCTTAATTTCTTTGTAATTTTTGTATGTCTGTTTTCTCTTTGCTAAATGTTTTTGCTAATATCTCCAGTACAGCATAAAATAATAGAAGTTGAGTGTTGTCACTATGTGGTCCTTGGCTCTTACAAAAATGATGCCAGAACCCCAGGTTTGGGCTGAAACAGATACATTTAATCAGGTTACACAAGCATCTACCTCTTTTAACTTAATAATTCAATTGCTTCAAAACTCTTTTTTTTTTTTAAAGATTTTATTTATTTATTTGACAGAGAGAGACACAGCAAAAGAGGGAACACAAGCAGGGGGGAGTGGGAGAGGGAGAAGCAGGCTTCCCACAGAGCAGGGAGCCCAATGCGGGGCTCGATCCCAGGACCCTGGGATCATGACCTGAGCTGAAGGCAGACACTTAACGACTGAGCCACCCAGGCGCCCTTAATTTAAAAAAATATAATTTTTTATTTATTTTGAGAGAGCTGGCACACAAGTGAGAGAGCACAAGCAGGGGGAGTGGGAGAGGGGGAGAAGCAGGCTTCCCACAGAGCAGGGAGCCCAATGCAGGGCTCGATCCCAGGACCCTGGGATCATGACCTGAGCCGAAGGCAGACGCTTAACGACTGAGCCACCCAGGTGCCTCTGCTTCAAAACTCTTAAAAGTATTTTCCCAGTGGCTTTTCAGAACATTTAGAGATGTTCCCATGATTATGTTCATTTCCTCCCAGGACTCCAAATGGATGGAACTGAGCAAAGTAAATGCATCATTCTATATACTTCCTTCTTTGTCGGTGGTGATGTCTTCATTTCTTATTCTGAGCATTTTTCATGATTACATCAGCAAATAGTTCATCTTTTTGTTGCCATTATCACAGATGAAATTTAGATTTATTGATTTCCATATTTTCCATCTTACACCTCATTGTTTTCTGATTTTCTCTCTAGTAATTCCTTCCTTTTCTCAATCTTCTGGGTCAGACATTTAATCATTTGCTTTGTCCTTTACTTTACTGGTGTAAGGACTTAAGGCTATGATTTTCTGTCAGGGGTCTTCAGCTCTACAGCTGTAGCTTGCCTTTCATTTTCATTATTAGTCTTTCCTCCTTGGCATATAATTATGTTACAGATTTATTTATTTTATTTTAGAGAGAGAGCGGGAGGGGCAGAGGGAGAGAGAAAATCCTCAAGCAGACTCCACAGTGAGCGTGGAGTCCAACATGGGGCTCGATCCCACGACCCTGAGATCATGACCTGAGCGGAAATCAAGAGCAAGACATCTAATCGACTGAGCCACCCAGGCACCCCTGTGGTGTATATTTTGGGTTTCCTCTTGACCAAAGAGATAAGTGAGTGTATTTAAAGTTTTAGGTGGAAAAATTTTGATTGATTTCTGATCTTTAAAGTTAATTTCTAGTTATGTTTTGCATTTAATGTATGGTCCAATTTTGTGAATGTTAGAGGCACTTATATAAAGGATATGTATTTTTCCAGTACATATTTTAATAAATATGAGATAATCCTTATTAAATATATTATTTTGGAATCCCACAGTTTTACTTATTTGGGGTTATCACAATCCTTTCATACTGAGAAAAGTGAATTAAATTCTCCTAGTCCTAGTGAATTTCTGTCTGTTCCTCATCTGTCTTATGTCTTGGAATATCTGCTTTTTAAAAGTCTCTAATTTACTTTTTGTCTTACAGTTATTTAGATTATATATTCATTGGTAGGAACATTCTAGAAACAAATGTCCTTTAACCTGATTAAGTGTCCCTCTTTGTCTCATGAAATAAATATTAATTGGATTCCATTTTGTCTGATGTAACGTCATGAATTCTCCTTTCTTTACTTTTGCTTCATTTTCCTTGTCTTTGAATATCATTTTATTGTTAAACTTTGGAATCCCAGCGTGTATGTGACTCTTGTATTCAGCACAAAGTTGGGTGTTGTTGGTGCACCAACATGAAAAGGTTTTATTCCTTTTCCTCTTGAGTCAAGCCTGTTTACATTTATAAATATGACACGTACATGGGTTCTTAATTTTTCATACTAAATTTTTCATATCTTTTAATGCTATTCTCTGGTGTTGGTTTTTTTTTCTTTAAGGATTTGATTATGGGCCTTAGGGGTGTGTGTGTGTGTGTGTGTGTATAGTTCTGCTATTTCAAGGTCCAATAATTTTTGCCTAGTGTTTGCCTTTAATTATAAGTGATATGTTCTCCTTATTTCTATTTTTTTAGATGTTGCTATTACTCCTAACCATGAGCCATGATAAAGCTGAGTTACACCTCTTCCACCTTCTCCCCTCATCTGTCTTCTCTCCTATCCAATTTAACCATATTCTCTTTCTCAGTGTTTCCCTTCGTATCGTCCACTACACTAACTGTTTATTAGAGGATTTGTAAACTCTTAGTTTTCCTTCCACTCCCTCTTTATAGGATGAGGTGATCAGAGAGCACACTGCCCCCCCCCCGCCCCCCGCCTCCCCGCTGTTTCCACTTTCCTGTGGTGTCCTACAACATCTCCATTCTCTCTGGTCGCTCTAAAACCCATAGCAACTTTTGTTGTAATCATCCAGTAAGTGTGTTCAGTATCCACTGTTAGTCTTTGGTCCTAGTTTTCCTGGGGATGTTTTAGGTAAATATCATTTACTTGTTTCATTTTTATTTTATTTATATTATTAGGATTTTTTTTCAGGTATCTAAACAGTGTCTTCTGGAAAGTTTCTCAAGAAAAATATTCCTTGAGTTCTTTAATGTTGAAAGCTCCTGTGTCATAGCCCTTATTGTAGAAGAATAATTGCTGAATTTAAAATGCATGGCTTGGGGCGCCTGGGTGGCTCAGTCAGTTAAGCGACTGCCTTTGGCTCAGGTCATGATCCTGGAGTCTCAGGATCGAGTCCCACATTGGGCTCCCTGCTCAGCAGGGAGTCTGCTTCTCCCTCTGACCCTCTTCCCTCTCGTGCTCTCTGTCTCTCATTCTCTCTCTCAAATAAATAAATAAAATCTTAAAAAATAATAATAAATAAAAATAAAGTCTATTCATTAGGTTTCAGTTCGCTGTCCGGAAGCATGTGTTTGTCGGCTGAGCAAAAGGAAAAGTCCTATGCAGTCTCGAAACCCATGAGTCTTACAAAGCACAGCCCAGGGCACCTGGGTGGCTCAGTTGGTTGGGCCACTGCCTTCGGCTCGGGTCATGATCCTGGAGTCCCGGGATCGAGTCCCGCATCGGGCTCCTTGCTCGGCAGGGAGTCTGCTTCTCCCTCTGACCCTCCTCCCTCTCATGCTCTCTGTCTCTCATTCTCTCTCTCTCAAATAAATAAATAAAATCTTTTAAAAAAAAATGTGTGGCTCACTGTTTCTTTCTGTGTACATACTTTGGTATAATTTTGCCATCGTGTACTGAATGTGTTGCATGCTACTATGGAGAAGTCTGAGACTAATTCTTTTCCATTATAAATGATTTGCTCTTTTTGTATGAATGCCTAAGTATTTCTTCCTATGTGAGTTCCAATCACATCACCATTCTATGCCTGAGAAGTAAACATTTTGGGTAAAGTTTTGCTTGGCATCTGGTATAATCTTTCAGGGTGTAAGCTGCAGTTTAATTTTATTTTTTAAATTCCCTTTAAATATTTTTCCATGTTATGGTTTTGGTTTTGGTTTTGGTCCTTAGCAATTCCAATTATACATGTGTTGGATCACCTTTCCTTATGTTTTCATTTTTTCTCTGTTCTTTCAACACATTTTTACTTCCATTTTATTTTGTTAGCTTTCCTCATTTATTTCCTCTATATCCCCTACTACGTCTTCCATGGTATCCATCCTGTTCTTTAGTTTATTTTTATAATGGTTTTCCTTCTATTGTATATCTCTCCTGAGTTATGCCACCTTATGCTTCGTCTCCTCCTTACCATACCATTTCTTCCATGATATTTAAATTTTTTTTTTCTTATTTTGTGGTCTTTCCTCATAAAGGCAGTTATTTGCTAAACTTTAGGGGTTTTTAGTTTAGTTTTGTTTTTCTTTCTTCAAGCCAAAATTTTTGGTCATAATTTTTATCTTCTCTAGGGCAACATTTCTCCAGTGAAAGTTCTATGTTAGTAATGTTTGCTTCTCTTTTCTTCTTTTTTTTTTTTCCTTGTGCTATCTGCACATCAATATTACAGTAGATCCTTTCTGCATCTCTTCACTCAACACGTTGGCTTTCGTGGAATGAGGTTCTTGCTGGCCAAGAAGGAGAGAGTCATTTTCCACACTTCCTGGTTCTCACAACACAATTGTGTTCTTATGATCCTCCTCTACTTCTGTGAGCTCCTATGAGCTGATCCTGGGCTGTGTTCTTTCGGCTGCTGGATTTTTACACTCAGGAGTGTGCTCTTCTCCTTCCACACAGTGTTTCCTGGGTCTCAAGCACTGAGCCCTCTCCACCTCCTTCACTCCTTCTTACTTTTGTCTTTGTTAGTCTTCTATATGCTGTTGGAATCAAGGAATTATGTGTATCTCCTAGTTTACTAAAAGTTGAATTTTCTGGGTTTTTTAAATTTGACTTTTGAATAATTTCCAGGAGGAGAAGAAAGAAGCTGACTATTGCAGTCAATAGAACTCCACTGTAGTATCTTATTGTAATCAGCCTTAAAGATTTTTTTTTATCAAAACACAAAGATACACAAATTCTCCTGATTTAATATATTTATCAGAAAATAAATTTTAGTTATGAACTTGAAACTAAACTATGAAGTATAAAATACAATATTTCCTTTTGCTACAAAGCATACACAGAGGGACAGAGGTCTGATACAAGGTCTAGAGAAGAGGACCATCGTAATCTGTGTGATCCCAATTTGCATACCAGATAAAGAATAGTTAGAACTTTTTTTAGTTTTAAACCTAGGAATTGGCATCATGGAAAGTTATTTGGAATATTACACCCCAGGGATACAACTCACTAATGTTAGAGTTATATTTACCTAAAAGATAACAATAACCTCAAGGCTCATTAAAGAACCCACCAAACTACATTTTCCATCTCTAAAACCTGTCTGCTTTCTGTTTCAGTTCCTCTTGACATGACTGATGATGAAAGAGATTCCTCTTCCTTCTCAGATACTTTCAACACATGGAATCTGAATCTATGTGGGGCAGGAGGGGACAGAGCTGTCTTTTTAACTCCCTCATTCCCTCTCTTCATAGGTAGGTAGGTAGATAGATGATAGATGGACGGATAGATAGATGATAGATAGATGATGACAGATGATACATAGATGATAGATATAGATAGATAGATGATAGATAGATGATAGATAGATAGATAGATAGATAGATAGATAGATAGATAGATAGAAGATAGATATCCACACATATCTATATAATATTTTCATAATGAAAAACATCTACTTGGTGAACTATCTCTGATGTTACAAGGGATGTTGTTCTTTTTCTTCCATTGTTACCATCTTATTGCTTTTTTCTCCATAATTTTTACCTTCCTACACAGTTACATACCTCAAGGCTTCTTTCCTCACCGTTCTTCTACTCCTCTTACATTACAAGTGAATACTGTTAACTAAACATGACCATAGAAGATTTATCTAGGACTATGTCCTTTTCTTGGGACACAGTCTGTCATCCATGATTCTGCTCACACCCATTAGACATTGGCTTCTGTAGATCATCATCCCTGTAGATCTGCCAGCCAGGCTGTCCTTGACTGCAACAGGAACACACTGTGAGCACAGGCTGGGGAAGTCCCTCTCTTCTCTCAATCATTTGAAATGGGGACACAAACACTACAAAGAGCCCATTAGCCATTTAAACTGAGAGCCTGCTTAAATCTGAGTTTGGAGCAGTCATGTTTATGAAAACACAAAAACGTTGAGAGCAAGACAAAGAGAGTGGACGGAGGGGACACAAGGTGAGGCGGGAGGGAGGGAGAGAGGAATTATGAAGCCAGGTGAGGAAGTTCAGGCTTCTGAGGGATGGGGAGAGAAAACAGCCTCTGCCTTGTCAGACCTTTTAAGGCCAAGACTACTTTTTGAAGCAGGAATCTGTGAGTTTGCTAATTACCTTTCCAGGTTTCTTTTTTTCTTTCTTCTCTCTTTTCTTTTTTCTTTCTTTCTATCTTTCATTCTCCCCCCCCCCTTTTTTTTTGGCTAAAACTAGTTTCATTAAACCTGTTCTTTATAAACCAATATTTCCATAACTAAATATACACATTTTTAAAATAAGGCAACATGAAGACATCTGTTGAAAAGGGGTGATAAACGCAACAAAATTATTTGAATTAATACAATCACAACAGAGATTCAAATGAAAGGTTAGAAAACCTCTATCATTTGCAGCATTAACCTATGTGAAATGACTTATTCGTGCGGGTTCATTAGGCTTGGAGGAATACTCAATGGACCGTATTATGCAGAATAAAATTAGAATAAAATATCCCAACCTCCAACATTTTCAACCCAGCTATGAAAATCATAAAGCTATGCTTGCAAACCTGCTTACACATCAAAAATTTTAATCAGATCCTTGAGACCACCACTTCGGATTGATTCATCCAGATTCCCAGACATGAGACTAACACGATTCTCTTTCAGTCAAATGGGGACCGTCTCCGGGGTGTGGAGCTGATATTGTTTAGGGACTTTTTTTTTTAATCTTAAAAGCAAACACACAGGAACCAGCATAGCTGATGAGCCGAGCGCGAGTCTGCAGTGCAGGGACCTAAGCTGAATAGCAGCTCTGCGGTGGGTGGAGCTGAGACCTAAGGCGGTCCCTAAGCCAGCCTCCTCATTTATAAAAGGCAGGGTAAGGTTTCAGAGCTGTTTAAATGAGATACCAAGCTCCAGCCATCAAAGGAAAAAAAACTCAATACAGTGATGCCTGTTCACCCAGGGCTCACCACCCTGCTTTCACAATGAATGTCTCCCATTGTCAAACTCAGGTACCCAGGCGTGCACCCCCGAGCTCAGCACACATGTATGCATGCTCCCTCAGACGTGCTTCTATCCCCATTTTCCCGTGTTCTCATTCAAACTCTCAGAGCTGCTAAACCCTCCGCATTTGCTTAGAAGTTTGCAGACCTTGTTTTCTTGCTTAAGCGTGAACTACCTACAAATTTAGAAAAGCTGATGTAGTACAAGAAGAAAATTGGACCGTTTTACCCTCATTCAAACTGAGCTACCATCATCTGTGTCTGATTGTTTACATAAACAAACTCATTTCATTTGCATGTCCTTCCTCAGGGGCTGGGAGCTTGACACGTGCATTCTGATTGTTTTATCCAGACTAAGAGGCTGATGTTAATGCTTTTTTTTTTTCCTATTGTTTTGGTGCCCCATCTTTTGTTTACTAAGCAATATTTGAAAGTGGGCTTCATATGCATCATAAAAGTAAGTTGACCCTCAAACAGCGCGGGGATAGGGGCTCCACCCAGCCCATAGTCAAAAATCTGAGGATGAGTGGACCCTCGCAGTTCGAACCCATGTTGTTATGCTATACACTTGGCCAGAAGTATCTGTCGTGAGTCCCTCTTTGTATCTTATTTTGCCCTTGGAGTCCAGCAAACAGGGTGGGGCCCACGCCCCCGCTTGTCTATCTATAGTCGTACTAGTGGGATTACATGGTCCCCGTTCTTTAATAAGCGGGGACAAGTAGAGGACTTGTCTAGGATTATTGGACCCACTGTTTGGAATGATCGTGATATATATTTAACATTAAGGCAGTGGCTTCTAAGCTGCCTGTTTTTTTAAGCACCAGGCATTTTTTTTTCCTAAAAAATATCTGACTCAAAATCTCAGTATATAGAATAGAACAAAGTACAAAGTCGAGCTTCTCTGGTGAAAGGAGGAGACGGGGACTCGACTGCTTGCCAGGAAAAGCCAGAGTCGCTCAGGACACAGTCGGGGACGCAGGGAGCTGGAGTACATCGCCTTTCCTCTCGGATGGATTCTGAGGGAGAACTCCAGCTTCTCTGTGTCAGAAATCACTGATGCTCTTGAGTGTATGTGGTGCTTGACGCAACTTCGGTTATGCCGAGCCTGCATTCTTCCTGAATTTCCGTTCCTCTGATTGTCTTCTGTGTTCGCGGCCCTGTCACTCCCACCCGCTCACGCCGGCTGGGGCCTCACGCACATCACAGGCTTGTCCTCCAGCTCTTCGTGCTGACAAACTCGGATTTGATCTGGTTCCATCCTGATCGAGAGTACTGTGAGGGAGGCTTGCTTTCCGCCTGTAAGCAACTTCAGGATGCACTACGATTGCTTCCCACCCCAAGACTGCTCTCTCTTCCTTCTGCGGTACCTGGATCACAGTTCAAAATGTTGATGTTACTTGCTGAGCACCGAGGTCAGGGATGTTCCCCGGCCACTGCTCCTGGGACAGGGGTGGTTTATTCTCACCCTGACCGAGTGTGTTTCTGGCTGGATGGGCCTCCTGACCTTGAACATCAGTGCTGGCTGCCACCCTGGGACATTTCCTTTGGGTTAACCTCCCTGATGCCTTACGCCTTCGTGATGCCCAGAGGTTTTCTCTAAATAAGTAGAGGTGAAGACTATCTGGTGAAATTGGTATCACTTTGAGGGTCCTGTTGGCTTTCTCAACCTTGGCCAGGTCTTAGCGTCACTGCAGGAGAATTTCGAAAATGCTGCAATATCATCAACATCTGGGCAAATTCAATCAGAGTGCCCGATGGCCCCACCCAGAGATTAGTGTTTCAAACTCGGCTTTCCACCAAGACAAGCCTGTTTCCAGGGAGGCCCCCTCCTTTCTCCAGGCTGCACTGCTTGTCTCTCTAGCAACACTGTGCTAAATTCACACCACTGTGCCCTCTGTCTACCATCCTTGGTTGGTTCTCCTGGGACCAGGTGGGTGGACACCTGGCCCGTGCCTGGCTCTGGGTGCCTGGCAGGGCTTATGGCTGTCACTTCAGGGGATTCTGAAGAAAGCCCGTTTGTACCCCCAAACCTCGCTGTCTTCAGCAACCCAGCTGGCTAGTCATTCTGAAATTTGAATTCCCACCTGGCTCCAGAGTCCATTTCCCAGTTGGTGCACAATGGATGAGGCAAGGACAATGGGTGGATATAAACCCACAAGACTGCGGTTTCCTGGTGTACAGAGCGTCGTAATGATGACTCAGCCCACTGCTCAGCTCTGGGCAGAGGCTGCAGAGACGCTTCCCCCCAGGTGCAGCCCCATGCTCTCCGCAGGCTAGGCAGGCCCTGTGCCCACAACACCCAGTGGAGGAAGAAGCCTGCTCCCGCGTCTGGCTGGAGCAGAGCCTGGCTCTAAAACCCTTTTTATTTTTTTTTATTTTCAAGTTCTGATTACTGGTGACTTTTTAGAGTTTTTCTTAGCTGCATTTTCTAAACTTTAGTCCGAAAACATACTGCTTATGGAAGAAGAACCATAATGAAGATGTATTACTAAAATAAAACGATTGTTTTATAGTTGGCTTTTGATATTTGCTCCAGTTTATTTTTCGAGACCCATCCCCAACTGCTGTTGTTAGCATAACATTGCAAGCAGGCGGCATGACCACTCAGATATTAAAATGCTCAATATTCTGAGAACTATGGTTCAGGAAGGTACAAGGACTTTTGTTAAGTCATGTAAAAAGTAGGCACGTTGTCCTTATTTCACAAATGAAAAATTAAAACACTCAAATACTTGTATTTTCTTGCTCCTCCCACCTTCATTCTGAATGTTTTGTCGTTGATTTGTAATTATGTTTTGGGCTCAATAATCGGTCTTTTTTTACCTATACTAAAATTAAGAAATTTGCAAAGTGTTATATGTTGAACACCACAAATATTTTAATAATATTTCCCAAAATATGTGGTTAGTGCACCTTTCTCTCTTACTGTGTACTTTTATTTTTTTTTATTTAAATTCAATTAGCCAACATATAGTATATTGTTAGTTTTGGGTTTTTTTTTTTTTTTTAGATTTTATTTATTTATTTGACAGAGAGAGACACAGAGAGAGAGGGAACACAAGCAGGGGGAGTGGGAGAGGGAGAAACAGGTTCCCTGCTGAGCAGGGAGCCCAATGCGGGGCTCGATCCCAGGACCCTGGGATCATGACCTGAGCCGAAGGCAGGTGCTTAACAACTGAGCAACCCAGGTGCCCCCCTTTTTTTAAGATCATCTTTAGTTTTTGCTATAATGTTCAATGATTCATTAGTCGCATACTTTTAAATTTCTATTTGTTAAACTAAAGAGCACATATTTTTGGAACTCGAGAACTAGATTCAGTCCTAGGTTTTCCTGATACAGGAGGGATGGCTTTGGACCCAGAAACATGGGGGCTCCTCAGTTCTGCTGTTTGTCCTCTATGAAGCTCATTTTCCTCGTCTGGAAAATGGTGGCTACATTGCTTTCCTCATGAGATTATTGTGAGGACAAAATGAGGTAATGCCTATAAATCCTTTTGCACTGTGACTGGCACATCATAAATGCTAAATTACTCTTGGTTCCTTTTTCTTCCCTCTTAATCATACATACAAATATTTCAAGTTTATGTGGCTAAACCCCCATACTGTTCAGAGAGCCCTGTGTCCTCCTGACCCCTTGCCTCAAGTGTGACTCATCAGCAGAGTAGGGGTTGAAGTTTACAACAGACAAAAATATCTCAACTCTCTTTAACAAGTCAATCCAAATCAAAGATTGTATGTCACCAACAGTGGTACAATGGAAATATTTAATAAAGGTTTTCTTCTCCCAGAAAAAAAAAATGTGTATGAGTTTTAGGCCTTCAATTGAAGGTTTTGACAGGTAGCAGCAGAGTAAATGCAGACTCTCTTGCTCAGCTCAGTTTTACAGAGCACCTGCTACCCGAATTCTAGGATGCAAATGACAAGTTAATCATTTATTTCCAGAATTAACATTCAAAATACTCTATCCCACTGATGTCAGTGACAAGGATCCCACCACAGAGTTTCCACTGTGTCCCATGAAAGAAGAATATGAAATTCTGGGTCTTCTCCCATAAAGTACTTATCAAGCTTGAGTTGCATTAGATCTAACACTTGTCCATTGTGTTCTTTCTTTGGAGGCTGTTTATAGTTCATAACTCAAAAGGCAAGGCAAGGCAAGGCAAGGTCCATGCAAGTGAATGCGAATCACCCATGTTTACACATATGGGCAAGTCCCTAATGCCTCGCTGAATCAGACGAAGTTCAGCCTTTTTTTCTGGTTACAAACTTTCCTACGTTGGCAGTGAAGAGACTGTCCTTACAGAATATTTAATGTGTAAACCCACCCATCACAAAGGCATCTTCCACATCCTCCCTTATAGCTGGATGTTTGGGTTTTCTGTGAATCGTGATCACGTAAAAATAACATAGGGGGAGAAGAAAAACAAACAAACATGGAATCAGCCAGATCTCAGCATTCCCGGCTTCATTACTTTATCAATGCTCTAATCTAGGTTCAAAAATTAACTCACCTGAGCTTTAGTTTCTCACAGGCGATCGCAAGACCAGACCCACAGAACGTTCTTACTCCCTTTGTTTCCCTGTCGTGCGTAGATCCTGTAGCTTTCCTGTAGGTCCTGCTCCTGATCTTTTTCCACGCTTAATGTTATTTGTCATCGTATAACCTCCCCTTCTCCTCATCCCCACGTGACCCAGCAGTCCTGCATCATTGCGATCTGTTCAGTGGGAGGAGAAAAAAAAAAAAACCCGCTCAACGATCCTACATCACACAGGACTTTAATCCACTAGGTAACTGAAATTTGGAAGGTCTGTAGGCTTCGTGCACAGTCTTCTCGACACCCTGGGTGCCCTGGCTGCGTCTCTGGGGTTGCGTGGGCTCTGGCCCCTTGCAGTGCTGTCTTTGCCTCCAGAAAGATAGCTGTCAGTATGCTGGGGCTCCCTGGGTCACAGCTGGAGAAACCATGAGTCTCTTCCCGTAGCTATTCTAACAATGGCTTCAGCCTCACTGTGTTGGGAACACCTCAAGCCGTGAGTCCACTCTCCAGCCAGCCACTAAGGTTGGGGCACCGGATGGCCCTGATGGGCCTCGATTAACTACCCAGCAAGAACACATGACTTCCACACGCAGGGAGAGGGCTGGTGTGGCTTTGGAGAAGGCGAATAAAACTTCTACAGCCCCTCATCATCAGCATCGCTTCCTACGGAATTCCGTTTCTGTCACCCTCACTCTCGTGCTGTGCCAACCCAATCCAAGCCGATCCCAGTGGCCAGCCACCGAAAGTTCCATAGGAGCACCCTGCCTCCAGGGAACAGTGTGCTGGATGTGTTTCCAGGAGAAGGCCGCCTTGGCTGCCACCGTAATACATAAAGAATTTGCCGAAACAGTAAAAACTTCTTATAAACCACACATGACTGAAAGTTTTCTGGCTGTTCCAAAGTAAAACTCATCTATAAAAATAGACTTGTGCACTGGTGAAGAGACACTGTTATATGGGAGAAATTAGGGGGAAAAGTCCAATAACAGAAGAGTCATTGATTAAACTTTGGCTTATTATTCACTCAATTATTGCAAAGACTACAAAGGTGTCCCAAATGCATAGGGTCATGGAGTTTATTAATTATTTATATTAAATTGATGTGTTTTGATATAAAAGTTGGTTTACAATATGATTAGACTTATGTGAAATAAACAAAAGCAATGCATGTGGGGATGGTGAAGACAAAGGAAAGCATGAAAATATTAGGCGTGTCCATCTTTGGGATAATGGATACATTTTTAATAGTGGAAAGGAGAATACACATTAGTTTTTAAGTTATAGCACGTATTATCAGCAGATTCCATAGAGAGTTTGTCGCATTGTAGTGAAGATACACAGCCTCTCAAAGTGACTGCTTCATATGAGTAATATCTGTTATGTTTAGTTTTTTAAAATGCCAATACCTGGGGTGCCTGGCTGGCTCAGTCAGTTGAACGTCCAACTCTTGATTTCTGCTCATGTCATGATCTCAGAGTCCTGAGATCCAACCCCACGTCGGGCTCTGCGCTGAGCACAGAGTCGGCTTGAGATTCTCCCTCCCCCATGCCCCTCACCACCATGCTCTCCCTCTCCCTTTCTTTCTCTCTCTCTCAAATAAATAAATTTTTTTGTAAATGCCGATACCTAATACCAAACAGATCTAAGATGGCACCTGCAACACTGGTCCTACACATAACTAGTTAATACTGTGTTATTTGTCATCTCTCACACTTCTAGAATGTTCTACTCAGCTCTATCAAGCCCCCATCATGTACATCATCCTGCAGAAAAATAAGCAAACACACTACATGTATATATACCTTAATAAATTTCAAAACTTCACAAAGAAATACAAATATTACAGATGTCTTTATCTTTACGAAATCTCATTGTCACCCACCAATAGAATGCCACCTAACAAAAACACCTATCCTGGGACACCCTATAATTCTATTTTTTCTTCTTGAAAAACCGGAGCCACAAGCATCTCCCTGGCTGAATTCCCAGATACCTGTTGCTTTCGTTTTATTACAAAGCTTGCCCATTTTAATCTGATTCTCTCTTCATGATACATGAGGCTCTCCTTGCAGGGTAAGTTCATTTGAGTGCAGTTCTCTCATTTTAAATTAATCTGCAAAAGATACATCAAGAAGATAGTCTGTTCTCCACTGTGAGAGATGAAGTGGTCTGTTGTTCTCATTGAGAGTAACATTTGCTTCCTCGTATTTATTTCAGGGTAGACATTATTTTATTTAAATGTGATTGCTTTCTGGACTTTATGGACATTATTCCCAGAACACCCATCAGATTCACTCCAGATCTCATTGAGACAGGAGCAGCATATTGGCAGGAATGCTGAAAAGCGCCTCCTAATTTCCACTTTTAAGCCAACACCCCCCCCCCCAGCATCTCGTTTTAGGACCAAAGATGTAACACCCACACCAAAAGCAAATATTGCAAAGAGATGCTCTGGTCTACAGAACATTCCTCCCTCCCACCTGCTCAGTGCAGTCCCTTCCTGACAGCCTCTTATCGGCTGCTTCCCCCAACCACCTTCCTCCTTCCCATTCCACCATGTGATGTGGGAAGATGTGCTCATTCATAAATGCCAGAGAGAACCAGGGAACACGTCCACATAAGCCTAAAATATTTGATCCCATTCTAATTAGTGCAGGATTCTACTTACCAAGAGGTCAGGCCCGTGTGTCCTTGAAGAACAGATACGTATGGTTACTTCAAGGTTAAGAGAAGAAGCAGAAAGACATAAAATTATGCTCAAAGGGATAAATAAATGAGATGCGGGGGTCATGGTCCCTGCCAGCCTCAACACTCATCCTCACAACAAGGCAAGATTACAGAATCTGGAGGGCCGGAAGACAAGGTAGAGATCATCTTATCAAAAACTCCAGTGGTTTGGAATAAGGAGACCAAAGCCCAGGGAGGACTGTGGAGAGAACACACAGTAGGACCATGTCCCCACACGCCATGTGACCTTCCCTCATTCAAGACTAGCTAAAGCCATGACATGTCTCATGCTACCTGCATCACCTCACCCCACTTTCCCTGGCCTGCACCGAGCAGAATGAATACATTTGAACAGTGCTGTCTGTATTTTAACTTCAGCTTCTCCCAGTTGGTTCATCATGCTTCCTCTCAATGTCTCCTAATATACCCTGTGTATGTACTTCCAAGTCTCATGTCTTGACAACAGGCACTGCACCCCCACAAGGCTCTTCACACAGTGTCCAGATCTCCCATGTGTGGCGTGATGGTTTCCCCTAGATGTGCCCATGATTGGTAAGTAAGTAGCTGGCCTCCTGGAGCATCTGGGAAGATCAGAACCAATCCAAAATATTAATTACACACTGAGCAAAACTAAGAGTCTCCAAAATGACAGAGTAGAGGAATAAGAAAGGGAAGGGTAGCACAAAGCATGAGTACTAACTCAACAGAGAGGAACCCACGGTCATCTCTGCTCCACCAAATATGAGCTCTTCTCTTGGGCTGCTTGCCTTCATTGTAAAATGATGACTAAGAAGATACCGTCTCTAGAAAATTGAGTACCTCACAGCAAGTGCTCTAAAATAGTCACTCTGATTATTAACGAGTGAGATTTAATCCAGTGTTGGTTACTTAGGTGATTTCACTTTGCCAGAAAGTTTATCACTTTTGATTTGTGCACTTTGCCATGTTCATGACATACTCACTAAAATACATGAGATCTGAAATCACACAGACTTGAGTGTGTATCTCCAGACATTTACCCCTACCTTTGAAGCTGGGTAAGTCTCCTCATCTATCCCAGCCTCCATTTATAAATAAAAACAATCATACCTCCCAGAATTTTCCTGGGAGAGTAAGAGTTCCAGACATATCAAGGCATCTGGAACACAAAGGCTTCCCTGATAATTCTCGTAAGGGAAGAGACTGTGTCTTTTTCACCACCGTTTCTCCCAAATGCCCATCATGGAACATCTTAACAAATGTCGCATTTAAGTTACCTATTATGTGATTAACTTCCCCATCTTTCTCAAAAAGACAGCACATGTCCTATCAACATGACGGGAGAGTTTCATTTCAGACAGTACCAAACTTGAGAACTTGGATATTTCTTTACACAGCCCAAGTGGCGGACAAGATTTGCTGGATAATAGTTTCTTCTCCCACTGAGGTTGAGCAGAAAGTCCTGCTGAGTTTGTTAATACAGTCCTTCAAGACCTGGCTTGGACTGGGCTGTCCCTAGCCAAGAGATGTGGCGCGAGGCGATGAGTATTTATGTATGTAATTACCTGATTTGCATAGCTAATTGCCCTCCGTTGCTCACACAGCACGGCCAGTGCCAGCAGCCTAGATGGGGCTGAGAGCCAGCAACGGGCCAGTGCAAACTCTCTCTGCAATTCATTTGCTGAATGGCTTAGACATATCGCTTAGAGCCTCCGCATCTCCATTCCCCCCTCGCCCCGTAAGAGTGGCGATGGTTTAGACTTGTTTACCAATTAGCTGACTTAGTTAATAAATTTAAATTGCTTTGTGGATAGGTGATATCGAGTGTGAGTAAGTATTAATTATTGTGATTTGTGAACACTTCCGAAGTAGTGTTGTATGCAAATGAGGCAATAACTAGCCTAATTTGGTAAAAAGAGAAATAAATGCTAAGTAGAAGTTGTGTCAGCAAGTGCAAATGTTTACAGGAAAGCAGAAAGGAAGAATTAGAAGACTCTTTGGTGGGAAATTGTCCTTGGACTGCCAAATTAATCTGTTGTTTGAGGCATCTAAAATAGACTGAGTGACCCAGTGAGTTGGCGAGAGTCCCTCCCTGGGACAGTCTCTCCACCTGGGGGAGGGCCAGCAACACTCTGAGCGGGTGGCCCAACAACTACTCAGGCTGTCCTTGGTGGTAGTTAATTATTACATTCAATAGCCCCGAACCGAATGTGTATTAGGAACCAAACACTCTGTTGGGTGATTGCTGGGAGGAGTGCGCCCAGCAGACAGACTTGAGTTCTTTTCAGCCTTTGGGGAATTCATAATTTAAGAGAGGAAGAATCTACACATACAAGTGATTGAAAAGCCATAATAGATGCATGGGTAAGAGAAATCAGGAGAGGCTTCATTTCATCAGAGCAGGTGATGTTTGGATGGGATCCTGGATGATTAAATAGGAATTAACCAGGAAGACAATGGGAAAAGGGATGCTGGGGGCAGGCCATGTAGCTCTGTCTTTTGAGCAATTGGCTAAGCAGACCATTCCGGCCACTGTATTGAGTGTGGACAGGACAGGACCAGGACAGGCAAGCTAGGTGGGAGATGATATAACAGATGACAGGAGAGGTTGACACATGGCCAAGGGGAGTATGGGAGACCATTTCATTAGTGCATTATCTCCTAGAAAACCGGATCCTGTACCAAAGACAGAATTTCAAGTCTACAAAAGGACCTCTTCCCTCAGACAATGAAAGTTCCCTTTTCAGGGAACCCCAAGGAATCAAAACCATGACAACGTGGGAAGAGTATAAAAATGTCAGGTTTATGCCATTAAATATACAAATCTAAGGGAGCCAAATGCCTTAATTACCTTTATACCATGAATATTTCTTTCAAATTTCAAAATTTCAAACAATTATTTGTATGAGAATAACCATTTCTCTCATTTCCTTACCCACCCACTTGATACACCCGACCTCCCTCCCAAACCTAGGATTATATAGTGGATATCTGTCAATGTGGGTTTCATGGATGCTGAACCCCTTCTATTTTGTCTATATTCATAACCAATGACCCAGGAAAGAAAGGATAAAAGCAGTCACTTATTTATATCCACTATGTCTTTGTCGTGTGCTTTTTAATTTCTTTTTAAATAATTATTTATTTATTTATTTTAGAGAGAGAGCAAGAGGAGGGGCAAAGGGAGAGAGAATCTCAAGCAGACTCCCCATTGAGCCCTGAGCCTGATGTGGGGCTCAATCTCACAACCCTGAGCTCGTGACCTGAGCTGAAATCAGGACTTGGATGTTAAACCTACTGAGCCATTCAGGCACCCCTGCCTTGGGCTTTTATATAACCCCCTTATATATACCATCTCATCTAATCTTATTATCCAGGTACGGACGGTGTTATTATCTTTGTTTCCAGAAACAGAAACCAAGGCCAGAAAAGGTAGGTTATTTCCAAACAACACAGAAACCATACATGTTTGCCTGAATCCCAACCTACATCCTTCCTATTTCACCAAAGTACAGTTATACCTGAGACAGGTGAGTTTGGTTATCTGTGATAAATGTCATCTAACAGCTTGTGCTGAAAGAGGTGCAGCATGGCAGAGCAAAATTAAGAAAATGGGTGCTTATTTTTAGGTTTTACTGTATTATTAGTAAATAAACCCTAATATCCTGCAAAGATAGAAGCTGTGTTGCTTTTACTTTTCCAGTGTCAGGAAGAAAATGGAAAGAAGGAAGGAAGGAAGGAAAGAAGGAAGGAAGGAAAGAAAGAAAGAAGGAAGGAAGGGAGGGAGGAAGGAAGGAAGGAAGGAAGGAAGGAAGGAAGGAAGGAAGGAAGGAAGGAGAAGAAGAAAGAAAGAAAGAAAGAAAGAAAGAAAGAAAGAAAGAAAGAAAGAAAGAAAGAAAGAAAGAAAGAAAGAGAAAGAAGAAAGAAAGAAAAGAAGAAAAAGAAAGAAGAAAGAAAGAAAGAAAGAAAGAAAGAAAGAAAGAAAGGAAAGAAAGAAAGAAGGAAAGAAAGAGGAAAATAGAAAGAAAAGAAGGAAGGAAGGAGGGGGAAGATGAGAAATGAGAGAAAATATTCACAAATCATAAATCTGGTACAGAATGTATATCCAGAATACATAAAGAGTTCTTACAACTCAATAATAAAGACAAATAACCCAATATTAAAATAGGCAAATATTTGAATAGACATCTCTTCATGAATATGTACAAATGGCCATTAGGCAGATGAAGATTTACTCAATATCATTAGTCATTAGGGAAATTCAATTTATTTTTTTTAAAGATTTTATTTATTTATTTGAAAGAGATAGAGCACAGAGGGAGAGGGAGAAGCAGACTCCCCGCTGGGCAGGGAGCCTGATGTGGGGCTGGATCCCAGGAGCCTGAGATCATGACCTGAGCCGAAGGCAGACGCTTAACTGACTGAACCACCCGGGCGCCCCTGGGGAAGTTCAATTTAAAAACACAATGAGATATCACCTCACACCCACTAGAATGGTTAAAATAAAAAAGACAGAGATTATTCGTTTTTTGGGTGTTGTGTTTTTTTAAGTTCTTTATATATTTTGGATACTGACCCTTTATCAGATATGTCATTTGCAAATATCTTCTCCCATTCTGAAGGTTGCCTTTTAGTTTGTTGATTGTTTCCTTCACTGTGCAGAAGCTTTTTATTTTGATGTAGTCCCAGTAGTTAATTTTTGCTTTGTTTCCCTTGCCTTGAGATATATCTAGTAAGAAATTTCTATGGCTGATATCAGAAACTGCCTGTTTTCTCCTCCAGAATTTTAATGGTTTCAGGTCTCACATTTAGGTCTTCAATCCATTTTGGATTTATTTTTGTGTATGATGTAAGAAAGTGGTCTAGTTTCATTCTTATGCATGTAACTGTCCAGTGTTCCCAACCCCATTTATTGAAGAGACTATCTTTTTTCCATTGGCTATTCTTTCCGGCTTTGTCAAAAGTCAATTGACCATATAACTGTGGGTCCACTTCTAGGTTTTCTATTCTGTTCTATTGCTCTGTGTGTCTATTTCTTGTTCCAGTACCATAGTGTTTTGATCACCACAGCTTTGTAATAGATCTTGAAGTCTGGAATTGTGATGCTGCCAGCTTTGCTTTCCTTTTTCAAGGCTGCTTTTGCTATTTGGGGTCCTTTGTGGTTCCATAAAAATTTTATGATTCTTTGTTCTAGCTCTGAAAAATGCTGTTGGTATTTTGATAGGGACTGCATTAAGTGTGTAAATTGCCTTGGGTGGTATAGACATTTTAACAATATTCTTCCAATCCATAAGCATGGAATATCTTTCCATTTCTTTGTGTCACCCTCAATTTCTTTCATAAGTATTTTATAGGTTTCAGAGTACAGGTCTTTCACCTTTTTAGTTAGGTTTATTCCTAGGTATCTTATATGTAAAGAACTTATTAAACTCAACACCCTGAAAATGAATAATCCAATTTAAAAATTGGTAGGAGACATGCATAGACATTTTTCCAAAGAAGACATACAGATGGCCAACAGACATATGAAAAGATGTTCAACATTACTTGTCAAGGAAATACAAATCAAAACTACAATGAGCTATCACTTCACATTTGTCAGAATGGCTAAAATCAACAACACAAGAAACAACAGGTGTTGGCGGGGATGCATAGAAAGAAGAACCCTCCTACACTGTCAGTGGGAATGCAAACTGGCACAGTCACTCTGGAGAACAGTATGGAAGCTCCTCAAAGGGCTCCTGGGTGGCTCAGTCGGTTGTGCATCTGCCTTCAGCTCCGGTCAAGATCCCAGGATCCTGGGATTGAGCCCCACATTGGGCTCCTTGCTCAGCAGGGAGTCTGCTTCTCCCTTTGCCCCTCCCCCTGCTCATGTTCTCTCGTGCACTCACTCTCTCTCTCTCTCATGAATAAATAAAATCTTTAAAAAAAAGCTCCTCAGAAAGTTACAAATAGAACTACCCTATAATCCAGCAATTGCACTACTAGGTATTTATCCAAAGGATACAAAAATACTAAGGTATACATGCATCCCAATGTTTATAGCAGCATTATCAACAATAGCCAAACTATGGAAACAGCCCAAATGTCCTTCAACTGATGAATGGATAAAGAAGAAGTGGTGTATATATATACAATGGCATATTATTCAGCCATAAGAAAGAATGAAATCCTGCCATTTGCAAGGCTGCGGATCGAGCCAAAGAGTATAATGCTAAGCGAAATAAGTCAGTCAAAGAAAAACAAGTACCAAATGATTTCACTCATATGTGGAATTTAAGAAACAAAACAAATGAGCATAGAGGAAAAAAAGAGAGAGACAAACCAAGAAACAGACTCTTAACTCTCGAGAACAAACCGCTGGTCACCAGAGGTGAGGGGGGTAAGAGATGAGGGGGCAGGTGATGGGGATGAAGGAGTGCACCTGTTGTGATGAGCACCAGGTGATGTATGGAACTGTTGAATCACTATATTATACACCTGAAACAAATACAACATTGTATGTTAATTAACTGAAATCTAAATTTAAAAAAAAAGACAGAATAAAGAGTGTTGGCAAGAGTGTGGAGAAATTAAAATTTTGATACTTTACTGATGGGAATATAAAATACATGTGGTAGCATGGTTGAACTTCAACAACATTATGCAAGTGAAAGAAGCCAGTCACAAAAAATAAAAGGAAAAAGAAAAGAAAAGAAAACACATATTTATGATTCTATCGTCTGAAATCTCCATAACAGGAGACTCTAAGAAAGAGGAGGTCAGTGGCTGCCTTCGGCTATGGGCCAGGCAAGTGAGGACAGTCAGGAACAAATATCGAGTGCCTGATGATAGGCACAGGTTTCTTTTGGGGGTAATGGCAATGTTCTAGAATTGGATTAGGAGATGAGTTCTCAGTAGACATTCCAAGAAGCATTATTTCATTGGGTAGGTGAACTTTGTGGTGTGTAAATTTTCTCTCAATAAAGCTGCCCACATAAAATGGAAAGCTATGAAGTCAATTGATAATCATACCCCCTGACATGCTTTCCTACTCTAGAAGTCTAAAATTTTAATAAATGTCCTTGTCCATGGCTGACCAACCTGAGGCTGCAGTGGGTAGGTGACCCTCTCAGAACAACACAGTGAATGAGGAGCTGGTGTCTACACTGGACCTACATTGAAGGCAGCAACCCCAGCTGCATCTGTCCCCCAGTGATGAGGAAATGAGCTCCATCATGTATTTAACCGAACAAATATTATTCAATGGAAGGACCTCATATATTTTGGAGATTGTGTACTTAATCTCACTATAAATTTTTGCTGTCTCTATTATTATCCCTGTTTTATGGCTGATAAAACTGAGACACAGAGAAGATACATATTTTTTTTAATTTCACACAATAGGTCACCCAAATGCACATTTCCTTGACTTCAAAATGGGAGCTCTTTTCTTCTATGTACATTATGCTTCTTTCTTTAGAAGTTCAAATCCCTAATAGTTAATTATTTGCTTCAAAGCTATCAAAAAGTTATGGAAAACAAAGTTATTTCCTTACAACTTGTACAAAGAAATGGGCACCAAAGGATTGCAAAACTGTCAGAAGTAAATGCAATGTGCATGAATGATGACACTCATTTCATTTTTAATCTAGTGTTCCTGAAAATGTTTAAATAGCTGAGTACTACATAGAACCTACATTTCATTTGCTTTTCTTTAATTCTTATGAAATATATTTCATCTTATTTTTTCTTCTTTAAAAAGACAACGTAATTAATGTTCTGGTGGTTAAAGAACTACAACAACAACAAAAAATGTTCTTTCCATCCTAGAACAGGTGTTAAATTAGCCACAAGAGGACTCTCATGTTATTTCCCAAATGTAATACAATAGAATTGCAAGGAATGCATCATTAAAAAGGGAAATGCTTTTTAAACTCCTATTCACCAGTCTAAATTAATAGCTTCTAGGGCTATTGGTTCCCAGAAGGAAACAAGCTGAATTTGTTTACCCCTACACATGAATAATCATGTCCATCATGTTCTATTGGAAGAAAACATTCAAGAATGATGAATGTTCTTGGTTATAAGAGGTAAATAATGCACAGTTGGAGGGGTGTTGAGAAAGGACCAAATAATGGAATGTGCTTCAGGAAGTTTGGGTCTGCAGATGAAGGCAGCAAGAGGTAGTAATCCAGGAGGAGAGCTCAGTCCAGTACGAGATGTGATCCCTGTTACATGCCAACCAGCATTGCATGAGAAACATTTTGCCCATCAGAGTTTAAGGTCTTCCCAATCTCAATTCAGTACAGTGAGTTTCATTTTTGGACAACAGGGAGAGAGAAGCCTGGGAGATGGGAATAAGTCATTCCTAAGAGAAGGTAACTTTCATCTGGATCGCACATGAAAAAGAAAAATACTTCACATTAGCAGGTTCACCTAGGGTAACGAATGATCTCCACACGTGCAATATTCTTAAGAATCTTGTGAGATACTGTTGTCCACATGTTCCAGATGAGAATACTAAGGGTAGAGTTGTTATGTGCACCCAGGCTTAGATAGCCAGTATCCACCACGTGGAGCCCGTCAGCTCCAAAGCCATCATCCCCATCCCTGTGGTCATCACCTTCCCTTGGAGGAGTAGGCAGACAAATGGCTGAGGACAGTCACTGCAGGTGTTCAGGCTAGCCAGAAAGCAACACAAGCCAAGATGTCACGTTCAAGGAAATGCCAGCCTATGGAAATCATTGGGGAAAACTCACCAGGGGAACAAGTGGTGGGGGGTGAAGCAAAATAATCAGGAGGGTCCAGGTTCTGGGAAGTGCTGTAAGGATTTGTAATAGTCAGCTCTGGCTGCATAACAAACAGTCACAGAATCTCAATGTCATACATGTTGAAGCATCTATTTCTTGCTCACATCTAGTGTATTGCTAGGGCAACTTCCTTCCACGTGTCATTCTTCCTCCAGGACTAACAGGGGGGTACCAGACTTTGTTCTTTCCAGATTGATGGCAGAAGCTCAAGAAAACTCGCCCAGCATGCAAGCACAATGGAAACCCCTATGTCCCATCAGCTGTTCCCCCCGTGACCAAAACTAGTCACAAGACACAACCCATGGCCGAGGGATGAGGGAGTCCATTTTGCCTCTGTGAGGTGTGAAGAACAGGGGCCAATAAATCCATCAGCCCCAGCTTTTAAAGGGATTTGACTTCAACAGGAAGCTTTTGGAAAACTACTGCCTGCTTTTACTCACAAATGTGAGACAGTCGGATTTGTTTTAGGGAGAAAAAAACCCTGGAAGAAGAAATCAGTTTTTGGGATGCCTGATGAGGGAACAACTTTTCCCCTTTCCTGAAGAATGTATGAAACAGAAGTTCTCCTGTCACTGAGAAGGGCGAATGGGGTCCACGTGCCTGACTCAATGACTTCTGTGACCTGAACACTTACTGGATCTGACTCCTACAAATACACGCATGCACACATTTTCCTATAGTTTTCATATACATTTGTTGAAAGAAAAAAGAAACCAGAAGGGAACTGGGTTCAGATTTCAAACCTGCTTGAAATTAAGCAACATCCTTATATCTTTTTTTAATTTTAATTTTTTTTATTATGTTATGTTAGTCACCATACAGTACATCATTAGTTTTTGATGTAGTGTTCCATGATTCATTGTTTGCATATAACACCCAGTGCTCCATGCAGTACGTGCCCTCCTTAATACCCATCACAGGGCTAACCCATCCTCCCACCCCCCTCCCCTCTAAAACCCTCAGTTTGTTTCTCAGAGTCCATTGTCTCTCATGGTTTGTATCCCCCTCTGATTCCTCCCCTTCATTTTTCCCTTCCTTCTCCTAATGTCCTCTATGCTATTCCTTATGTTCCACAAATAAGTGAAACCATATGATAATTGTCTTTCTCTGCTTGACTTATTTCGCTTAGCATAATCTCCTCCAGTCCCATCCATGTTGATGCAAATGTTGGGTATTCATCCTTTCTGATGACTGAGTAATATTACATTGTATATATGGACCACATCTTCTTATCTTTATAAGTGCAATTTTTATACTTTTATTGAGCAGACAATTTAAGTTACCACCTGACTAATTTGTATTGAGTATATATATGTACATTTCTAGTCAATAAGTATAATCTTGTTGTGTCTTTAGATTGATATGAGCATTTTTATAGCCCATGCCAAGCTTCACCCACCATCTGAGCTTGCTCCCTTACCAAAAGGTGTGTGAGCATCCCTGTTTGAAAAAGGACCATTTTCTTCATTTTTTTGGACTTTGAAGTCACATATCTGAGTGCCTAAATTTTCTGAGCCTCAGTTTCCTTGTTTTAAAAAAAAAAATACTGTGGTGTCTGTGTGGCATAATCAGTTAAAGCCTCCAGCTGTTGGTTTCAACTCAGGGCTGATCTTGGGGTCATGGAATCAAGCCTTGCGTCAGGTTCCACGCTCAGTACAGAATCTGCTTGAGATTCTCATTCCCTCTCTCTCTGCCCCTCCCCACCTCAAATAAATAAATAAATCTTTCTAAAAAAGAAAAATACGAATGCCAACACCATAAGGAAGTGGCGGGTGATAAAATCTGTAGCCAGCAGGGTGTCTGGTGCAATGCCTCCAATAAAAGGGGACCAAGATTATTGTTATTGTTGGCTACCACTCAGTTCAAAGAGGACACACAGTGACAATGCATCAAAGGCTGCTGTCAATCCTTTTGAAAACAACAATCAGGAGGAAAATTGTTCTGTTTCTTAAAAATCAATGACTCAAGGAATAGGCTTCAGCCAAACAAACAAAAAGCTACAGCACCTTCTCCTTCCTGGTCAGTTTGAATCTAGCCCTGCACTCAGACTGAGAGTTATTACTGCCTGGGGGCCTGCACTGAAGAAGGGGGGAGTCTCCATCAAGTGCCACGGAGACATGTGTCTGGGGCAGTAAAACGGATGCCTTTAATTGCCAGCCCTCCTTATGGATCCTGAGACAGATGAAGAACCCACGAAGCATGGTGATGTGTGGTCCATGGCATCTTTTGCTAGGGCTTCAAGGCACAGCAGGAGGTAGGAGGGGGAGTCTGGACTTTCCTGCTGCCCTCCCCCCTCTTCAGAACATGCATCCAGAGCATCAGCACTTTAGGGACTCTCTGGGCATTAGAATCACATGGTGTTAAAGGAGAGTCCATAGTAATAAGCGTGGCCCACATTTGGCAAAGTCTCCATCACGCACATCTGCATGCTGTATCTGCTATGATTTTATTTATTTTTATTTTTACTTTTTTGCAGATTTATTTATTTTTAGAGAGACAGAGAGTGCACGAGTGGGAGATGCAGAGGGAAAGGGAGAGAGAATCCCGGGCAGACTCTGCGCTGAGTGTAGAGCTCCACACAGGGCTCGATCTCGTGACCCCGAGATCAGGACCTGAGCTGAAACCAAGAGTTGCGTGCTTAACCAGCTGCACCACCCAGATTCCACTATGTCGTCACTTTGAAGGAACCATAAAGGAAACGCATCAAGGTATTCGGATGTAAACTCTTAAGCACAAGAGTCTTAAATTTCTCTCGAGATCCCTCATTAAGTGTTAAAACAAATATTCTCCTAGTATTTAGTTTACCCTCTGTGAAGAAAACATGTGGGTTTTTTCAAACTACATTAGAGAATTAGACTCTATTTTGTGTCCAGAATTGTCCTACAAATGTATCATTAATGTAGATGACTATTTTGGCAATGGATTCATCATTTTTTGAAGCGGACAAAAGCCAGGATAATTAGCAAATTTACTGGATGTGAGCATCCAAATGACCTTAATAGGCAGTGGCAAAGCCAACATGATGATTAATGAGGATAAAATCCCCACTACTGGTTTAGGAAAGGGGGAAAGAAACAGAGTTTTTTTTTTGTACCTAGTTGTTAAACAAAACAAAACAAAACAAAACTATGATATTTCTCTCTTTGCAATGCAGGAACCCAGATGGGCAGGGCTAGGTCAGGGCCACTGAGGCTGCCCGAGAGACACTAAGAGGGTATTAGAAGGTCAAGCCAAAGAGTTCTAAACTCCAGATAGTCTGTCCAAGAAATGCTCAATGAAATCAGGAAGTGGGCCAGGACTCTTCAGGTAAAGCAGTAAGTCAGCCTCGAAAGCATCAGTTAGCTGTGGTCCAACGCTGGAGACAAGGATGAAAGGAATGAGCAGGCAGAGGAAGGAAGCCAGAGCTCAGGGCAGGTAGCCGGTAGACCTGCATGGAGGCACATTTGGTTCAGGGCCAAGCTTGTGCACATGGTCTTCATCTTACCGCATCCCACATATGAAAGGTTCATACCAAACTGAGGCAAGCAATTAGTGTGAGTGCCACCACAGAAGGGTACCATAGAGTCTTCTAGAAAGACACACAATCTTACCACATGTAATCACAGAAGGACATCACTTTTGCCATATTCTATTGGAGAAAAGCAAGTCACAGACTCTGCCCACACTCAAGGGGAAGGGACAAAGGGTGTGAGACCCAAGAGGTAGGGATCTTTGGGAGCAGTGATACAGCCTATCAGCCACACCGGCCTTTCTTACTAGGGAGGAATGGGGCAAGAAAATGGGGCAGAAACAAACAAAACCCAAAAACTGCACACCACCCCTACTCAATGTCACTCTCTTCCACTCTTTCTAAAGACTTAGAACAGGCTCCACGGAGGGCAGTGAGTTACCACTGGAGATTTCAAGCAGAAATAGAATAGCCGGTCAGTTAGGATACCAGAAAAGGATGAAGTGCTTACACTACATAAATACTTGATATCCAGTTTCCGATATAGAAAATTGGAAAAGACACTAATATGAGTTGAACACCTACTATTTGCCAGACACTATTAGAGATGTTTTACATAGTTGTTTTTTTTTTAATTAAATAATGGCACAACTCCATAGCACCTCTGTTTTATAGAAAAAGAAAATATGATTCAGAGAGAAAAAGGAAAGTTTCCAAGTTCTATATCTAGAGAATGTCAGAGCTGGGACTTAACTAGAGCCAGCTCAGCTTTTTATTTTATTTCATGAGAGAGTTTGTTTGTTTTGCTTCACCTAACAATACTACTTATGACGCTGTACATGTGACATAGTGCATGATCACAATGTGAATTTGATTGAGTCTGGCCTTTTTCATTAGTGACTAATCACATTACCCTATGAGTCAGAAAGGAAAGCAAATAAGAGAACAGTTCTTGTAGAATCATCTCATTGCAGTGGCTTCGCTGGAAGAGAATGAGAAAAGCAAAAGCTGTAAAAACAGCTTTGAAGATGGAAATAAAATATTGCACTACCTAAATAAAACTGGTACCTTTTCCTGGCTCCCAGCTCTTACTTAGTCAAAAAAAGATGCTAACTTGGCAGGAGCTGGGAGGAGAAATGTAGAAAAATAAAAGCTTTATCCTGAAGCAGGGGCGGGAATACAGAAGAATTACCAAATATCTATATTCCTTCAGCATCAACAAAGACTCTCTGCTCAACTCTACAAATCCAGGGGCTTCCCTGAAGACAGAAGTTAAAATTCTTTGAGAAGTATGATAGGGCTCTGCTGGCTGGAGAGGCTTTGGACATTCCCTAAATCCTCCCTATGGAGTTCTTGATTTCTGGAGGAGTTGTCAAGCATAGCAAAAAAGAAGAAGAAAAAAGGTCTAAGGGAAGACAAGAATTTCCCTTTTAGCCATGTTCATAAAAACTACAATAGCCAAGCACTTGGGAAGGGCATGATTAAAAAGGGGATGATCAGCAGTTACCAGGAGAGCAGAGAGGCCATGGAAGGTGAGGTGGGCAGAAGTCAAGCAGCAGAAGAGCAGTGAGACAGAGCAAGAAGCCTTGCACCTCCCCTCTGATCTCCCAAATCCTATTCTAGAATTAGCCATAGTCTTTCATCCACCCCTTCAGTTGACAGGTGTTAGGTAATTTTAGGTGTTAGACATATCTTTAAATGCTAACATCAGAAATGTAGCATTGGGGCGCCTGGGTGGCTCAGTCAGTTGAGCATCCAACTTTTGATTTCGGCTCAGGTCATGATCTCAGGGTCGTGAGATCCAGCCCCACATTGGGCTCCACACTGAGCATGGAGCGTACTCAAGACTTTTTCTCTCCATCTCTCTCTGCCCCTCCCTCCCACTCATGCTCTCTTCTTTCTCTCTCAAAAATACAAATTAAAAAAAAGAAATATAACATCATTTTTTTTTTTCAAGAGACCCAGGACTGGTGGAGAAGGCAGGCCAGCAAGTCAGCAATCAAACCCAATGTTCTACGTACTGTAATGGTGGGCCATTTTCCAGGATAATATGGTTTCAGAGAAGAGAAGGGAATCATGTGGTGGGTCAGAGGTTAAAAGGAAGAGTTGGTTTTAGCCAAGCAATTAACATCACAATAGCCTTCTTAGCTGTTTTCAATATAAGTAAGTGTGTTAAAGGAGCCAAAATTAAGTTTCCCACTGGGCAAGGAGGCTAAGGGGACTGTCTCTGCAGGCAGACTGCCTACCTGTGAACCCCAGTTCCAACATTTACTATGTTACTTTGAACAAGTATTTAAATTTTCCACTCTGGGGTTTTCTTAAGAGAGAAATGAGCATACCGACAGTCCTATCTCACAATGTTGTTGTTTTGGGTTTATTTTAAGATTTATTTTAGAGAGGGGGCTGCGGGGTGGAGGAGACAGAGGGAGAGGGAGAGAAATCACAAGCAGACTCCCCGCTGAGTCACGGAGCCCAACACAGGGCTCGATCCTACCACCCTGAGATCATGACCTGAGCCGAAATCAAGGGTCGGACACTCAACACTCAACACTCAACAGAGCCATCCAGGCGCCCCATGGTGTTTTTTATGGAGACAACCGGAGATACATGTCATTAACATGCTACCTGAGTGATGCCACTCTATATGCTATAACATGCTACTCTAGTATGTCTTATATAAATGTTGGCAATTATTTTCATTATAAATAAGATGCAAAGACTTGGATTTGTTCCCTCCATCAGGGGTTTATAAACCTCATAATCTTCTGGATGGCAACCTCCTTCAAAGGTCCAGTGGACCAAGATGGAAGCTCTTGGCTCAGGATATGTTGTCTCTGGGGATGGCAGCAGTGCTGGACTTTTATTTGCAAAAGATTGAATTTTGTTAATGACATTTTCTTGGCATAGGTGCAAGCATTCTTTCAGGATTTCTAGGGCAAGTGGGCTACAAAATGAAGAAATCGCCCGTGTTTCCAAGATGACCCAGTAAGAGCATAAACACGCATGAAAGGAAACCAGGTCTTTCATGCTACGGTGTAGTGAAAGGAAAAGAGTCTGGGCCACAAAATCCAGGTGTGAACCTGAATGGGCCATTTGAGGCTTTCTGGCACCACTAACCCAGGGAGTCCAACCCTCCTCATCGTCTCAGAGCAAACCAGTGAGTCCTACAAGGAGCTGCCAGTTCTCCCAGCTTCTGACTTTGTCATTCACAATCTTGTTTATAATCTTACCTCACTGCCTCTGTTATTACGCTTTTATAGCCCTTCCCTTCACCAGCATTTCTTCTCTCCTTGATGGAGCTGCAGGTTGCCCTTTGGTCTACATGTCTCAGTGAACATCCCACCCCACGTCTAGAGCCCTTGATAGGCAGTCCTATTAAGGACAAAACCCCCTGTATACTTGCACAGCCAACAGTTCGGAGTTTCTACGTGTGTTAGTCAATAACACTGGCTAGGCCTCCTGTGGGACCCAGTACAAAGTGAAGTGTCTCAATATGGTGACAGCTGAGCACTAAACCAAGCACAGGGCCCTTCCAAGAAAGGGACCCTGTGCACCTGCATGGTGCTATTCATCAGAATCCAACCAGGAAACCAGAGCCATCTGAAGTATTTGAAACCAAGAGAAGTGAATTCAGGGAGTGGGTTCCTCAGACATGGAAGACCTCAGAAGATGAAGACAGATGATGAAACAAGCCAGACAATGGGCCCTATCAGGAAGCCGTCATCAATGACCCTAGACAGAAGGACAAAGGGTAGAGGGTTTCCAGAGCCCAGCAGCTAGAGACATCCCACAAAAACTGCACTGATAGTTGGTCTGTCTGCTCTCCATTCCTTTCCCCTCCAGCTCCCCCGACTGCTTCCTACCAAGCCAACCCTGTGGGGAGGCAGTTGACACAGGAGCCTGAGTGCTCAGCCTGCATGGAGGAGCCCCACTGTGAGACAGAGCAAAGAAGGAAAAAGATGAGGGGGAATCTGAAAGAGGTGTCAACCTTAAAGATAAAATAGCCAGTTCCTTATTTTTTTTTTTAAACCCAGGGACATCTTTTATTCAGGACATTTTTTTCTTTTTCTTTTTCTTTTTCTTTTCTTTTCTTTTCTTTTTTTTTTTTTTAAGTAGGCTCCATGCCCAATGCAGGGCTCAAACTCAGGACCCCGAGATCAGGAGTCACATGTTCAACCAACGGAGCCAGCCAGGCACCCCAACAGCCAGTTACTTTTACTAGAAAAAGTAGTTTGAGAATAGAAGAGGAATTGCAATTCAGGGCAAGCAAACTTTGGCAAGACACAGGCAAGTCCAAAGAGACAAAGGGAAGGTCAGTTTTTATTAGGTTTTTGGAGGAAACTGGGGAGGGTTGTTTTGAACAAAAGTTCACTGGAGAAGAGCAGGAGTTTGAGGTTATGACAGTTTCTCGTTGGCAGGAAGCCATAGTTGGTGTGGTGTTGCTGGGGCAGGGAGAGATCTTTCTTGAAAGCAGGAGATAAAATTCCTATGTGAACAGTGGCCTCCCTCGTCAAGATAAGAATTATCTTCCTTCCTCCTGCTGGTGAAGCAGGCTGCAAGGAGTGGTACGTACATGAGAGCGCCCCCTTCAGGGCTTCCCAACTCCATTTTCAATGGGATTTCCTTTACTCTGTCACAGAGGCAAGATCTGGACCAGCTCAGCCCATTGACTGCTACTCAGCATTGGCTCTCACCCATTGACGACTGAGGAACATCAGCATGCTTCCATGCACCTACAGCCAACAACTGTCCAAGGACGAGGCTCTCACCCTGTCCCCTTGCTCATGACATCCATTTCAAACCCAGGATACCATGGATCTGCAGTTCTCCTGCTAATGTGCGCTGTCACTCTACGGGGTCTGAAAACCTCTGAACTACCATTAACACACCCAATACGGAATCATGGATAGGTAATCACGGGCTGTTGGGCACACAGCAAAAATCTACAACTGCTTCACTTCTCTTCTCTATAACTGGTCAAGAGTCAGTGGTTAATCTGTATTACTTCTCTCAGCCACACCTATTGCTGGGCACCCTTGCCCTCAGTTAGCACCTTGACTGATTTGCATTCTTCCCCTGCTAGGGTGCATAATGGTCCTCACTTTACTGAGTCATTACTGTCACGTATGACTACTACCATTAAATCTAGAATTACTAAGAGGCACTCCAGAGAATCCCCTACTTTCTAGATGGATACTCCCTATTCGCATTGTGAACAGCAACCCAGTTTCCCCTTAATAATCAGGATCAGTCATCCCAAAGAGTACAGTAATCCCATGTGCCAATTAGTTCCAAGTCCCAAGGAGCCAAAACTAGCCAAGGGGTGCTCTCAGCTTCCAACCGAATGGAACTCATGTTGTATCCCCAGATGCAAGCATTCTTTTCTTGGAAAGTAGGATCTCTAGACCAGCATATGGCAAGATTGAAAGGACAGGAAGCAAAGGCCCTGCAAAGGTTTTCCATATACTGATCCTAGTCCATCATATACTCCATCCTACAGAATAGAAATCCAATCTTTAAGGTGGCTATCTCCAATAAAACCTGAGCCATCAATGGACATTTAGCATGAATTTATCAGGTTAGCTGTTCCTAGATTATGGAGCAAATATCAAGACCAGTGAAGTTGGCAGAAGCATTCTGGGCATACAAAATAAATCTATACCAGGAAGTAAGATATCTATGTCCCCCAATCCATCATAATAAGGTTACTAGGTTAGCATAATCTCTGTTTCCAGGGAACTGGCAGATCCTCCTGGGAGGATTTGGAGGAGCCCAGTGTTGGCCCAGCAGTGGTGTTCATCAGACCAACCTCAGCACAGGAAAGTCCATATGTTGAGCCCAAGAAGAGCCCCCACTTTTACCACTATGGCCACCTTACATGTGCCAGGGAGCAAGTGCCACGTGGCTGCAGAAAGTGGCTGGCTCACATCCATAGGGTGGATTTTCTTGGTCACTTCATTGCTAAGAACTTTTTCTGCAGCAGATGACCTTCTTGAACATTTGTATGAGACACAAATATCCTAATAGTCTCTCTCCATTGCAATAGTCCCAACCTCCTATGTTTCCCTAAAATTCCTTCTCTCTAATTGTGGTATGATAATATATTTGTCCTTGACCTTGCTTCCTGGCACAGAGCTGCTAAAACTCTAGGAATTTTCTGAAGAGAAGAGTGTCTTGTTTATAATGAGACCTTTGAGGTCACACCAGAGTTTATGCTGAGGAGGTGCTTTAGGGCAGAATCCCCAGATAGCTTCAGGATGGGGCTGATCACCAGAAAGCAAAGTAATCAGAAGGCTGGAACTTTCAGCCCCACTCCTTACCTCAGGAAAAGGGGTGGGGGAGTTATGATTGAGCTCTATAAACAGTCTGGAACAATGAGATTTGGACAACCTCTGGGTTGGTGAACATATGGACTGGCTGGGAGGGTGTTTAGGAGGGTGGTGTGTCTAGCGGGGCAGGGAAGTTCCACACCTCCCCCATATCCTATGTTTCCCTTCCGTCTAGCTATTCCTGCATATAACCTTTATAATAAACCAATAAATGGAACTAAAGTGTTTCTCTGAGTTCTATGAACCATTCTAAAGAATTATCACACCTGAGGAGAGGATTGTGGGAACCCTCAATTTATAGCCAGTCAGTTATGAGTATGTGGGCCCAGGACTTGCAACTGATGTCTGAAGTGAGGACAGTCTTGTGGGACCAATCTCTTAAATCTGTGAAATCTGATGCTAACTCCAAGTAGTTAGTGTCAGAATTGAACTAAATTGTTGGACACCCAATTGGTATCTGGAGAATTGGTTGTTGATGCTAGAAAGCACCCTACCAATCAATTTCAAATCCTTGGCTAAATGTCCAAACCGTAAGTCACTTCCCATGATTAAGTTATGTCTACATCTCTGGCCATTTCTCCCTCCACTCAAAATGGGTAGCCTGACATTACTACTAGAGGTTCTATACTTTGGAAGATTTGCCCATAACCACTAATTTTTCAGGGCCACCCCTGAGTGGGGTATTATTGGGCCGACAATTCACTTTTAGCTGATATCGGTATATTACACAGAGTCTTCTGGAAACCGGGACTGAGATTTTGTTCCTTCTCAGTAACTGGCCAAAGAGAATTTCCCTTGAGGCCATAGATTTGGGCTGCAAGAAGGTTAAGAAAGAATAAAAAGTCTTAGTCCCCTTCTCATTCAAACTGTTTATGCTTTATAGATCTGCCTGATTATATGTATATACCTCTCCACTTTAAAATATATTGCTGTTATACTCTTCAGCCTACAGTTTTGTGATTGGATATCGACCAGTTCATCATGGAAACCTCAGGTCTTAAAGTCAGCCGCCTGATACTTCATGGCAAGTGGTAGTCTCTATCAGGACTCATTAGCAAGCAACAAGCTATTAAAAGGGGTACAGCTATCAACAGAGGAAGGCATGGCTTTGCTCTACCCCTCAGGATCTTCCCTGTGATTCTTCTTTTAAGGATGGCCAGGGGTCCTGAAAGCAGTCTTAATTACTATAGATTTCTCCTTGAGCCCCATTAAATCCACTGGACCATGGGGCAGGAATATTCACGTCACAGCCTGGACCTGCCCCAAAGCTGTCTTTCCTCCTGGGCCCACTCAAAACTAGCAGTCTGTGGGTTATTCCATTACTGGGTTGGAGAAGCACATTTCCAAAGAGCCCAGGGCTAAGACCTGTTGGGAGCATGTGAGTCTCATGAAATATCCCTCTAGACTTTTGCAGGGTTTCCAATATCTGCAAAGTTCCTTTGTTTGAGCTACCACTCACTGCAGATATACCCGTATTAATGCCAAGGAAAAAAGAAGCAGCCTGCAGAGAAACTGGTGAAGCCCCTATCAGACCCTCCCAGAAAGTTGCCATTAAACATATTGATGCCACTAATGTCCGTGAAAAAGGGAACCATGATGGTTCCTTTTGTACCTTCCCCACAAGGTGGGCTAGGCCACTACACATGTTCCAACTCATTCCAAGTCACCTTGGTGTGGATGGTACAAATCATTTACTAAAAAGGCTGCAGATCCCTTGTGGTTTAGCTGAAACCTTAGTGAAACAACTCTTAGCTGTTTAAAATGTTTAAAAAAGCCCTTCATTTTAGAACAGTTTTAGATTTATAGAAAAACTGCAAAAATTGTATAATTTATAGTATAATATAATAGTGGAGTGTTATTAATTAATAGTATACTAATTAGTGAATAGTATATTAATGAATAGTATCATAATACTCTTATTAATAATAACTAATCATCCATTTTTGTGCATAAGTATGGTATACTTGTTGTAGTGGGCAGATTTCTTTTCCTTAATGTCTTTTTTCTGTTCAAGGACCCCAGTCAGCGTACCATATTAGGTTGTCCTGTCTCCTTAGGCTCCTCTTGGCTGTGTAATCATGATTACACTGGGGATATGGATTTGGGGAAGGAATACCAGAGGAAAATTGCCATTTCTATCCCATCATATCAAGGGAAGTGGTATTATAGTGTTATTTTAATTTGCAGTTCTCTAAGAACAAATGATATTGAGGATCTCCTCTTACATGTATTTGTCATCTATATGTTGTCTTTGATGAGGTGTCTGCTCAGGTCTTTTGTCCATTATTTAAGTGGGTCGTTTGATTTCTTGTTGTTGAATTTTAAGAACTTTTTATATATTTTGGCTACAAGGCATTATCAGGTATGTGTTTTGCAAATATTTTCTCCCCAACTGTGGCTTGTTTATTAAAATTAAATTAATAACATCCAACTAATCCTTACTTTTCATCTTATATGAAAAACACACACACACACACACAAAAACAAACACTCATCACCAAGCCCAAGGCCAGATTTTTCTCCTGTGTATTCTTCTAGATGTTTTATGGTTTTGTATTTTACATGTAGGTGTAAGATCCATCTTGAGTTAACTTTTGTGAGAAGTGTAAGGTCTGTGGATGTCCAGTTGTACCAGCACCATTTGTTGAAAACACTACCTTTACTCCATTGTATTGCTTTTCCTCCCTTGTCAAAGATATGTTGACTATATTTATTTATGTTTGTTTGGGGGCGCTCTATTCTGTTCATTAATGTTTACTTTGTCTTTTCTTTTATTGTGTGAGAGAGAGAGAGCCTGAGTAGGGGAGAGCCTAAAGGAGAGGGAGAGAATCTCAAGCAGGCTCTAAGCTCAGCACAGAGCCTGAGGTGGGGCTCAATCTCATGACCCCAAGACCACAACCTGAGCCAAAATCAAGAGTCGGATGCTTAACCAACCGAGCCACGCGGCGCCCCTGTTTACTCTGTCTTAATTATTATAGCTTTATGGTAAGTCAAGTAGTGTCAGCCCTCTGACTTCATTCTTATTCAGTCATGTGTTGGCTATTACAGGCCTATTGTATCTTCCTTTAAACCTTAGTATCTGTTTGTCAAAGTCTACAAAATAGCTTGATGAATTTTAATTAGAATTGTATTGAATCTATGGATCAAGCTTAGAGTAATTGGCATGTTAATACTGACTCTTCCAATCTGTGAACATCAGATATCTATCCACTTACTTAGATCTTCTTTGATTTCTTTCATCAGAGTTTTGTAGCTTTCTGCATATAGATCCTGTACATATTTTGTAAGATTTGACTTAAATATTTCAATTTTTGTTGCTATTGTATTTTGTATTTCAAGTTCCAATTGTTCATTGCCAGTATATAGAAAATTAACTGATTTATATGCATCATCCTTGTATCTTGCCACCTTGCTATAATCACTTATAGCTCCAAGAATTTTTTGGTCAAGTATAAAGACAATCCTATAAGCTAAGAACAAAGACACTTTTGTTTCTTCCTTTCCAATCTGCATGCCTTTTATTTCCTATTCTTGTCTTGCTGTACTAGGTAGGACTCCACTATGATGTTGAACACGAGCTAGTTCTTTTAGTTTTTTCATGATCTTACTGCATCACCTCATCCTAGGACTGAGATAGAAGTGAATTAATAACAATCCACAAGTAATCAAAAAATTCACGCTTTCTAAATCCACCTCATCAGCCCCTCCACTGGCCCATTGTCTTTGTATCTTTCCTGTTAAATCCTGGATTGAATATAGCTGACCAACTTGAACTCACCCTATGTCATCAAAATCAAACTGACTTTTTTTTCTAATAGTCTATTAAGAGAATGAAAGATTTCATTGGTGGATACTGACATTAAGAAAGTGGGGGAAATCATTTTAGAAACTATCTCAGAAACAGCCAGAATAATCAGGATGGAAGAGAGAAGATTTGAAAAGAATGAACTTAGGAACAAAGAAGCGAGAGGCAGTGTGAAAAGAAAAATGAGGTAACATTGAAGGCAAGGTGCACATACTTGAAATTGCTTGGGTTGGAGGAGCGAAGATCCCAGATGTGCATTTTCTCCTCTCTGCTGAGGAAGAAGCTTCTAATGTGAGGCAGCCATAAATCCTCCCCTGGCCTACACCCCCACTCTGTGATCTTTAGCATGTCCTAAGACTGTCGTTTGAGAATTACAGTAAATGAAATTCTAAGAGATCAGGAAAGCAACATACATATGCACATAATGAGGCTGAGTCCAGAGAAAACAACACCTGAGATGTTTTTGAATTGAGTTGGGAAAAGGGATCCATCAAAGGGCAGGTGGGTTAGCAACAAAAGCGTTGGATATGCAGGGCCATAAAACAGACTTTGTAGACCCCACCTCTCTCCCTCCATGGGAAGAGATGCCGGCCATGGAGCTGAGCATGCCCTGGTCCTGGAAGAAAACATTCTGCTACTATGAATGTAGAAGCATCGAATCAGCCCAGTCAACAAAATCAGCTCAGTGCTGAACTCCAGAAGCAGTCTCCTGGTTGCACCAGCTTCCCCCTGCTGCCTACTATCTTCAGAGTGAAGGCACCAACACTGCATCTCCCAAGACAATGTAATCCCTTGACCATCTTATTCCTCACTGCACATGAACAAACTGGTATTTTTTGTATAAAATTCTTCTTGTCAAGAGTTTAGTTAACATTAGTCTAGTTCCCGCAAGCTTGGTCAGTTTTAGGATTCTGATGATCCTGAGTGACCCAGGGGCTGTGTTCAAGGGCCAAGCCCCGAGCTCAGTGAGTCCTCGAGTCACAGCTCATTTTGCCATCATGTGCCCATCTCAGCCAGCCTTCCTTGTCGAGTCCAGACACGCCACCTTCTTAAAAACGTCAAAACCCCACTGACAATAGGATCCAACAATACATTAAAAGGATCATGCACCACAACCAAGTGGGATTTATCCCCGGGATGCAAGGGTGGTTCAACATTCGCAAATCAATCAATGTGAGAGAACACATTAATAAGAGGAGGGAGAAGAACCATATGGTCCTCTCAATTGATGCAGAAAAAGCATTTGACAAAATACAACATCCTTTCCTGATTAAAACTCTCCAAGAGTATAGGGATAGAGGGAACATTCCTCGAGCTCATAAAATCCATCTATGAAAAACCCACAGTGAATATGATCCTCAATGGGCAAAAGCTGAGAGCCTTTCCCTTAAGATCAGGAACACGTCAAGGGTGCCCACTCTCACCACTGTTGTTCAACTAGTACTAGAAGTCCTAGCAACAGCAATCAGACAACAAAAAGAAATAAAAGGTATTCAAATTGGCAAAGAAGAAGTCAAACTCTCTCTTTTCGCAGACGACATGACACTTTATGTGGAAAACCCAAAAGACTCCACCCCCAAATTACTAGAACTCATCCAGCAATTCAGTAATGTGGCAGGATACAAAATCAATGCACAGAAATCCGTTGCTTTCTTATACACTAACAATGCAACTGTAGAAAGAGAAATTAAAGAAACGATTCCATTTACAATAGCACCAAAAACCATAAGATACCTCGGAATAAACCTAACCAAAGAGGTAAAGGCTCTATACTCTAGGAACTACAAAACACTCATGAAAGAAATTGAAGAAGACACAAAAAGATGGAAAAATATTCCATGCTCATGGATCGGAAGAATAAACATTGTTAAAATGTCTGTGCTACCCAGAGCAATCTATATCTTCCCGATCAAAATTCCAATGACATTTTTCAAAGTGCTGGAACAAACAATCCTAAAATTTGTATGGAATCAGAAAAGACCCCGAATCGCCAAGGAGATGTTGAAAAAGAAAAACAAAGCTGGGGCATCACGTTGCCCGATTTCAAGCTATGTTACAAAGCAGTGATCACTAAGACAGCATGGTACTGGCACAAAAACAGACATACAGACCAATGGAACAGAACAGAGAACCCAGATATGGACCCTCAACTCTATGGTCAAATAATCTTTGACAAAGCAGGAAAAAACATGCAATGGAAAAAAGACAGTCTCTTCAATAAATGGTGCTGGGATAATTGGACAGCCACATGCAGAAGAATGAAACTCGACCATTCTCTAACACCACTCACAAAGATAAAATCAAAGTGGATGAAAGACCTCAATGTGAGACAGGAATCCATCAAAATCCTAGAGGAGAACATAGGCAGTAACCTCTTTGACATCAGCCACAGCAACTTCTTTCAAGATACATCTCCAAAAGCTAGTGAAACAAAAGCAAAAATGAACTTTTGGGACTTCATCAAGATAAAAAGCTTCTGCACAGTAAAAGTAACAGTCAACAAAACAAAGAGGCAACCCACAGAATGGGAGAAGATATTTGCAAATGACACTACAGATAAAGGGCTGGTATCCAAAATCTATAAAGAACTTCTCAAACTCAACACCCAAAAAACAAATAATCAAGTCAAAAAGTGGGCAGAAGAGGTGAACAGACACTTCTCTGAAGAAGACATACAAATGGCTAACAGACACATGAAAAAATGTTCATCATCATTAGCCATCAGGGAAATCCAAATCAAAACCACATTGAGATACCACCTTACACCCGTTAGAATGGCAAAAATGGACAGGGAAAGAAACAACAAATGTTGGAGAGGTTGTGGAGAAAGGAGAACCCTCTTACACTGTTGGCGGGAATGCAAGTTGGTACAGCCACTTTGGAAAATAGTGTGGAGGTTCCTCAAAAATTTAAAAATAGAGCTACCCTATGACCCAGCAATTGCACTACTGGGTATTTACCCCAAAGACACAGATGTAGTGAAAAGAAGGGCCATATGCACCCCAATGTTCATAGCAACAATGTCCGCAATAGCCAAACTGTGGAAAGAGCCGAGATGACCTTCAACAGATGAATGGATAAAGATGTGGTCCATATATGCAATGGAATATTACTCAGTCATCAGAAAAGATGAATACCCAACTTTTACATCAACATGGATGGGACTGGAGGAGATTATGCTAAGCGAAATAAGTGAAGCAGAGAAAGTCAATTATCATATGGTTTCACTTATTTGTGGAACATAAGGAATAGCATGGAGGACATTAGGAGAAGGAAGGGAAAAATGGGGGGGCGGAATTGGAGGGAGAGATGAACCATGAGAGACTATGGACCTGAGAAACAAACAGGGTTCTAGAGGGGAGGGGGGAGGGGGGATTGGTTAGCCCGGTGATGGGTATTAAGGAGGGCACATACTGCATGGAGCACTGGGTGTTATACAAAAACAATGGATCGTGGATCACTACATCAAAAACTAATGATGTATTGTATGGTGACTAACATAATATAATAAAATTAAAAACTACAAAAAAAAAAAAAAAACATTGACAGTGTTTCTGTTCCACGAAGGTTAAAATGGTAAAGTAAGAAATAATAAAATGTCATCCTAGGGGCTCCGGGGTGGCTCAGTTGGTTGAGCTTCCGACTCTTGATTTCAGCTGGGGTCCTGATTTCAGGGTCCTGAGATCGAGCCCTGCATTGAGCTCCCTACTCAGTATGGGGTCTGCTTGAGATCCATTCTCTTTCCCTCTGCCCCTTCCCCTGGGCTCACACCATTCTCTCTCTCTCTCTCTCTCTCTCTCTCAAATAAATAAATAAATAAAATCTTTAAAAACAATAAAATGAAATGTCATCCTAGGCTGGTTCCTTCTGGGCAAGGGGCTTTCCCCTCAAGGAATACCAGGTTTTGTTTTCCCCCAGGGACCATGTCCCTCCATCTGTTCTGTCTGAAGCTGAGCAGACCACTCAACACTCTCCTGGCAGGAACCTCGGAAAGACGCCCTTGGTTAGCTACACATAGCAATAGAAGTGAGCAAAGAGAAAGCCCTTGCATGGTGCAGTCAACAGACCCTGACGTTCCTTCTTACAGAGGGCAGTAGGTGGTGGGGCAGTGGGTAGTCAGACGATAGTCTAGAAGAGTGAGAGACTCAGGTGACAAAAACATGACCTACACTCAGTGTTAGTGAAGGTGTATGCAGAAATGCCCACTGCAAGAGCAGCAAGCAGCAGGATCTGGTGTTCCCCTGACGCCTCATAAAGGATGCCTCCATTCTGCATGTTAGTCGGGACGTTTGTCTCTGAACATGATGTCCGTGTTCAGATTTATGAAGGCTGACTTTAAATGATGGATGCAGCCACAACACTTCTTGCAAAAAAAGAAGAAGAAATCACATAAAGGTGATTAATGGCTTAGGAGTATAGGTGAGTGAATTGCATTCAATCTGGAAATAAAATACATATTCAGCGATGTTTCTATTCTCTTCCCAAGGGAGATCTGTGATAAAGTTGGCTGTGGTTAGGGTGTGTAAAAAGTCTGCTGGCCTTGGGGAAGCAAACTTTCTTGATATCTAAAGGACTGGGTGGGAGGAACCGCCACCGTAAGAGGACCTCTAGGCTCAGCAGCCACGACCAGGCATACACCGTACTTGGACACGGGCTTTAGCTCAGGCTGCCTGTTGGGGCGATATTGAGCTTCTCTGAACATTTTCTACTTTCTTCTGATAGCTTCCTCTGACTCTTTGTCTGATAATATTGACAAAGCTCAAAATATGTACTCAGCTCCATTTTCTCTGACAAATAATAACTGTAATGCAATGTCTTGGAGAATCTTGAATGCATAAGCAAAATTCTAATTGAACTGTGTCCTCATAGGTGGGGCTCTGTTGAGAGAAAAGCCCATGAGAACTGATGCACACAAGGGAAAACTAAGACTAGCAATACCTTCCCTTCCCGGGGCATATGGATTTGAGAGGGGAGGACACAACACTCCAAAATCAATCTGAAAAAGAATGACAGCCTCATCAGATCCTAATCAATGGGTCGATATCCCAAATATTCAACTAGATTTATCATAATACGATGTAGGAACAACTGAACAATAGGGCCTTGTGGCCACAACTGACCCAAGAAGGTGAACCACAATGAAATGTGAACTACTAGACACAAAATACAAGCTTGTTTAAGTCAAATGGGAAAGGTCAGAATTCCTGGTTGTTAAGGACTTGAAGTAGAGTCACATGGAAAACAGAGATCTTTGCTCCAAAGACCTGGAAAAAAGGGCTCAGGAGGCAGAAGGGTACGCTGGAGAGGCCCCTCAGAGGGAGACTGCAGTCCTGAGCTCATTCATGTGGGACGTGAACCTCCATGTCAGCAGACAAGGTAAGCTCTTGACTTCACGACATTAACATTCAGAGATTTGATTTATCACTAGCTACTCAGGAAATCCATAATATAGCATAAAACTCATCACAGTCTTCAGGACGATTAAAACAAATAATGTGTGGAAAGTTCTTGGGACATGCTTGAATTATGTAGGTAAGTGAGTCCAGCAGGTCTCGAAAACTTTGCATCTCAGTTTGTGGCTTTGCTGTTTTTATTTTTTGTTTTTGTTTTTACGCCAAAGAATAGCTCACACCTGTGTGCATTCCTTGGGAATGGGAAAGTCAATTTTCTTTCCCATTGCCAATGGGTAGGGATTACAGCCAAGGGCACATGAGTGGGGTTGTCTCAAGATAGACTGGGCCCCCAACAGTGTGTGTAAGGGTTTCAAGAGAAACTGAAGAGGCTCACATGAGTCATCAGGGCAGAGGGAAGCCACCACAGTGGCTGCCATGGGAAGTGGTAGCCTAGGGGAGGTAAATGGGTCTGCATCAGCCTCTGTTCCAGCAGAAGCATTGACGGCAATTCCAGGCACAATGTCAACCACACAGTGGCAAATGCTAAAACAACAGACGGTTTCTCAGGTGTGGCCATGAGAGTGGCTGGGAGAGATTAATAGCAGTGTGACAGCACAGGTAGTAAATACTTTTGGCTTTCTGGCCCACGTGGTTTCTGCTGTAGCTACTCAGCTCTGCAGTTGTGCACAAAGCATCATCAGAAGATACATTGATGAGTGAGCGTGGCTGTGTCCCAATCACAGTTTTACAGATCCAGGTTGGCAGCTGGATTTGGCGGCAGGTGTTTGATGCCCGTCTTAAAGGAGGGCTTTCAAATGTTTAATAGAATGTTATTCTTTTGTCCCAATAGTAACAAAGCATGTCATCATTGTTTACAATTTAGGAAAAATAGAAATGTCTTAAATCACCTACACATCACCACTCAGAACCACTGAAATGTTTTTATATGCATTCTATCCAGTATTTTTGCCAAACTCTTCTACAAAATTGAAATCCTAATGGATGAGTAATCCTGACTACTGCTATTTCATTGAAAATCATACCATGTATATAATCTCATAAAAATTCCCCATAAATATTTGGATCACTATATAATATTCTACCATATGAATACAGCAAGTTTTATTCAATCCCTATAAACTAGATAAAGAGATTGCTTCTGATTCTTTGCTATTATGAATAGTTTTGTGATAACACAAATCTGTTTTCCCACAAATCTTGAACACATAAATCTCTCTCCATGTGTCTTATCATTTCCTCATAATCCATTGCTTGAAGTAGAACCTAAGCACAAAACCCAGGCTGTGACTTTTGGAGGACAAGGAGAAACCAAAGGAAATGCTCCTTTGTGATATTTTCTACAGCCTGGTTTCTTTTAGGACAGAGCAGAAAATAATTTAAAAACTTTTCTGCAGATAAAAAGAACCATGATTGTTATAAGTGGCAATTCTATTACCATGAAAACTTGAACCAAAAAACTGGTATGGTCATTGATCAGAAACTATAACAGTCAGGGGGGCCCAAGTGGCTCAGTGGTTGAGCGTTGGGCTCTTGATTTTGACACAGGTCATGATCTCAGGATCCTGAGAGCAAGCCCCACATCAGGCTCCACACTCAGTGGGGAGTCTGCTTGGGATTCTCTCTCTCCCTCTCCCTCTGCCCCTCCCCTGCTCTCTCTCTGTCTCTCTAAATATATAAATAATGCTTTTTAAAAAAGGAAACTATAACACAGTTCAATTATTCAATTTCAACAGTTGAGTTTTAAATTTGGATGTTAAGAAGAAGAATCTGGAGATTGAGTTCAGGAACCAAAACTGTTTTGAAATTAACAGTTGTAATAATAGTTAACACTTGTGTAATGACTTACTTGTTTTAAATCACTTTCCCATATGTTATTTGATTTGCCTGCAGCATTAGCTTAAAGATTTTTATTTATTTATTTGAGAGAGAGAGCACAGAGGAAGAGGGAGAGGAAGAAGCAGACTCCCTGCTTAGCAGAAAGCCCAATGCGGGGCTCGATCCCAGGGCTCTGAGATCATGACCTGAGCTGAAGGCAGACACTCAACCAATTGAGCCACCCAGGCGCCCCTCCAGATGGGTGTTTTAAGACAATAGACACATGATCCCAATTAAGCAAATCTGCTCCTGGGCTGGACACCTGGGCATCAAAACAGATCCACAGGGATTTTGGACTATCACAGACGGAGCTCCAAAGTCTGTCTTTGTAGGAAGGAGCTGGTGGGTAGGCACCATCTATTATGTTCTGTTTCCTGCACCTGCTATGCTCACACAGCACCTGATTGCTTATATTTTCTTTTTGATGGCAGGCATTTGGTTCTTCTAAAGCAATTAACAGCAGGCTTGGTAAAAAGGCCAAATTAGTATCTGAATTAAATAAAATCCAGCATTTATGTAACACTTTGCAATTTATAAAGATCCAAACAAACGTTAGAACGTGAACTATTTAACACTAGATTATGTTTTCATTCTTAAACTAATTATTTCTTTTAATTATTCTTTACCATAAGAATTACTGCCCATGGTATGCTCATGTTCAAAAAATTATTTTCAAATATGACTATGCTCAATTGTGTAGAGGCCTCCCTTGTTCAAATCCACAGAAGACAAACTTAATCTCAACCCATCCAACAATTCCTGCTGGTAGCCACTGGATGAAAGAAAACAAAGAGTTAAAGAACAACAATGTTTTCCAAACTGTTGCAGTTGGTTTCAGTAGAGAAGTCTTCTAGAAAAGACTGTAACATTTTCAGATAGTCCATTGGGACATAAATCCAAAGAAAAGACAGAAAATTAAAATGGAGATAGAGAAATGACTTTTTTACTTTTGTCAAAATCTGATGGGGGCCCTGTATCTTGAAAAGAAAAGTTTTATAGCACATAATCCATAGCCTATAACGATCAAAACTCTTCACAACCTTTTTGACAATTTCTCAGAGATTGTACATTCTTTTTTTTTATTCCAATGTAGTGAACATACAGTGTTGTACTAGTTTCACAAGCATAATATAGTGATTTAACAATTCCATATATTACGCAGCTCTCATCACAACAAGTGCACTCCTTCATGCCCATCACCTATTTCACCCATCCCCTCCACCCGCTCCCCTCCGGTGACCCTCAGTGTCTTCTCTGCAGTTAAGAGTCAGTTTCTTGGTTTGTTTCTCTCTCTCTTTTTTTCCCTTGGTCATTTGTTTTCTTTCTTAAATTCCATATATGAAGGAAGTCATATGGTATTTGTCTTTCTCTGACTGGCTTATTTTGTTTAGCATTATACTCTAAATCCATCTATGTTGTTGTAAATGGCAAGAATTCATCCTTTTTTATGGTTGCATAATACTCTAGTGTGTGTGTGTGTATATGTATGATGTGTGTGTATATATATATATATATATATATATATATATATATCACATCTTTATCCATTCATCTATCAATGGACACTTGGGCTGCTTACATAATTTGGCTATTGTAAATAATGCTGCAATAAACATAGGGGTGCATGTATCCCTTTGAAGTAGTGTTTTCATATTCTTTGGGTAATACCCAGTAGTGAGATTACTGCAGTGTATGGTAGTTCTACTTAATAAGTTTTTGAACCTCCACACTGTTGTCCACAGTGGCTGCATCAGTTTGCATTCCCACCAACAGGGCACGAGGGGTCCCCTTTCTCCACATCCTCGCCATCACCTGTTGTTTCTTGTGTTTTTTATTTTAGCCATTCTGACAGGTGCGAGGTGATATCTCATTGTAGTTTTGATTTGCATTTTGCTGATGAGTGATGTTGAACATCTTTTCATGTGTTCTTACCCACTTAAGGTTATCTCTCTGGTTCTGAACCACTGTTTCCACTGAAATGATGAATTTAATGAATTAACTATCTAGAAATTCTACAAATGTTCTCTCCGTCTGCTACACTGATAGAAAGAATCCCAGGGGGGGCGCCTGGGTGGCTCAGTCAGTTAAGCGTCTGCCTTCGGCTCAGGTCATGATCCCGGGGTCCTGGGATCGAGTCCCGCATCAGGCTCCTTGCTCTGCGGGGAGCCTGCTTCTCCCTCTCCTCCCCACTTGTGCTCTCTCTCACTATCTCTGTCTCTCTCTCTCAAATAAATAAATAAAATCTAAAAAAAAAAAAATTAAAGAAAGAATCCCAGGTTACACATAGGTACAAACAAAGAAATTAAAATAGCTACAAAACCAACTTTTACAAAACAGTTTTAGGAAGGGCAGAGGAGTTTATATCTTAGCAAAGTGAAGAATTTCAATTTAAACAGCCTTGTTCTTTTTTTTTTTTTTTTGAGATTTTATTTATTTATTTGACAGAGAGAGACACAGCGAGAGAGGGAACACAAGCAGGGGGAGTGGGAGAGGGAGAAGCCGGCTTCCCGACGAGCAGGGAGCCTGATGCGGGACTCCATCCAGGACCATGGGATCATGACCTGAGCCGAAGGCAGACACTTAACTACTGAGCCACCCAGGTGCCCTACACAGCCTTGTTCTTAACAGTACCTCTGCAAAGAACAGGTGTTGAAAGTGAGGACAGGCTCTTGGCTGGGAGCCTAAATGGTGACCTCTGTTTAGAGGTTTGACATGAACACCACACCCTCAGGTTGAGTGTCGATGAAAACACAATCCTGAAAAACAGACAAAACACCAGGAAACATGCTTGTTTGTAGCTAAAATCTGGGTGAAGAATTTTTTTTTCTAATCTCCCTCATCAAACCTAACCAGAGGGTTGCCTGAGAACCTCAAATGAGGAATTCAGCTTAATGTAGTCTTTGGTTGGTGGTATGAGATTCGACAGAAGGAAATCTCTGAAGGAATATCATTTCAATCGCCCCGAATTAATTTCCAAAAATGCCTTTTCAAATATAAACATTCAGAGAAAAAAAGTAAAATAATGAGAATTAAAAATAAAAAAGAACAATAAACAAAATAAAAATAAAAGTAAATAAATAATAATAAATTACTTAATAATTAATTAGTAACTAATAATAAACAGCATTCAAGGAAACAGGCATTGTGAGTAAGAACAAACAAACAGGAAAAGTCTCACAATGAAGCTACTAGAATGAATAGAGACAGAACATGAATTATGTTTAACAAATGTCCCGAAAGAGAAGTAGTATGTTGAAATACAAGCAAGGAGCAAGGGGCGAGGTAGATTTGGGGGAAAATAAATAAATAATAGAACTTCTCAAAATTGAGAAATAATTATTACAGTTGGAGACTCGTTGGCATATTAAGGAGCAGATTTGCTAGAGCTAAAGATAAAATTAGAAAACAAGAATATAAAGTATGAAAAATTATTTAGAACACAGCACAGAGAGATGGGTACAAAATATTTAGAAACACAAAGAAGAGTTTAACATATATGGAAGATTACTAATAAGAATTCAAGAAAGAGATTGTAAAAAGGTTGGGCAAGAGGGTGCCTGGGTGGCTCAGATGGTTAAGCGTCTGCCTTCGGCTCAGGTCATGATCCCAGGGTCCTGGGATCGAGTCCCGCATCAGGCTCCCTGCTAGGCGGGGAGCCTGCTTCTCCTTCTGCCTCTCTTTCTCTGTCTCTAATGAATAAATAAATAAAATCTTTAAAAAAAAAATGTTGGGCAAGAGGCAATATTGGTTATGATAACAGTTGACAATTTTTGAGAATGGCTGAAAAACGCCAATCCTCAGAATCAGAATCACAGTGAATCTTAAAATCTGCTACAGAAATAAAGGTATTTTACTGAAAAAAAAAAAAAAAAGAGAGAGAGTTTTTCCAACAACAAATGTTTAAGTAACTTCTAAAGATGACATTCCCAGTAGGGATTAATAACCCAAACTGAAAATTCAGATGAACAAGAAAATAGGATGAGCAACTATTTTAACAACTAATTAGTAACATACTATACTAAATAGACCAGTAATACTTCTATTCAATTTGTAGAGTTAAACAAAACAAGGTAAAACCAAAATACCGAAAAAAATATCATTAAGAATTAGAAAGGAAATGATCCAAGTTATAAATCATCCACATGAAGATCATATTTTGTTCATGAAAATCATAATTTTGGATTAATATTCAATATTTAATCCAAAAAAAGACAGAGATCCAATCTGAAGGACAAAGAATAAGCACAAAAGAAAATGATAGAAATAAATTCAAATATATCAAAATTAAAATAAGTGTAAAAGAATTAAAGATCCTTAATACATGACAGATTTTCATGCAAGATTTAAAAATCTGGAGAGATCAAAGTTCAAAGGTAGAAAAAGATTGCTAGCTATATAAATCAAAAGAAAACTAGCGTTGTTTTATTAGTATATGAGAAAAGAGACTTGGTAAAGAACAATTCGAGAGACAAGGTTACTACATATTAATGAAAAAGCACAATTCACTCAGAATAATCTAATAGCTGATTGTGAATTCACCAAATATTATAGCCTCAAAATATATAAATCAAAAGTAGGCCTGACCAATACAAGAAAAAAAACCTGAGAAAATGGACCTCACTAAAAGTTTAAAATTATGCTCATCAAAAGATATAAATAAGGGGGCACCTGGGTGGCTCAGTCAGTTAAGAACCTGCCTTCAGCTTGGGTCATGATCCTGGGGTCCTGGGATCGAGCCCTGCATCGCATCGGGCTCCCTGCTCAGGGGGCAGTCTGCTTCTCCGTCTGCCCCTCGCCCCTGCTCATGCTCTCTCTCACTCCCAAATAAATAAGTAAAATATAAAAAAAAAAGTATAATTAAGAAAAAGAATAAGTAGAGCCAGATCCTGGGGGAAAATATTAGCAAAACATATGTCTGACAAAGTACTGTGTATACCCTTTATAAAGTAAGCTTACAACTCAATAATAAAGGAAGATTTCCAGGAAAAAATGGGTAAACGCTTTGCAACATTTCACAAAAGAAAACATATGAAACTCTAAGGAAATGAACAGAATTGGGTAAGAGCAGAAATTAGAGAAATCGAAAAAAAAAAAAAATAGACTCTCAGATGCCAAAAGGTATTTATTTAAATATACTAGTAATAGAGTCAAGCTTATAGTAAGTGACCATACTTAATGCCACAGAACTGTACACTTAAAAATGGTTTAAGATGTTAAAAAATAATAATAATAAATTAGGCAAGAATAACAACAGGGGGAAAAAATGGGATAACACAGAGAGTCTGTCATAATGCCTGAGGTAGAGTAAGAATTCAAGAAATAATGCCTAAAAAAAGTAGGAAACACAGGGAAACAATTTGAAGAATGAAAAATGTTAACTAACTAAAAATGTAGCAGAGAATAAGAAATAAGTGCATTATAGGGGCGCCTGGGTGGCTCAGTCAATTGAGCGTCTGACTCTTGATTTTGATCTCAGGGTCTTGAGATCGAGCCTCGCTTCGGGTTCCATGCTCAGCAAGGAGTTTGCTTTGGATTTTCTCTCTCCCTCTCCCTTCCCCACCGTGCTCTCTCTCTCTCTCTCTCTCAAGTAAGTAAATAAATCTTTAAAAAAAGAAATAAGTGTATTATAATCAACTTAATAACAATAAATTTGAAAACAAAGAATATATTGATAAATTCCTAGAAAAAAATGGAACTTGCCCAAATTATTTCTAAAAGAAATATAGAAATAATTATTAACCAAGTCCGGATGATTTTATGACTTACTGGTAAATTTTACCAATCATTCAAGAAATAGATAATTCCAAAGTTACATAATTGTAGGATACACACAAAAAAGCAACACTCTCCAACATATTCTATAGGGATAGAAGAAGCCCAATAACATTTATAGAGATGCAAAAACCTTTAACAAAATACAAACTACAAAATTTAGCCAGTATAAAAATATGGTATATAAGGGAAAATAATATATAATAAATTTCAATATGTGATACATGGCAAAGGAATCTCAGGAATTCACAGTTGGAAAATATCAGAAAATTAATAAAATTCATCACATTTTTGTGGGGCCGTTCTTCAAAAAGTTCAACATAGAATTACCATGGGATCCTGTAATTGCTCTGCTAGGTATACACCCCCCAAAATTAAAAACTGGTACTTAAACAAGTGTATGCCCACATATCCTCACAGCGCCTGATTCACAATAGCCCAAAGGTGGAAAGAACCCAAATGTTGATGAACAGAAGAATTGTGGGGTATAGACTCAATGGGAAATTATTCCCCATAAAAATTATTGATACATGCTAACATGTGAATGGATGTGAAAAACATGCTAAGTGAAAGAGGCTACACTTTAAAATGGTTACTTTTATGTTATAGGAATTTCAAGTAAAAAACAAACAGGGACACCTGGATGGTTCAGTTGACAGAGTGACTGAGCATGTGACTCTTGATCTCAGGGTTGTGAGTTCGAGCTCCACATTGGGTGTAGAAATTTCTTATAACAAAATAAAATAAGGTAAATTAAAAAAAAAAATGCAGACACACACGTAAAGAGAAGAATTAGTCCTTGTCAAGGTGAGGGTTCGTTACAGGAAGTGTGGGGTGTTGAGTGACTATAAAAGAGCAGCAGGAGAGATATTTGTGTGTTCCCTGATCAATTCCCTGTCTTGAGTGTGGTTGTTACATAAATCCACATTGTGATAAAATGGCACACTAGAGGACGCCTGGGTGGCTCAGTTGGTTAAGCGACTGCCTTCAGCTCAGGTCATGATCCTGGAGTCCCGGGATCGAGTCCCGCATCGGGCTCCCTGCTCGGCAGGGAGTCTGCTTCTCCCTCTGACCCTCCTCCCTCTCATGCTCTCTCTCTCTCTCATTCTCTCTCTCAAATAAATAAATAAAATCTTAAAAAAAAAATGGCACACTACATCCATATTAGTTCCTGGATTTGACATTTTTCTATAGTCCTGTAAAATGTAACCACTGGAAAAACTGAGTGAAAGGGACCTACCTGTACTATATTTGCAATTTCCTACGAATCTATAATTCCTTCAAACTAAAAAGTTAGAAAAAGAGCTTGATACACTGACTATATTAAAATTAAGATCTTCTCTTAAGGGGCGCCTGGGTGGCTCAGTCAGTTAAGTGTTGCCTGAGGCTCAGATCATGATCCAGGGTCCAGCGATCGAGCCCTGCGTCAGGCTCCCTGCTCAACGGAGACCTGCTTCTCCCTCTGCAATCCCCCCCCCGCGCTTTGTGCTCTCTCACTCACTCTCTCCCTCTCTCTCAAAATAAATAAATGAAATCTTCAAAAAAAAAAAATCTGTTAAAAAAATAAAAACCATAAAGAGTGAAAAGTTAAACCCAGAATTTGGTAAAGATATTGCCGTATATATAATCAACAAAAGACGATATAAAACATATAGAAAAAGCTTACAAGTCAGTAATCAGAACAAGAATCTCAAAGAAAAATGAGCAAACTACTTAAACAGGTATTTAGTGGAGAGAAAACATGAATGACAAAAAATATGCATATGAAGATAAACTCAACTTTATTAGAATTCAGTATGAATTAATGAAGCCACGATTAAATCGTTTACAACCTCTAGTGATGGAGGGAGCCGCGGAATGAAGTGGATTTACAGCCATTGTCTGTGCGTACGGAAATGGGACCATCACCCTGACAGCATTTGGTGAACTTCGCTGAAGTTGAAGACTTGCATCTCCCACCCTCAGCATGTTCCCTCCAAATCATACACCTTAGAAAACCTCTTGCATGCGTGCAACCTCCCCCCACCCCCCACTCCCGGGTGGGACATCTGTGACATTCTTCCAGGAATCTCCCAACTATCTTCATGTTACTGCCTTCCTAGAGGGAAAAATGACCTTAACTTGACAATGGCAAGTCTTCCAATATCTTGTAGGTCCTCCTTAGTGTAGCAAAGTTCTTTGGAAACCTCCTTTTTCCTGACCTCCCCCAACCCTAGAGTATATAATCAGCCACCCCTCACAACCCTGGTGCAGGAGGTCTTTCTGCCCCCCGGGGGTCCTGTCCCTGTGCTTTAATAAGCCACCATCTTGCACCAAAGACATCTCAAGAATTCTTTTTTGGTCGTCGGCTCCAGACTCCACCCCACTGAACCTCACCGATATTCCAAACCACATCAACAGGAGAATTTGGAGGAACGTTGTTTGTTATTTTCCTACAACAAAATCGTGTGGAAGACTAACACTGAATACATTATGATTACATTTTATGACAGTGGACGCTTCTTGGGAGAAAAGAATCCACAGAGTAATACATTTATGTAAAATTTCAAAACCTGCTACATTAAGTGAAATGTAGATGACCGAGATAAAACCACACAGAAAAATAGTGAGCTACACGGTGTGCAAGAGAGAGGCTTTGTCCCTGGGGTTGGAGGGGAAGGAGGAGGATAGAGCTCAAGAGGAGAAGGCCACTCCATCCCCTATATTCTTTGTGCTCTGGCCAGATCACTGGCCCCCATCCCCTTTCTCTTCATATTCCTCCTTTTCAGCTTTTCCTCCCTTTACTTTATCATGCAAAGTAGGTAACCCCTTTCCCCAATTCCCCACAGCAAACTCATTGCAAAGCCCACCTTTAGATATTCAGATCCATCACAGTGTACACAGAGGCACCACCCAAAGCCTTTCGCACCGCCGTGGAGTAGACAGTGACCAATTAGCATGGACATTGAGCTCAGTCAGAGGGACACTGTCCACAAACACCTGCATCTCAGCCCTAACACAAAGCAGATCTAGTCAACCAGGTACAGCACTGACATGGTAATTGGCTTACATGCCGGTATGCTCTTTGTGGGTGTCACCCAAAATGGGTGCTCTGTAAACGTCTATAGTTTTGCTGAGGCCTGATCTCCAATGCTTTGCTCAGCGGGGCTAAGTGCAAGCGAACCCCTTACTAAGAAATGCATCCAGCCCAACACTCAGATATGTGAGCTACGGGGTTGTTTGCACTTGTTGGATTGGAAGGACATCTTGGAGGAACTCCTATGTTTAAAGAAATCTACTAATCTGGCAGTTCCCAAGCCTTGACCAAAACACTCCCCACCCCAGACCCTCCATCCCCATGAGCCCATAGAGTTGCCAACAAATCAAAACATTATTACGGCACTCACTGTGTGAATAACACAATTATCTTTTGTTGTTGTCTCGACACGTGAGCAGGTAAGGCAGCCCAAAACAACGGCTGGCTCTCATTTTCTCTTTATTCCCGTACCGATCATGATGCTTAGAATAAACGTGAGCTGCTAGTAAGTTCCAGATTTTATTAGTTAAAAATGAGAATAAGGCTTTTAGTCCTCACAAGCACTAAAGGTATTTAAGGATGATCTGTGTTTGATGTCTTTCTTTTATCTTTCATTGACAAGAAAACAATTAAGAGAGAAGGGAAATTTTATAGGGCTGCCAAAATGGCAACTGAGTAGATATTTCTCATCTCCGCTTTGGAAAGGAAACGATTTATAGTTCACTTTAGTCCATCTATAAATGGTGCTTGTCAGATAACATTCTGGGGAAGTCAGAACACTCAAAAAGGGGGGAAAATATCGTGGGATGGATTACTCAATGAGAAACAAGGTTTCAAACGGCAAAACTGTAGCCGGGGCACAGGGCTGCCAGAGCGCCTGGCTCTGGGGATCCCAAACAGTCCGGGTTCAGCCACTCGCCACTGACAAAATCCCAAAGCAGAGAAGTAAGTGGTGGAGAAACAAGAAAGGAATTTATTCTAGTGAGGCCAGCACTGGGAAAACAGTGGACTGGTGTCTCAAAGACGGTCTCCAAAGTGCCAAAGACACTTCCAAATTGATATAAGGAAAATGTGGGACAAAGGTCAGTGGGTACATGCAGGTGGGCAGTAAAGGTCAGGTCCATCATTGTCTTGGGGTCACTAAGGGAAAGGGGGCATGTCTTGCTAGCTTAGGGTAGTCCTTATTGTTTGAGGGAATAGTTTTGGTTCCCCATCAGGGTATGCTTTGCCTTCAGGGTCTTTTGCCTGAGTTTGAGATAAATCATGTACAATGAGAATCCCGGGAAATACAGAAAATGTAAAATGTTTATCTACATGATTATATATTTGTCATGATTTCACCTACAGTTTTTATTCTAAAAAAACATTTTCTCATCATATCAGCTACGTGTGCTGATTACCTCTTCTAATATATAATTATATTATGTTTAAAATATAACTCTTTTTTGGGGGGGCTGCGCCTGGGTGGCTCAGTAGGTTAAGCGTCTGCCTTCTGCTCAGGTCATGATCCCAGGGTCCTGGGATCGAGCCCCTCATTGGGTTCTCTGCTCAGCGGGGAGTCTGCTTCTCCCTTTGCCTCTCCCCCTGCTTGTGCTCTCTCCCTCTCTATCAAATAAATAAATAAAAATCTTAAAAAAATAAAATATATAATTCTTTTCAGGTTCATGGATAGGGAGACTCAGTAATTATCAAGATGTCAGTCCTTCTCAACTTGATCTAGACGTTGAATGGAATCCCAATCACAACCCCAGCGAGTTATTTTGTGGATCTTGAAAGAATTATTCTCAAGTTTGTATGGAGAGGTGAAAGACTCAGAAAAGCTGACATAATATTGAAGGAGAAGAACAAAGTTGGAGGACTGACAGTACCTGACTTCAAGATTTACCAGAAAGCTACAGTAATCAAGACAGTGTGGTATTAGTGAAAGAATAGATAAATAGATCAATGGGACAGAATAGAATAGAAGCTCAGAAATAGACTCCCATAAATAAAGTCCACAGATGTTTGACAAAGGAGCAAAGACAACACAATGGAACAGACAAATGATGCTGGAACAATCCACGTGCCAACAACAACAACAAAAAAAGAATTTAGACACAGACCTCACACCCTTCACAAAATCTAACTGAAAGTGGATCACAGACCTAAATGTAAAACCGAAACCATAAAAATCCTGGAAGATAACACAGAAGAAAACCACCATGACCTGGGATACGGCAACAAATCTTAGACACGACACCGTAGGTGTCAACGGAAAATGAACAAACATTTTGGAATCTCTAAGAGTAAGAAAGAGAGTTTTATTCAAGCCCAAGTTAGGACAGCTGCCTGGAAACACATTCTTCACAGGAAAGAGAGCACACCTAAGAATGAATAGGTTTTACAACATTATATACTTTTTACATCTTATAAAAGTCCAAAAGATTAGAGATTAGCATATAGGCAGGAATCACAAATTTTATTATAAAGGAAGGCAAGGAGTAGGAGCGCTGACGTGTATCTCTAGGACAAGATGGTTTTCCTTCAGGCTACTCATGCACAAAGCACATGTACAATGCATGTGTGGTGGGCCATAAATCAGGCTGTTGTTCGAACAAAGTTTATATACAGTCATGTTGACTTAGAAAGAAATCTGAAGTGGCCTCCCTTGTATGTCAGCGCTTTAGAGAGTTTTTCTCTCCTCACATGATCCATGAAAGAAGTCAGTCATAAGCTGAAGCTCATTAAAATTTACGACTTCTTCTCTGTGAAAGACAATGTCAACAGAAGGAGGAGACAAACCACAGACGAGAGAAAATATTTCCAAAAGACACTTGAAAGCAGACTTATACAAAATATACAAGGAATTTCTAAAACTCAACAATAGGAAAACAAACAATAAAAAAATAGGCTGAAGACCTTAACAGACACCTCACAATAGATACACAGATGGCAAATAAGCGCATGAAAAGTTGCTCTTCATCATGTCATCAGGGAAATGCAAATTAAAACCTCAGTGACTACCACTGCACCCCTATGAAAATGGCCAAAGCCCAGAACACAGACAACAGCCAATACTGGCAAGAATATGAAGCAACAGGAACTCTCATGTGTTGCCCAGGAGGATGCAAAATTGGCTCAGCCCCTTTGGAAGAGAGTTTGGTGGTTTCTTACAAAACTAAACATAGTATTACTGTATGATTCAGCCATCTCACTCTTTGATGTTTTTCCCAAAGGAGCGGAAAACTTAGGTCCACACAAAAACCTGCACACAGGGTTATTCCTAATTGCTAAGATGTGGAGGCACTCAAGATGTCCTTTAGTCGCTGAGTGGATATGAAATACTATTCAGTAATAAAAGTAATGACCAATCAAGTGACAGAAAGATGTGAAGGAACCCTAAATGCATATTAGTACATGAAAGAAGTTAATCGGAAAAAGCCACATACTGTATGATTTTGACGATAGGACATTCTAGAAAAGGAAAAAGTATGGAGACAGTAAAAGATCAGTGGTTGCATAGGGTTGGGGGAGGGAGGGATGAATAGGTGGACTACAGAGGATTTTTAGGGCAGTGAACTTGAATGGATTCATGTGATATTCATTTGCCTAAAGCCACAGAATGGACAACACCAAGAGAGAATCCTCATGTCAACTAGGACTTGGAGGGAGTTTGATGTGTCAACATAGGTTCATCAGGACAAATGTACCACTCCAGTGTTGGATGTTGATAAGGGGGGGTATATGGGAAATCTCTATCCCTTCCCCTCAATTTTGCTGTGAATGTAAAACTTCTCTAACAAAACCAGTCTTAAGAAAAAATTCTTGAAATACATAACTACTTCATTTCTTTACATCTTATTTCCAATAGTTTATTCTCTCCTTTGTGGGGTTATAGTTATTCTTTGTTGATATATTAAGACCTTATGTATATCAAAACCCATTCAAAGAATTTCTGTTTCCTTGATTGTCTGGGATTTCTTAATTTTTATAGGTGTTATATGTTTCAATAAAGAATAAGACCCATTGTCATCACTTTCAGAATGTACTCTGCAACTGGTGGAGGTGGGAGACATTCATCCACAGTACTTCCGCTCAGCTTCTGGGTCTAGATGGAAGATTAAAAACAGACATGCATTTATTCCTTCCAGATCCACTTGAAAAAGAAAGGTTAATTTGAAAAGAGACATAAACTCACAGGAACAGTGACACAAAGGGAGGAGAGAGCAAAGGAGATGTGCACAGCTAAGGAACAGATGATGAGGTGGGAGCTGACCTAGCAGAGTGAAGGAGGGGAGTCCCCAGCCCAGAGGCAAGCAGGAAGCGGCTTGATTTATACCGCAAAATCCTGAAAGTGACAACTTCCTCCCTCCCTAACTGGACTTACTGTAGGGATGGGGCTAGATACAGAGGAAGGAGGCACAGAGCCTCCTGGTCCTCCGCAGAGACTGGCCTCCCCTACGGCTACACGTGGGGTAGGGTCCATCACTCCCGGGAGACCTCCACTCCCAATGCGCTAGCCATGGGTACCCAACCAGAGTGGATGGAGCACACAGCTGCCAGATGCAGACTCCAGCAGCTTCCCCATGCTAAGGCCAGGAAGGGTGCTCGTCCCCAATGCTCAGGGATGACCACCAACCACAGCTTCTGGGTCCCTCACTGCAAAAACAGTTCAGGACATGCGGTCACCATATGGCACTGACCAGAGGATGCTTCCACGGCCTGGCAGACTTGTGGAGTTCCTGTGCTGGTCCCCAAGGCCAGCAGCCGAGTGGAGGACCTAGAGCAAACCTGGCTCCACAGCCCAAAACCAGGACCCAGGGGGCCCAAGGACTGCAGGCAGCATTGTATCTACGGACTCGGTATGTGCTGGGAACGTGCAGAGGCCAAGTACCCTTCTGCACCGAAGAAAGAATTGTGCTCTGAACACAACAGGTCCCTTGCAGGGCCCTGCAGGGCCAATACAAGACCCAGTGTCAGAGGACAATTACAACAGGCTTCAGTGCCCAGTGTGATGCGATCCACACCAATTCAGAGAGACCCCATGAAAAAGCTCGCTGGCACGATCCCCCGTTCGCTGACGTCACTCACATCCTGTAGAATACCAGTTCCCATCAGTCAGGCAAGCTCAGGTGGCCTCCCAGCAACACCCACGCTTTGGTGACAGCAAAGTGAAGATGGAGGCATAGGACCTGGTTGGTGGGGGCGGGGAGGGGGGGAGGGTCCGGGGGTCCGCCTGGTGGGGGTGGGGAGGGGGGACATGCCTTTCCTTTCGGCAGTCACATGCTTGCACACTGCAGGATTCACCAGATGCAACTCAGAGGCCTTTTTAAAGGGATTTTTTTTTTTTGGATATCAGATACTCTTTCACTTCTTAAGTATGCATTTCAGTATTTCTCAGGAAAAACTAGGATGAGTGTTATTTCTTGGGCTGCTTGAAGCATTCTCAAATCATGGGTCCACTTCATGAACTTACTTATAACACATGAACTCAAAATCAAGTTCACCTGGGCATTTTATCTAATGGATTTGCCAGAAATCCATTAGACAAAAATTATCATATGTATGAAACTAGTGAGCTCACGTATTTTATGAGATTCTGGTCAAGACTGGTGCCAACATACAATTAAATAAAATTTCAGGGGATTTATAACTGTTACTAATACTGAAAATACATGAATATTTAATTTCAGATTGTAAAGTATTTGGGGGCATTTATGGAAACACAGTGAGTCATTGGTTATTAGCTAGTGCTCCTTCTTGTAACGTTTCCAGCCTTCTTCCTCCCTGCAATGTCATATAGAACTTCTGTGGTTTTCATCAATTTAATATGTGAAACAACATACCAGCGACCGACCTAAAGGTGGATCCAGTAAATAAATCACAGAAATGCTCACGTAATGTCTAAATAAATTGGTTAAAGGAAGAAAATATGGGGAGAGGAGCCTATCAAAACAATTCTGGAAACCAAGTGACTTCAGTCAAAAATCCTGTCTGCGTGTCTACTGCTCTGTTGTGTTTGTACGTGTGGTCAGTGCCCTCGGGAGCGAAAGCGTGACCTTGTGTGCGTTCAGAAGGTGGAGCTGGGCTGTGCTCCCTGCCTGTGGCCATGAACCCACCTAGGTCTCCCTTCCTGTTTCTGATGAACCCAGGAAAAGAGCTTCATGTTGGAGAGTGTCCTTAAAATGTGTAAAAGATGTGTTATTTAGAATAAAAAGTAACCTTTTAAGATTAAAAGAAGGAGGAGGAGGAAGAGGTAGAGGAGGAGGAGAAAAAGAAGAGGAAAAAAAGGAGAAGAAGAAGAATTTTATGACTGAGTAAAGGCACGATGTGAAACAACGCTTCATAGAGGTTCTTATCGTCTATGTGTCTGGGCACCAGCCCGAAGCCTGGAGATGCACTGGGGGATTCTCAGCTCTGCTGGGAGTGCAGAGACTGTGCCCGCCAATAAGGGAGAGTCCAGTGACCATGCAGGCTGACGGCTGGATGCAGAGAATCTACTCCCACCTCCCCACCAGGAGCTTCCAGAATAATGAATGGAAATAAGGCCCTTGCCTCCTGAGCAAGAGATGGAAATGCTCTTCTCTGGGTAATTCAGCTAACCCCATAGGAAAGACCTAAAGATAGTGTCAGTAATAACCCTCACAAACAGCTCTAACTAGTTGAGGTCAAAATTAACGAGCCCTACTCATTTCAGAGCTTCCAATTAGCTTTTAATCCCCTACTCTTAATTATGAGAGGGCAGCCATGTATTATCATATATCTGAAGAAAGCTCTTATGAGCGAAAAGAGAGGCTTCCTGAGATAACCAGGGGGAAAATAGTAATTTGGAGGAAATAGAGATCATGCTGGCTGAAGAAAACTAAAACAAAACAAAATTAACATGCTCAGAGGAAGAAAAGACCTACTCTGTAAGTGAAGTAATTATATATAATTAAGAGGTATGTGCAAATATATATGTTATCTTATATATACATTTTTATATATGTTCTCATATATACTGATATATTATTAACTAATATATAATTCTTAATAAATAAGAATTCTTAATAAATAAGAATTATATATACATATACATACATAATTCTTACTTCTTAATATATAAGAATTCCTCATAAATAAGAATATAAGTCTTATATATAAGTAATTCTTAGTAATTAAGAATATAATTCTTATATATAAATAATTCTTAGTAAATAAGAATTATATATACATGCATATTTGACATACACATATTCATGTCATATATATTACATTCAGCAAGGAGTGAAGAATTCATAAGAACTGAAGACATGATAGCATGAATATAAAACTGAATAGAAGAATGTGCAAGTAAAGTCAAGGAAATCTGTGAAAATTATTGGAAAGACTAAAACATGGAATATATAAAAGGTAAGAAACGTAGTTTCAGGACGGAAGCTCCAACAGCCCAGTAAAAAGAGTTCCAGGAAAAGATAACCAAGGAAACAAAGTCAAGACAACCATCAGTGAAGTAATTCAAGAAACCTTCCAAGAACAAAAGGACATGAAGTGCTCAGTTAAAAGGCTTTGCTTCTGGTTTCCAACTAAGATCTAAGAAGCTGGGAAGCGTTACTCCAAACCTCACTCCAAGGAAAGAAGAAAGGGATAATCTACAAAATCAGACTTGTTCTTGAAACCAGGAAAGAGCCGAGACTGCAAGATAAAATCTCGAAGACAGACTTCTCACCAGAAACCTTCCAAGTGAGAGGAAATGAGGGATATGCTTTAAGTGCTCAGTACAAAAATAGGGAACCCAGAATTCAATGAGTTCTACTGAAAATACCTTTCAATAGAAGGCAAAATAAAGACTTTTTCAGGTAAGCAAAAGCATGGGAAAGCCATTAGCAGCTGATTTGCCCTGTGAGAATCGGTCATGGAAGCTCTGCAGGCAAGGGCAAAGGATGTGAGGCAGAAACGCGGATCTGCGCGGAGACAGGAACATGCTGTGCGTGACAAACACAAAGATACACAGAGATCTATTGTTTCGTGTTCTTAATTACGCTACAACATGAGGAGCTGCGTAGAACCCACATAGGAACAACACACTCTGTGTTTATGTCATATGTAAAAAAGTATGACAAAGCATCACAAATAATGGGAGAAAGAAGTTGGATGAATCCAGTCGAGAGAGCTTTACACATCAGAAGAGGTGGTATAATGTTTGAAGATTGGATGTGATTAATTCCAAATGTATCACCTAAATCCCCCCCTCCAAGGTCACCCAAAAATAGATATTAACAATGAGGACCGAATGATAATCCAAAAGTGAGTATCAGAAGGAATCATAAAAAAATACTGAATTAAGGGTGCCTGGCTGGCTCAGTGGGTAGAGCACGGGACTCTCGATCTTAGGGTTGTAAGTTCCAGCCCCATGTCAGGTGTAGAGATTACTTCAAAATAGAATCTTTAAAACAAATACTGAATTAATGCAATAAAGGAAAAAGAAAAAAAGTGATAAAGTGAAGAGAGAAAAAATAAAAAATGACTAGCCAGATAATAGATCCTAATGTAGCTATATCAAAAACCACATTAAATATAAATGATCTAAGCATAGCATTTAAAAGAAGAGATCACCAGAATGGATAAAATAGTAAGGCCCAAATATATGATATCTCTGAGAGATCCACTTTAAATATAAACACATAGGAGTACCTGGCTGGCTCAGTCAATAGAGCATGCCACTTTTAATCTCCAGGTTGTGATTTTGAGCCCCATGTTGGGCAGAAATATTACTAAATAAATAAATACATAAATAAATTAAAAGATGGGTAAAAGGATTAAAAAAGATATATTATTCAAATTGAAAGAAAAATGGAGCATCTATATGAATATTAGACATAGTAACTTTATTTTTTTTAAAGATTTTATTTGTTTATTTGACAGAGAGAGAGAGAGCACAAGTAGGCAGAGTGGCAGAAAGAGGGAGAGGGAGAAGCAGACCCCCTGCCGAGCAGGGAGCCCAATGCAGGGCTCGATCCCAGGACCCCGGGACCATGACCTGAGCCGAAGGCAGACGCTTAACCGACTGAGCCACCCAAGTTAAACATCGTAACTTTAAAACAAGTAGTGCTGCCAGGGATAAAGAGGGTCACTGCTTAATTTTTCTTGTAGCAAGAATACTTCAAAATACACAAAATGAAAGGAGGAATACAAAAATCCACATTTATAGTTGGACACTTCAACACTCCTTTCTCAGTAATCAATATAATAGAAAATATGTAGATAGGATGGAGCTGAATGACACTATCAACCAATTTGACCTAATTGATATTTCTGGAACATTCCAACAATACAAGATACATATTCTTTTTAAGTGCACATGGTACAATCACCAAAATAGACTTTATTTTTGGCCAAAAAACCCCCAACTCTTAACAAATTGAAGATATTTGAATCATACCGAAAATATTCTTGGATCAGAGTGAGAATAAAGTGGAAAGAAACAGAGATCTATATCTGGAAAAATCCCCAAATATTGGAAAATCAAGCAAAACACTTAAATAACCCATAACAAGATAGTATTAGGAAATATTTTTAATTTAACAAAAATAAAATCACAGCACATCAAAATTGGTGGAATGCAGCTAAATCAGTGCTTAAGGGGAAATTTATAGTATCAATTTATAGCATTAGAGAGAAAGGACAGTCTCAAGTCAATTATCTAAAATGTCATTTTGAGAAACCAAAAAAAAAAACAAAGAATAAAGTAAATCCAAAGCAAGCAGGAGGAAGAAAAGAGTTAAGATAAGAACCATGATCAATAAAATTTAAATAGAAAAGCAATAGGAAAAAAAAGTCAGTGAAACAAAAAACTGCCTCTTTGAGAGAAATCAATAAAATTATAAAACCTCTAACCAGAATGACCAACAAAAAATATAGAAGAAATAAATTATAAGCATTAGGAATAAGAGTGGTGACATCCCTCTACACATTCCACATAACTTAAAGGGATAATAAGGGAAATGTTGGAACAACACTTTACCCAGGAATCCAACAGTATAGATGAAATGGAAAATCCTTTAAAAGAATTGTCTGAATTGTCTTGTATCTATTAAAAACATTAATTTGATGGTTAGTCATCTTCCAGCGCAGAAAATGACAAAAGCAGATGCCTCCACTGTCCAAGTCAGGCAAACCCTTAAGGGTGGAAAAATACCAAAAGTGGTCAGACTCAACCAGAACACAAAAGGGGAGAACAGAGTTGATGATGCACACCTTACTCTCATACCAAAACCCGACGAAGATCCTACAAATAGAGGAACCCACAGAATAATATTATTTGTGAACATAGATGCAAACATTCTCAATAAGTCCTCACAAATAAAACCCAGAGACACGTACAAATGGTTCATACATCATGACCAAGCTTGTTTCTCTCTGGAACGCAAGCTGGCTCAGCATTGGGACGTTAATCAACACGATTCATCATATATCACAGATCTCATGGTCAATATTTTTTCTGCGATAAAATAGAACACTTCTTTAAAAGAATTTGATGTTTTAAGAGTAAGAAGTCATTGTGTTGGAGGGGGGGACAGGAGGTGCAAGGCCCCCGGGGGTCTGTCCCTGTAATGGTGACCCCTGTGGGACCAAGGCTAAGCCACACAATGGCCTGCGCTCATTCCCTCATCCCTGAAACAGGCCTTAGAATCAAGACTGGAACTGCATTAATGCTCCACATCAACAGGCTGAGTAAGAATAACTAGAGGAGTTAAAACGAGGAGAGAAGAGAAGTGAGCATTTATAGGCACACTTGTCCTATCGCACGTTGTTTTATGGTGCTTTGCAGACCTTATGCTTTTTACATATTGTAGGTTGGTGGGGACTCTCCCTTGAGCAAGTCTTTCGGCGCCATTTTCCCAACAATGTTTGCTCACTGCATGTTTTGATAATCCTCACAATACTTCAAACATTTTTGTAATTACTCTATTTATCACAGTGATCTGTGCTCAGTGATTATGGCTCGCTGAAAGCTTGGATGATGGTTAGCATTTTTTATAAATAAAGTATTTTTCATTAAGGTTTGTACGTTGTCTGGACATCAGGCTAGTGAGTACTTAACAGAAGACAGTATAGTGTAAACAGGACTTTCATATGCACTGGGAAAACAAAAAATTCACTTGACTTGCTTTATTGTGATATTTGATGTATTGCCTGGGCTTAGAACCAAACTGTTAACATCTCCAAGGCATGCCTGTAACTTCTAAATTAAAATTTAGAAGGGATAGCAAAGAGCCAGGCATTTTACATATTTGAAGACTCGAGGATGTTTCTGCACACATTCTTTTCCAGGAAAATCAATGAACAGAGGCAGGGACGTCCCCAAACGGTCCTGGTAATGAGGATTCCAAGTCATCCACTTCTATTTTGGGGAATAAGAACTGAAAAAGTCCAGAATACAGTTTTTAATTAAAAACAAGTATTTAGGGGCGCCTGGGTGGCTCAGTCGTTAAGCGTCTGCCTTCAGCTCAGGTCATGATCCTGGGGTCCTGGGATCGAGCCCTGCATCGGGCTCCCTGCTCAGCAGGGAGTCTGCTTCTCCCTCTGCCACTCCCCCTGCTTGTGTTCCCTCTCTCCCTGTGTCTCTCTCTGTCCAATAAATAAATAAAATCTTAAAAAAAAAAAACCACAAGTATTTATAGGTGGCAGCTAAATAGTTATTTCTTTTGATTATGCAAATTATAGGGAATACAAGTTGTGTTTCTGATTTCTGACCCATAGCTCATGAATGTCAATGGCTGTTCTGCTCTGCACGGGGCCCCCGTGGCAACAGAATGGCAGAGAATTCTAGAAAATGGCATTCAGATAAACAACGTTTCAGTCATTACCTGGATAGTTTCTGCTTGGAAAATGGAACACTGCTTTTTGTCTCATGCCAATTGTGTTTTATATGGAAAAACACACAGGCTCATAAATAGTCGACTTCTATAGATTTTCAAAGGTCAGAGTTTTCCTTGCTTACAACATTAAATTTGGTACAGATTGGTATTGGTATTTTTCCTTGTATAGTGGTACAGCATTTAAACAGACTGTAGGCCTCCTTCAAAGTGTTATTTCAATTGAGAGAAATCTAACAGGTTGGAGACTGTTGTTAAGAAGGTACAGCTTGAGGGGCGCCTGGGGGGCTCAGTCAGTTAAGCATCTGCCTTCGGCTCAGGTCATGATCTCAGGGTCCTGGGATTAAGCCCAGCATTGGGCTCCCTGCTCGGCGGCGAGTCTGCTCCTCCCTCTTCCCCTGCTCCTGATCTCTCTCTCTCTCAAATAAATAAATAAAATCTTAAAAAAAAAGTCACCTGGCAGGTTTTACAAAAAGCTGTTTCTGTAACTCTATCGTCACAGGCTGAGGCCTTATGAATCTCCAGGTATTACACACATACACACACCCCCCCACACACACATCCCAAGTACACATACCCACCCTTCTTATTAAGAGTAAAATGAATGTATCAGAATGTGAAACCACTTCTCTTGGGTCATGAATTTTTGTTGCTTTGTTTTCTTATGCAAGGTTATAATTTTCCAAGTGTCCTTATATGGGTATATTTTTTTTGTTAAATGCCATTCATATAATCTTTAATATCAGTAAAAAGAGTGTGTCCCTTCCCTCAAGGGAATTACAGTATAATGAAAGAAATGTTAGATCCCTAAAACATTTGCTTCGATCCTTCCCACAAACCCCAGGATCATAAAGTGATTTCTCTGTATGTCAAAATTCTCTATCAGCAAAACTCTGATCACATAGAAGAATGAATGTCAAAAACTCATTTTTTCACCTTTTGATTTGGGGGGGGGAAAGGAGGAAACTTGCATGATAATGTCTTCTTGTAGAAACTGCTAACATAAAAAAGAGTTAGTATTATGCAACAGAAATAGGGTCGTCAAGCTTAGCAAATAAAAATGCAAGATTCTCAGTTAAATTTGAATTTCTGATAAACAACATACAATATTTTTAGTATAAGTATGCCTCCTGCAGTGGTTATGCTTTTTTCTGGCAATCCCAAGTGGAAAGGGTCCAGGATAAGAAAACTTATATTTTTAATTTTTATTTATTTATTTTATGTATTTATTTGAGAAAGAGAGAGTAGGAGCCACGGAGGGGCAGAGGGAGAAGCAGACTCCCCGCTGAGCAGGGAGCCCGATGCGGGGCTGGATCCCAGGACCCTGAGATCATGACCTGAGCCGAAGGCAGATACTTAACTAACTGACTGAGCCACCCAGGCACCCCTGAAGATTTATCTTTTATCTTAGGCTCTTACCTGGCCTTAGGACCTAGTATTCAGTTTTCCATATTAAATAGGACACTGGCTACCAACTGTCTGGATGTTCTATGTAGAGGCTTGCGGGGTGAGACCATGACCCATAAGAAGCTTTCCGACGGTTGTGACGGCCTAAAATATTTTTTGCCAGATTTGGACCTGAGCATTTTGGGACATAGGATTTGAGGTATTTGTACCTGTTTCGTTGATTTAAATTTTTTAGCTTCATTTTTCTAATATTTTTTAAAAATCACATAAGCATGTGCCATGTCCGGTTAGTACTTAGAAGGATGTGAGGGGAAAAACATTCCCATTGCACCAACAAGAAGGCAAGGAAACATTTTAACAAGTCATTGAGAAAGTGTAGGATGCAAAGAAACCTGAAAGAACTAAAGTCTAGAAGGACAGGCCTGTCCTGGTGATGGAGGACTGCAGTACCCTTTCCTGTCACTACTGAGCTTGGTGGCAGGAATGGCGGGGTTTAACTCAGCTCGAGAAAGTGCAAGCATGTTGGGATAAGAAGACATCACACAGACTGCTGATAAACCTATGGGCTGGCATGCCACTCACTCCCTGTGAATCTCACTCCTGCAGCATCTGGACCTCAGCCTCCTGGCCCCAAAATTTCCGTAGCTGGCAGCTTCTCTGGGTCTTCCAGACATGAGAGACTGTAACCTGGAGGTCTTCCTGTGTGATTCCAGAGTCCAGAACCCCACAAGAGCAAAAAGCCTGGACTCACCCACAAAGCATCTGAAGTGATGGATGAGCTAAGTCTAAACAGAGATGCAACCAAACACCAACCCAGTTCAACTTGTGTTAAAATTAAAGGTAGACACTCCTTGGCATTTCAGGAACTTGGAAGCCAAGCTGATAAACAAACTGATTTTTGTTGCTTAAATTGCTGCTTTAGGTATAAAACTCCCATCCAACCAGCTCAACTCATGATTGGTTCAAACTGATCAGTCCAAATATTCTAGTTGCTAAACAGACAAAAGAGTGTTTCCTAAAATAAAGAGAATATATCTATATCATGTATATCGGTATCTGTCTATATCTAAACGGTATCTGTCTCCACACACACACATACTTTCTTTCAGCATATATTATCCTCTTAGAAAATGTCCAGCACATCAGCACGCAAATAATAAAGAAATATGCAAGGAAATAAAAGGTTACAAATGACACTCTGGAGAAGTATCTATCAGTAGAAACAAGCCAACAGATGGCTCAGCTTTTAGAATCAGCAGATAAGTACTTTCAAATCACTATTAAATGAATATATTTTTTAAAGTATAGGAAAAGAGTAAAAAGATGAAAAATTTTAGAAGAGACCAAAAAACTATATAAAATGACAGAGTAGAACCAAAACATGCAATATCAGAAATAAACTTTTACTGTATAGGAGTAACAGCAGATTGGACACAGAGAAATAGTGAAAAGTGAATTGGAAGAAAAGTCCATATAAATCATCCAAATTGAATTATAGGCTGGGAAAATATTACTTTTAAAAAATTGAATACAGGAAATGAAGTCGAGACTAAAAACACATTGCAAAAGATCAATGAAACTCACAGCTGATTTTTTGAAAAGATAGACAAAACTTTAGCTAGACTCATCTAGAAAAAGAGGACTTGAATAAATAAAATCATAAATGAAAGAGGAGACATTACAACGGATACCACAGAAATACAAGTAACACTATGAACACTTAGACACCATCAAATGGACAAACTATGAGAAATGGATAAATTCCTAGAAACATCCAACCTACCGAGACTGGATCATGAAGAATTAGAAAATTTGAACTGATCAGTAATGAGTGAGGAGATGGAATCAGTAATCAGAAACCTCCCAACAAACAAAAAGTCCAGGACCCAGGCTTCACAGGTGAGTTCTACCAAACATTTAAGTAAGAATTAATATCAATCCTTTTCAAACTGTTCTGAATAATACAAGAGGAGAGAACATTTCCAAACTTAGGAGGCCAGCATTACCCTGATACAAAAAAACACACAAGGACACCACAAAAAAAGAAAATTAGAGGTCAACATCCTTTATGAACATAGGTACAAAAATCCTCAACAAAATGTTAGCAAACCAAATACAATATATTAAAAGCATCACACACGATGATCCAGTGGGACTTATTCTAGTGATGCAAAGATGGCTCAAGATATGCAAATCAAACAATGTGATACACCACATTAACAAAGTTAAACATAAAAATAATATGATCATAGGGGTGCCTGGCTGGCTCAGTCGGTAGAGCATGTGACTCTTGATCTCAGGGTCATGAGTTCCGAGCCCCACACTGGGTGTAGAGATTACTCAAGAAAATTTTTAAAACTTATATGATCGTCTCAATAGATGCCAAAAAAGCATTTGACAAAGTCCAGCAACCATTTATCATAAACACTCTCAGCACACTGGGTATAGAAGGAAGATGCCCTAACATAATCAAGGCCGTACATGACAAGCACACAGCTAGCATCATACTCAGTGGTGAAAGACTGATAGCTTTTCCTCTAAGACCAGAAACAAGACAAGGGTGCCCATACTCACCCCTTTTATGCATGGTATTACATAGTATTGGAAGTCCTATCCAGAGCAAAGACACGAAGGAAAAGGCATCCAAATCAGAAAAGAAGTAAGACTGTCTCTATTTGCAGATGACATATTACATATAGAAAATGCTGAAGACTCCAACCAAAAAACTGTTTAACTAATAAGCCAATTCAGTAAAGTTACAGGATACAAAATCAATGTACAGAAATCAGTTGCATTTCTACGCACTATAACAATCTATCAGAAAGAGGAGTTGAGAAGACAATCTTATTTATAATTGCATCAAAAAGACCAAAAAACCTAGAATAAATTTAACTGAGAAGGTGTAAGATTTTTACACTGAAAGCTGTAAGCCATTAATAACAAAAAAATTGAAGATGCAAATAAAAAATATTCCATACTTATGGGTTGGAAGAATTAATATTGTCAAAATGTCCATACTACACACAGCAATCTAGAGATTTGATGCAATCCTTATCAAAATTCCAATGGCATTTTTAATCGAAATAGAACAATCCTGAAATTTCAAACTATGTTACAAAGCTATAGTAAGAAAAACAGTATGGTACTGTCATACCAACAGACCCATATATGGATAGAAAGGAAGAGAAGCCCAGAAATAAACCCATGCATATGTAGTCAATGCGTGGACATATGTGGTCAATTAATATGCAAAAAAGGAGGCAAGAAGATATTATGGAAAAAGGATAATCTCTTCAATAAAAGGTGTTAAGAAAAATGGCCAGCCACATGCAAGAGAATGAAACTGGACCTCTGCTTTATTAATACACTAAAATCAATCCAAAATGGGTTAAAGACTTCAAGGTAAGACATGAAACAAACAGACAAACAAAAACTCTAGAAGAAAACACAGAGGTAAGCGCCTTGACATTGGTCTCAGAATGACTTTTTGGATCTGACACCAAAAGAAAAGGCAACAAAAGCAACAATAAACAAGTGGGACTACTTCAAACTAGAAAGCTTCTGAACAGCAAAGGAAACCATCAACAAAATGAAAAGGCAACCTATGGGGCGCCTGGGTGGCTCAGTTGGTTAAGCAACTGCCTTCGGCTCAGGTCATGATCCCAGGGTCCTGGGATCGAGTCCCACATCGGGCTCCCAGCTCAGCGGGGAGCCTCCTTCTCCCTCTGACCCTCTCCTCTCTCATGCTGTTTCTCTCTCGCTCGCTCTCTAATAAATAAATAAATAAAATCTTAAAAAAAAAAAAAAGAAAAGGCAACCTATGAAATGGGAGAAAATAGTTGCAAATGGCATATCTGATAAGGGGTTAGTTAATGTCCAAAATATATAGTCCTCAGACACCTGGAGACCTTTGTGGGCTCCAGACCTGGCCTGGACTGAGCCCCTCTTCTGTTTTAATTTTGACTAATTTTTCATGTGTGGCTTGTGAAGTCACCCCAGTGCTTTCAAGGTTGCCAGCTAACTCCATGAATACATACATGTGAGTAGAATTGCTCTTTTTTCTACCATAAAAACATGACTATTATTTAGAGCAAAGAATTTATATTAAACTTTGTGTAAAATTAAATAAATCTGCAAGTAAGACACCTGAGATGTTAAAAGAATATATATTTAGATTTATATATATATAAAAAGAATGCATACAACTCAATATAAAAGAACCAAACAATCCAATTTAAAAATGGGCAGAGAAACTGAACATTTTTTCCATGAAGACATACAGATGGCCAACAGGTACATGAAAATGTGTCAACATCACCCATCATCAGAGAATTTCAAGTAAAAACCACAATGAGATGTCATCTTGCACCTGTTAGAATGGCTATTATCAAAAAGATAAGAGCTAACAAATGTTGGCAAAGATGTGGAGGAAAAAGGAACAGTGTGCACTGTTGGAGGGAATGTAAATTGGTAAAATTACTATAGAAAACAGTATGGAGGTTCCTCTGCTGTTCTACTTCTGGACATATACCGGAAGGAAACAAAATCACTATCTTGAAGTGATCTTGCACCCCCATGTTCATTGCAGCGTTATTTACAAAAGCCAAGACAAAGAAACAACGGAAGTTATCTACAGGTGAATGAATAAATAAAGAATATGTGGTTTATTTACACATATGGAATATTATTCACCCATTGGAAAAAAGGAAATTCTGCCATTTGTGACCAAAGTGTTGGACCTTGAGGGTGGTGTGCTAAGTGAAGTATGTCAGGCAAAGAAACACAAATACTCTATAAAAACCAAGTGTATAGGTACAGAGAAAGAGATTTGTGTTACCAGAGTAGGGGTTGTGGGCAGGTGAAATGGGTGAAGGTGAGTGATCAAAAGGTACAAACTTGGGGCACCTGGGTGGCTCAGTCTGTCAAGCATCCAACTCTTGATTTCAGCTCAGGTCATGATCTCAGGGTCCTGACATTGAGCCCTACATTGGGCTCCCTGCTGAGTGGGGAGCCTGCTTAGGATTCTCTCTCTTTCTCTCCCTCTGCCCCTCCCCTGCTCACTCACACATGCCCGCAGGCATGCACATTCTCTCTCTCTCTCTCTAAAAAAAAAAAAGTACAAACTTCCCAGTACAAATTTATAAGGTAACTAAGTTCTGGGAATGTTATGGACAGCATGGTGACTAAAGTTAACAATACTGCATAGTATATTTTAAAGTTGCAACTAGAGTAGATCTTAAAAGTTCTTACTACAAAAAAAAAAAACATTTATAACTATACAAGGTAATGGATGTTAAAAAATTTATAGTGGTAATCATTTTGCAATATATTCATATATCAAATCATCACATCATACACCTAAAATGAATACAACGTTGTACGTTCAAATGAGATCTCAATAAAGCTGGGGAAAAATAATTTGTAACCCCAGTGACCTGGGGTTGTCAAGCATTTGGAAGTATGTGTAATTGGAGCCCCAGTAGAAGAATAGGAGAGAGAGACGGGTCCGGAAAGAAAAATGATTTTTTAAAACGGCCAAAATTTTGTCAAACTTGATCAAAAACAGCAATCCAGATATGCAGGAAGCTCTGTAAATTTAATCAGGATCAATACAAATGAAATGATAACTGAGAACAGCATAGTTAAATGGCTTAAAATCACTGATATATCAAAATCTTAAATGAAGCCAAAGAAAAATCCACAATAGATACAAGGAAACAATGTTGTTGCTGTTTAAATGCTGGATTTCTCATTCAAAACAATGGAAGATCAAAAGTATTGAAACCACACCTTTAAAGTTCTGGGGAAAATAAATATCTATCACCCTAGAATTCAATACCCAGCGATTAGAACTTTCCATAATGAAAGTCAACTGTTGTGATAAATGAAGCCTGAGAGATTCTGTTGCTTGAACGTAAAACCGGCTACTGGGAGTTTTTCACGCTGGAAATAAACCAGAAGAGGATACCAAGTGGAAACCTGTATCTAGAGAAAGAAATGAAGAACACTGGAAAGAGTAAATATGTAAGAAGTGGAAATATTATTTTGGTTTTATTCTTATTTTTTTTTTAAATCTAAGTGACTATTCAAAGTAAAGAAATAATGGTTGTATGTTGTGGTGTTTATAACACATGTAGAAGTAAACTACATAACCACAGTAGCATGAAGAATAACATAGGTTCTACCTGGAATGATAATGTTGTAACATTCTTACATTCTACATGAAGTGCTACAACAGTAAACAAGGCAGACCGTGATTAAGGGTACCTATTATAATCCCCAGAGCAACTATAACGAGAAAGTAATACAGACATTTAGCTTAAAAAGCCAATAAAAGTTATGTAATGATATAATTTAAAAAAAATCATTCCAAAAAAAGAGACACAAAAAAAGAGAAACAAAGATGCAAAGATCATAAGAGACAAATAGAAAACACACACCAAGATGGTACATGTAAACTCGACCATATCAACAATTACAGCAAATGAAAATGCTTTAAACACTTCCAATAAAAGGCAGAGATTTTCATTTAAAAGGCATTAAACCTTCATGCTGTTTCCAAGGGATGAATGTTAAATACAAAATGTTAACTGCAAAGGCGTGTAGACAGACTGAAAGAATAGAAAAAGATCATACAAGCAGTAAGCATAAGAAGATTGGCGTGACTGGGCGCCTGGGTGGCTCAGTCATTAAGCATCTGCCTTCGGCTCAGGTCATGATCCCAGGGTCCTGGGATCGAGTCCCACATCGGGCTCCCTGCTCTGCGGGAAGCCTGCTTCTCCCTCTCCCACTCCCCCTGCTTGTGTTCCTGCTCTCGCTATGTCTCTCTCTGTCAAATAAATAAATAAAATCTTTAAAAAAAAAAAAAGAAGATTGACGTGACTATATCAGACAAAATAGAATTTCAGACGAGGAGTACTGACAGCACAAAAGAAGATTGCAAAGTAAAGTGAGCTTTGCTAAAAGAGTCATTCAAAACAGCATCCAGAGGGTGTAAAGGAAGTCCCACCAGTGCAGGTCTCCTGTTCCAAGTCCCCAAACACCATGAACTTTTGACTTCTGTGAATTTCAACTTCTTAGTTGCACCTGGACCACCTCCTAGAACACATCCCTCTCCTGTGGACTGAAACAGAGATAATGCAGCATCTGTGAGCTAAATAGCCCATCATGGTTTAGATTGTCAGTTTAATTTGGCCAGCACCAATCATAATTCTTTCAAAACAAGTTATGTAACCTTGTACTTTTTGCCTTTGTAAGCCTGTACTCCCCACTTGCAATTCGGATCACACTTTCAATTTGGGTCAACTCTGTGTCTCCCTGATTGCAATCCCTAAGACCCCAAATTAACCCTTCTGGTGGCCTTACTGCCCCTTCATGGTTGACACCGGATAGAATGAGAATCTTTTCATCATGACAAAAAGGTCAAATAATCAAAAAGGTATAGCAATCCTCAAAGTGTATGAAAATACATAAAGATCTGAAAGCATGTGACGCAAACATGGACAGAACCATAAGTACTCAAAGCAAACAGTCATGGCTGGAGATTTTAATGCCCCGCAGATGATAGAATATTTTTGCAAACAAAAATTCACTAAGAATATAGAAGATATGAATAATATTCTCGACACAATTGACATTTGTAAAACACTACGCCTGAGGTCTGCAGAATACAAAATGTTTTCCAGGGCTCATGGAATATTGACCAAGAGAGACCATGCTAGGCCATGAAACAAGCCTCAGTAGATTTCAAAAGACAGCAATCATAAATATTTCATTCTCTGACATGTCACTTACATTAAAATTCAATGTTAGTGATTATAAAATATGTAGAAAATATTTGGAAAATTTGCAGCAGACTTTAAATAAGAAATGGGTCCTCAAAAAAAAAAAAAATCCCCAGAAAACTTAGAAAATACTTTGAACCGAATGATGAGAAGGTATTTACCGGATGTAACATAGTGTTTTTTAGAGTAAAACTAATAGCCTTAAATAGTTATATTTTAACAGAAGAATATAAAATTAATTACATAAGCTTCCAATATAAAAACACTAGGGGAAAAAAAGAACATTGAAATAGGAAACAAATTATAGAGCACATCAGTGGAGCCCAACTTCGGTGTCTTTAAAAGATTGATGGGAACTTTCAAGGGAATAGAAGAAAACCCACGTTAGAAGGAAGAGATTGGAGTGACAACTACAGATTGGACTGTTCAGGTTTTAAAAGATGGCAAAGGCATATTATGAACAACACTGTGCCGAAATAGTTTGACAATTAAAATGACCAAACTTCTTGAAAATATCTTACCAAAGTGGCACGAATTAGGTCTGAATTGTTAGATATTTATTTTTAAAATGGAATTTATAATTAAAAATCTACTCACGAGTGTTGGTTCATAGCCTCGGGAGCTTTCCCGATGGGGTCTGAAACCGGCCCTGGCCCCGGAGGGCAGGGACTAAAGACAGAGGCAGCCACCGGGGATGGGTGGGCTGCAGGTGCAATGAGCAAGGGAATTTACACAAGCTTAGTCTTGAGTGCCCAGAGATGAGGAGCTCTCCGCCCCCCCCAAATCTTAAGGAGGCATTTACTGGGCTCAGTCACTGTAACTGGGCTCAGTCTCTGCAGCACATCCCTATCTCCAGGCTTTGTGTCCTTGAGGCAGCTTCTGCGAGCAGGGAAGGCAAGTGGGAGGCACATTCCCAGACCAGGGGAGGGCGTAAGGAACCCCCAGTTTCCCAGGTCCGGCTCTCGGGTCCACTGGCAGTCACGTCCTCTCGATGACCTCCTCCAACAACAAAAAACCCTCCAGGTGTGGATAGCTTCGCAGATGAGTTACATCAAACACTTAATGAAGGCATCATTTTAAGCTCTTTTGGAAATGAGAGGATGAGAAGATGCTTCACAATCTCTTCTGTGAAACCAACATTGCCCAACAGCAAAACCTGATAGCGATCTCAAGAAAAAAATTATAGACTAGTATTTCTTGTGAGTATAAACACAAAAATCTGCATGATTGAATCCAACCTTGTGACCTAATGGGGTTCATCCCAGGAATGCAACATTTGTTCAACATTCAAAAATCAATCAGTGTAATTCACACATTAGGAAAATCTTATGATCAGGTTAACAGATGCAGAACAGATGGACAAAATTCAACACTTGTTCATCATAAAAACAATCAGCAAAGGAAAAATAGGAAGGCATTTCTCCAATCCAATAAAGAACATCAGATATAAAAACGATAGCCAACATCATATTTAATCATGTAGTTTTGAATGCTTTCCACATGTGATCAGAGACGAGGCTCTGAGTCTTTTATTCCACATTTTGTTGGTGGTCCCCAAAGGATGCGGGCAGGCATTAAAAGATAAAAACTAATAAGGATTCAAAAATAATTAAAGCTGGCTTTATTTGACATCCTTATAATTTTTGCTTAGAAAATCCTGAGGAATGTAAAAAAAAATAATTATTAGAATTGATAAGTGAACGGAGCCCAGGTAACAATAATACCCAGATTCATCAATCCTCCCTCTCAGGAAAATGGAAACCTATATTCACAAAAAGACTTGTACAAGAATGATCATATCGGCTGTTATTCTAAAAGCCAGAAACAGCCCAAATGTCCATTAGTGGGTGAATGGGAAAACCAACCAGTTTCCCGGGGCACGTAACACAGGTAGGCATCTCAAAAACATCACAGTGAGTGACACATCCAGACCTGGAAGGCTCTATGATACCACACGATGCCATGTATGGGAAGTCCTAGCCCAGCAAAATGAAAGCGGTCCCCTGGGTGTGGCACGTGAAGGACAGACAGCTTCTGCGGTCAGGTAAGGTTCCGCTGAGCAGAAAGTGAGCAGCGACAATGGATATCTTGAGTGGTGTGCTGGCCACACCCATATATACCTTCGCCAACCTTCATCAAAGTAAATAAAAGCTGTGCAATGTATTGTATATAAAACAGTTCCCCGATACGGTTGGTTAGAAATGACAGAGTATGTGCTCGACCCTCAGATGACCACCTTCTGGAGAGGATGGAGAATCATGATGGGGTTTCGTTTCCCGCGGCTCACATCTATCAATGACCATGCTGCTACCGAACTTGGTACAACTTTAATACTCGCAGACTTAATAAAGAACAACAGCAGGTCTTTATAAATAAATGTGGCTGTGTTCAGGAGGGGCCAGTACTTTGTAAGAAGCCATGCTCATGAAGCTTTGAAGGAGTCTGAACGAGAGAAATGTTGGAGAATCCAGCCCCCACAAGGCCCGAATCTTGTCAGGATGCTGAGCTCAGAAGAACCCGAGTAACAGGGGACACGGGCCTCCCACACTGTGAACAGCCATCCCTCTCCTCTGTCCCCTTAACCAAAGGTGTTTTGGTTCAATTTCATTGGTTTTGGAGTTTCTTTTATATCTGATCTGTAAATTCATTTTTAGAGTTGCTTAAAAGCTATAAGCCGAAGAGTCTGGAGTGTTTTATGTTTGCATATATTTAAGTGGGATTACAATAAAAAGAATGTAAGTAAACATTGGGGGTCTGTGAGAATATTTTCTCCTTTTAAAGGGATCAATACATTATTCAAGGCTGGGAAATGCTGACTATTTCTAAATGGTGTTATAATTGGAAGGGATCCAGAAATCTTGATTGGATGCTGGGGCTGCCAGAAAAAAATGTAGCAGGGCTGGCAAGGGTGACTCTTCGCACAATTCAGGAACAGTTCTGCCTCTGAGCACACAGAGGCAGATTTGCTGGAACAGCATGAAAGGAATTCTTGTGCGAAAGGAAGCGGGGCTTAATTTCCAAGTGAGGGGGCATTTTGGAGGATGCCGAGGACGGGGCTGAGGCCATTTACAGTCTGGCCATTGTGGTGGGATTTGGGGGTCTGCAGATATGTTTGGGGCCGCCGTTTGAATTGGGATATCACTGAATTCAATCAGTGAACTATTTTATTTGTCAGGGCTTTTGCATTTGCAAGTGATAGAAAACTCCAATTCAAACCCCCCCGGGGCAAAAGAGAGAGACGTTGGCTTTGGTGGCCGCAGACCACAGGTGGAGCCTTCTTGAGGTTGAGAGGACCTCACGTAAACATTTTGGGGACTTAATTTGTCTCATTTTTTTTTTAAGATTTTATTTATTTATTTATTTGAGAGAGAGAGAATGAGAGAGAGAGAGAGAGAGAGAGCACGAGAGGGGGAAGGGTCAGAAGGAGAAGCAGACTTCCTGCTGAGCAGGGAGCCGATGTGGAACTCGATCCCGGGACTCGATCCCGGGACTCCAGGCTTATGACCTGAGCCGAAGGCAGATGCTTAACCAACTGAGCCACCCAGACACCCTAATTTGTCTTGTTTTCTTGCTTTGGTTTTTTCTGTGCTGGCTCCATTTCGGGTTGAACCTACAACTCCCGAAGCCCCTAGCAGATCTGGCCTTAATTGCTGTTAAGACTCAAGTCCAAGGGCGTCTGGGTGGCTCAGTCGTTAAGTGTCTGCCTTTGGCTCAGGTCGAGATCCCAGGCTCCTGGGATTGAGCCCCATGTGGGGCTCCCTGCTTAGCGGGGAACCTGCTTCTTCCTCTCCCTCTGCCCCTTCCCCATGCTCATGCTCTCTCTTTCTCAAATACATAAATAAAAATCTTAAAAAAAAAAAAAAAAAAGACTCCAGTCCAGTGGGAAAGAGAACACTTTTGTTTTCAGATGGTTCAAGTGTGACTCTCGTGGTCCTCACTAAGACCATGGGAGCATCCCCGACCTCCCACTGTGGCCCAGGGACCATGCTGCTGGCCAGACCTGCCCCATCCGACAGCTCTCCCTAAGAAGCAGGTGGCTGAGAAGTGGGGTAGGGCTTGGTTCTCTAGAGGAAAATCAGGTTGGTGTTTGTTACCAGAAAAAATTAAATGGGCACTGGATTTCAAACAGTTATATTTCTCTAGCCACGGAGATATCTGTATCTTTTTACCTGCCCACAAGCTCCAATGAAACAACTATAAGCACGAATAAGTAAACCTCGAATCAATGAATAGCAACAATATCTTTGGGGCACGAGAAATACATTTGAATGCCAGTATAGATTGAATGAAGGGAAGGAAAAACTCTTCCTCTACCCTTCAAGGTGTTCCAGATGGACCAAGAATTAAATTTACATGGGATAGATGAGCAGGAGAAGAAAGCAAAATTTTATTATGTGGATCTAATAACGAAGTCAGGACCTCAAGAAATGACTAAGGCAGGCAGTTTTCATACTTTTTAGACAAAGAGACCATAAATCTGTGAGGAGTCGACAGAACAAAGAAAACTTACCTTTCAGAGCTTCAATTGGTGAGGAATTCTAACCAGAATTCGGGCTGGGGGATAGATTAATAAAAAGTAACAAGGGTTAGTTATACAGCCTCTGGGCTCTAAATTTCCTATCTCTCTACCTCGTTGTATAGGGTAGTCCCTTTCACAAGAGAGATTTATTTTTTGCTTTGAAGGGGCAGAGGAGGGTCTCAGTGTCCTTGAATAGAGGTCTCTTAAGTAACTTTTATCAAAGTGGCACACTGGGGACAGCCCGCCTTTGGCCCCTGCAGTGGCTTTGTAAAGGTCTGAAAAACTTTGCCCCAAGAATACGAATTAATGAACTGGTTTCAACACGGAAGCAAACGAGCAATGATGTGCTTTTGGAAAAGTCCCAAACCTACGGTGAACCGCCAAGCTGCGCTCATCAAATCTTTAGATGAAACAAATGTTGGCTGGTGAGTTAATTTACGGGAAGACAGAATGAGGATCACCAGACTCATGGGCCACATTGAATACCTTGATGTAAGTGGCTCGTTCCCTAAGACCAACTCCACAAGTAGGTAATGGGAAGCCAATGCCTACTGTTCAATTGGGGCAGACACCTGAGCCACCTCTTTGTGACCAGTGGTGGGGACCAGGTGTTGAATCCCTCAACCCTCAGTCAAAGCCTCAAAGGATTTCTTTCTCGAATATTAGAAGAGAGTACGGTATGACCAGGATGCAGAAGGTATAGAACAAAATTCTTCTTGGCCCAGGACGGTGGGAAAATTCAGGCCTCCTCATGTCCGGTGCTAAAAGACAGGAGTATCTTTTCATAGCTGGAGATAAAACCTTACTTGCATGTTCTTGGATCAGAGGGAGAAGAGTGGGTGCCTGGGAGAGCCCAGCGAAGGGCACAGAAAAGTCAGGAGGCCTCCAAGGGAGTGAGAATTCAGTATGCTTGTGGACTGTCCTCAAGATCAAGCACAGCGCAGGGGTGGGGGCAGGAGCAGGGGATGGAGGCAAAAGCAGATCTCAAAAAGCACTTTGTGTCATGTTGTTTGCGCTTCTTCCTTAATTCATTTGATAAACACTTGCCAGGGCTCATCTACAAGCTACAGATGCCACAGAAGCCAGATGCTAGAAATACAGAAGTGACTTACGGTGAGGAGCTTGGAGCAGGGAGGGAGAGGGAGATGATCAAACCAGTGTATGTAACATCATCTTCCAAATGTTGAGGAGTGTAGATTTGGGAGGGGGACAAAAGGCTTCTGGAGGCTTCTCCAGCAATATGATGGTGTCAGCCCTGCCTGGCTTACTGGCCCAGATCACACCCCACCTGGTGAGACCATTACAGGTGGATTCCATGGAAGGCTCTGTGTGCAGGAGAAATCCATTCAGTTGTGCGTGGAAATGCATCATTGCAGGGTCCTGTACCCCTTACACACTTTCCTCACTACCTTGGGTCCCTGGTTTCTCCTGGTTTAAGTGTCGACCCATGACTGTGTCCTGAACAGCCTGTCCCTTCCACTTTGACCACAGATTTATTATGACTCACTCGTGCTCGTGTCCACACTAGTCCCAGATACCCGGGTGGTTCCATGTTCAGTTTCTATGCAGAAGCAGTTTGGGGCAGGGAAGCAACTCCTCGTGACAATGGGCCCACAATTCTCATTGGAGCGCTTGCTCATGTCTGAAGCCCAGCCCTGCATCTGAGCCCCAAGCAGTGTCCATGCCCGACCTGTAGCTCCCCATCCTCAGATCTCCATCACTAGAGTAGCTGATGACATCGGGGAGAACATTGAGATGCCCCGGGCTATTTCAAAGTCCCCTTGGTATACCATGGAAGGTTCCAGAAGTCAGCCAGATTGGGGACTGAGAGAGAAGTCATCCCTGGAAGACACGTTGCCCGACTCTCCACCAAAGGAACATGTACCAACCATTTATGTTCTCAATCCACCTGGACATACCCTCCCCCTCACACTGTGATCTGCCGTGCTCAGCCCAGCAAGGCATGCCCTGCACGGCCCATTTTGGGGGCCCTGGGAGCAGAGTATAGATAAGGCTAGGTCTCTGGTTGTGCCATAGCTGGGCCTGGTGCCTGACTCCGAGGAAGACCACGGGCCAGAGAAGCAGCCACGAGAGAACACATCCTGTATCAGAAGTGCCCCAGAGTGGATTCCAGATTCTCTTTACCAACCCCAAGGAAATCCTGCCCTGAGTACCCGGGGCACCCATCACCCGCCATAGACTTCCTCCTCTGGAACTGTCTAGAAGAAGGAGAAAACCTGAAGCTATGCAACTGAATGCTTTTCACCACTGCCTGGTGCACGCAGGCCCTCTCCTCCCGGGGCTCAGAAAGTGCCTGCAGAATGTGGCAGCAGAATTGCACACCCCTCACCTCACTGCCTATTGTACGCCTCAGGCCAATACGCTCTGATGGGCCCCTGTCTCCGAATGATTCCTTCTGAAACTTTCTTACTGGTGAATGTGTATGTGGTCTGTGATGTTAATGCGGTGGTTGACTTTATAGTATATTAACAACAGATCCATGGAAACCTCCTTTCAAGGAACGCCGTTTTGCCTCTGATTTGAGAATATCTCTGAGTCATCCACTCGATGATCTGAACAGATCCTGCTGACTTTTGGCATAACAGCAGAAGGGATGAGTCTCCAAAGTGCGGTGTAACCAGGCAGCTAGCTAGGGCAGCAGGCTGGCCCGGGGAGCGGTAACTCTCCACCCCAGGCATGTATCAAAGGGTAAGCAGGAATGGAACTGTTGCCTCTGCTGTCTACTAGCCCAATCCAGAGCAGAACTTTAATTATTGGCTCCCTGAACAGCCAGGAGTGCTCTGGGCACATCCATAAAGAGCCACCGGAATGCCAAAGGTGGCTTCTCCCACTCATCAGGTTGAATTAGTGGTCCACTTTCTGTCTGGACCCCAAAAGTCCTGCTCACCCTAGAATTAGGATGGAAGTGGCTTTTACTCCTCCTAACCCTGAACGGTGAAGGTTGACAGCTTTTGTTTGTGCAGTTTTTCCTTTTCTTTTTTCCTCATTCCTCCTCTAGGTCTGAGAGGCTCTTCATCAAGTTATCCTTCCTCGGGCGCCTGCGTGGCTCTGTTGGTTAAGCGACTGCCTTCAGCTCAGGTCATGATCCCAGGGTCCTGGGATCGAGTCCCACATCGGGCTCCCTGCTCTGCGGGAATCTGCTTCTCCCTCTCCCACTCCCCCTGCTTGTGTTCCCTCTCTCCCTGTGTCTCTCTCTGTCAAATAAATAAATAAAATCTTAAAAAAAAAAAAAAGTTATCCTTCCTCAGCTACGCACCTATTGATTTGCTCCCTCATTCCTCAGCAAAGGTCAACTGAGCTCCTGTCATAGTTTCCAACAGGTGCACCCACGCGAGAGTGCCAGGAAATGACCTCTAGGGCTCACAGCCTGGTCTCGTCCCCTGCATGTCCCAGGGCTTCTCTGTTCCCCGGGGGGTGTAGGGCCCAGTGTGTGCAGTCCCGTGGGAGTGGCTGAATGGGGGGGCTGGGAGAAGCGATACGTTAAGTACAATAAGTGCCTGACAGAGCACCTCCCCCCTGGAGACCACCCGTCTTGGCGCCCCAGGACAAGGGTCTGAGGTTTCAGTGTCAACTGGGCTCTTACCCTGTTAGCCGTGACCTTAGTGAACTCACCACCTCACTGAGGTATGGTTTCCCACTGGTAACATGGAAGACAGTAATGGCGCCCCCAAGACTTGGGAGTACGGTACGGGAGTGGATGAGATGCGTCTGACCGTGCTCAGCATTGTGTGAGAGACGAGTGTGTTTCTCAAAGCGTTTTCTTCCCTTGCTCCCAAAGATGAATCGTGTGCAGCTCCTGCCCATCATGGGAGCCCCTGTTTTGGAGGTGGGTGCAGCCACCCAGGAGCTCTGAGAAAGTCACCTGCCTGTCACAGAGACATAAACGGAGTCTTGCTGGGTGAGGAAGGTCAGATTCATTATAGGCATATAAAACTCTGTCATAGTCTTAGTTAAAATAGAAGAGAGGACTGAAGAATGGGAAAAAAAAAGGACCTTGGCCTGGACCCAGTCTCCTCTGTCCGCTGCTCGGGATGGGCACTGACTCTCCGACTCACTGCTGAGCGAGGTGCTGCTTTGGCTGGTGGGTTTAAACTCCGGCGCCCGGAAGGAAACACGGACGGAACAGACTGGGTTCACACAGACAAGGGGGCAGAAACAGGCCACAGCGCCAGGGCATTTTGGGCTTCCTATCCATTTGGAGATTTTCTTTCCTTTTTCTTCTCTCAATGAGAAAACAAAGCTCCTGAGACACCCGGTGACTCATCCCAGGTCCCCCAATCTACCCTTGGTGGAGCCCAGATGACAACCATGTCACCTCACACCCTGACTGGAAATCTTTCTGCTCTTTATCTGTAGCCTGAGGAGACAGGAGACAAATAACAGAAAGAGAGGAAGACAGGAAGAAAAAAGAAAGAATGGGGGAAAAAAAAAAAAAGAAGGAAGGAAGGATCATTATTGCAAATGCAATAAATTGTAAATTCTTCTGATGCCTGCAAAGTCCCAATAGTTCCTTGAATTTCTCAGCTAATCAAGGCTGCATGGGTATTGTTATTCAGAAGGACAGAGATCCTTCTAAAACTGCTTTTCCCCTTCATTTCATCCCACCACCTCTGAGAGCATCTGACAGAAAGTGGTTTGGATGCTGGGCCGCACAATTAGCTCCTAATTTTGTCAGGCTTCTTCCTGCGAGCCCCACTGCCTCATAATCATGGCTCTCCACTGTGACCAGGAGGCTGGGACAAAGGCTTTCTGATTCAACAGGAACTGTGATTGAGGTGAGATCGATACAGAGACATCACGATTCCCTCAATCAGACCCCCAACCAATTTTTCAGCTAGAAGTACAAGCTTGTGCACATATCACTAGGGTTTTATTATTAGTCACATGCGCTTAGGGCTACCCCCAATGCCACGACATGACTGCACTTGACAAAACAAATGTGATACTTAACGGGGTCAGAAGACTTAGCCTGGGTGGCCAGGCTGCTACATTCCATGCGCACATATGACCTGCCTCTTGAGGTAAGGTGAAGTGACAGGAAGAAGAGACAGTAGGGACTCAAAGGCAGAAAGGCTCAAATCATTTCGGACATAGAGACCCTCTACCCAGCCTTGGGATTTTTTATTTTTTTGGATTTGTTTTTTGTTTGTTTTGTGTATTTTGTGTGTGTGTGGATAAGCTTCTCCCTTCTTCCTGTGACCTCTTTGTCCTTTCTAGAACCACAGGTACGTCTCCTTTGTCCAGGATAAGAGGTGGGGGAGGGGCACCTGGGTGGCTCGATTGATTGAGCATCCCAGTCTTGATCTCAGCTCAGGTCCTGAGTTCAAGCCCTGGTTGGGCTCCAGGCTCTACCTGCAGCCCACTTAAAAAAGAAAAAAAAGAAAGAAAAGAAAAGAAAAAAGAAAAAGTAAGTAAGTAAGTAAGTAAATAAATAAATAAATAAATAAAAGAGGTGGAGGAGAACAGGAATTTGTCTTAAAGTCCTCCTCCCCTCCCCAGTCCCCCAGCCCAGAGACTGTGGGGAAAAGGTGGTGTTTTGCTCCAGCATTTTCAGTGATTCTCCGATGACGTTGCCCCGGGAATGCACATGCCTATAAAAATTCCATTTGGGGAGTTAATGTGAACAGGTACCTTTTTTCCTTTATCCAAGGAAAGTAGCACATCCACGGACCAAGATCAAAGGGTGAATCCCAGTGGGCGCAACACAGGGCTCTGCTTAACAGTTTAGCATCCTTGCAAAATTAATCCGAAATGTTTCTATTTGTGGCAGAAGAGAGAGCGGGCAGGAAAAGGGAGACTGAGGGGCTGGGAGGGAGATCGGCGGAGATTCTGAAAGTTTATGAGTTTCTTCCTCTATACCTCTGGGTTTCCGACCCTTAAGAGGAAACTAACTCCCAACAGCCTGCTAAGCCAACGCGGCCTTGGAATTCCAAATTGAACACAGTTTGGTTCAGGTTTTTCAACGGCGGCAAAACCCGGCCGTCCGCGGGGAGGAAAGCCGGAGGGCGCCAATTAGGAAGGAAGAAATTAAAGAGAAAAGGAAAGAGGAGGCGCGCATGAAAGGTCCCGTGGAGAGTGAGTGGCAAGGCAGGAGCGCCGCCGCCGGGGCGGGCAGGCGGCCGCGCGGGGGACTGACAGGTGGGGGTCGCGGCCCGGCAGGGCGGCGAGCGGGCGAGAAGTCCCCAACTCCCCGCAGCGCCGGCCGCCGCAGCGACGCCTCGCGACAGAGCGGGGCCGCAGAGGAGGGAGCGGGGAGCGCGCGGGGCGGGAGGAGGCGGGAGGCGGGCGCGCGGGCTCCCACGCCGGCCTCGGTGCCACCCGCCGGGCGTCTCCTCTCGCTCCACGCGCCGCGGCGGCCCGGCATCCGGTGGCCTGGCGCGGAGACCTCTCCGAGCCCGCGGGGTGGGGAAAGCGAGGCCGAGCCGGGCGGCCCCCGGGCGCGCTGCCCGGCGGAGACGCGGGGACGAGACCCGGGGCGGAGCGGCGGAGGGCAGCGCGCTGAGCCAGCCCGCGGAGACGCCCTAGCCGGGTGCACGCGCCGGGCGGAGCGCGCAGGTGGGGCTGCGCGGGCCGCCGTGCACCCCGCGCGGGTTCCCCGCCGGCCGGAGGATGGGCGCCGGCGCCCCGGGACCGCGCCCGCCGCTGCTGCCCCCGAGCCCGCCGCGAGCCCGGCGTCCGGCCCGCGCCCCGCGCTCATGTATGTAGGCTGGGCGCCCGCCCCCAGGGCTGAGGGTGCATGTGGGTTGTCCGCACCCAGCGCGCCGGGACGCGCCCGGGGCACCGTTCCACCTTCTTCTCACTGCTCGGGAGGACCTCCCTGCGACCCCGACCCCTAGTTTGTAAATATGGGGGGGTGGCTCGCCCCGGGCTGGGGTCCATCGGGCCGGGGCTGGAAGTGAGCACAGGGCACGGTTGTCCCAGCTCTACTGGGGTGGGGGAGGGATTTGCACCGGGTTGGGGGGGTGTGAAGACCCCCTGGAGCGCGCCGGATGGGGGGGGGTGGAGGGCGAGAGGGAGAGAGGCTGGATTGCCCGCACCCTGCGGCGTCTAGGGTTCTCTTGGCCCCTTTGGGCGGCAGAAACTTTGGGATCCAGAGAGGCTTTTGGAGATGGGGAGAGTGAGAGGGACTCGCCCCCGCCCTGCATCCGCAGCCTCCCCCACCGCACACCTCGGTGCTGCCTGGGCACTTCGGCTCCACCCTTACGACCCCCTCCTGGGTGAAAGCGATTACGAGCCCAGCGTTGCGGCCCGCGAGGGGTTCTCGCATCAATGTTCCCGGTCGCCGAGCGGCTGGCTGGGCACGGGGGTTGGGGGGGTGGGGGGGCGGTGGAGGAGCCGAAGCCTCCGGAACCCCCGACCCCGCCGCCGGGGCTGGCCGGGGACATCCTTCCGTGCCTCGGGGCCTGGGGAGGAGGGCGGGGAAGCGACGTCTGCTCCCTGCGCTCGAGGCATTTAAAAAAGTTGTTGGAGATGAATCACGGGGTCCTGGGAGCTTCGTTAACCCCCTCCCGCCCCTTTCCCCAAACGCCCTGAGGCAAGCCGGGGAGGCTTTCCCTCCCGTCTCTCTGCACTGCACGGTCTTCCGCGCCCAACTCCACTGCGGAATTCTCCATTTAGTAACCTTTGGGAAAGTGTGGCTAGCACCCAGGGGGGCACATCCCGGGCTCCCGGATTATGTGGCTCTATCCGAGTTTAGCACGGGGGCGCGGGCCCGGCTCGCTGCATTCCCGCAGCTCCGGCTCCGCCACCCGCCCAGGGCCGTCCCCACCGCTAATGGCAGTGTTTCTCCCGGACTTCGCTTCCACGTCCGTCTCCACCATCTGTGAGGGCTCAGAAGCCGGCTGGGCACCGGCGCTGGGCATGCGGCCCCCGCCCGCGTCGTGCGGCTCGTTAATCTAGAGCGCCGCCGGGGCCGGGCGGCGCGGGGCCGGGTGGGGGCCGGGCGCGCGCGGGCCGCGGGGCTCAGCTGTGCCGCTCTTCTCTCCGCAGGGACGGCGGCTCCCGGCTGGCGGCGGCGCGCCCCCGGGCTGTGAATGCGACTTGCCCCTCGGCCGCGCTCCCCGCCCGCCCGCCCGCCGGGACGTGGTAGGGGATGCCCAGCTCCACTGCGATGGCAGTTGGCGCGCTGTCCAGTTCCCTCCTGGTCACCTGCTGCCTGATGGTGGCTCTGTGCAGTCCGAGCATCCCGCTGGAGAAGCTGGCCCAGGCGCCGGAGCAGCCGGGCCAGGAGAAGCGCGAGCACGCGTCTCGGGACGGCCCGGGGCGGGTGAGCGAGCTCGGGCGCCCCGCGAGGGACGAGGGCGGCAGCGGCCGGGACTGGAAGAGCAAGGGCGGCCGGGGGCTCGCCGGCCGGGAGGCGTGGAGCAAGCAGAAGCAGGCCTGGGCCGCCCAGGGCGGGGGCGCCCAGGCCGGGGACCTGCAGGGCCGGCCCCGCGGGGACACCCCGCAGGGGGAGCCCCCGGCCGCCGCCCAGGACGCGACCGGCCCGGACCTCGCGCCCACGCCCGAGCCGCCCGAGGAGTACGCGTACCCGGACTACCGCGGCAAGGGCTGCGTGGACGAGAGCGGCTTCGTGTACGCCATCGGGGAGAAGTTCGCGCCGGGCCCCTCGGCCTGCCCGTGCCTGTGCACCGAGGAGGGGCCGCTGTGCGCGCAGCCCGAGTGCCCGCGGCTCCACCCGCGCTGCATCCACGTCGACACGAGCCAGTGCTGCCCGCAGTGCAAGGAGAGGAAGAACTACTGCGAGTTCCGGGGCAAGACCTACCAGACTCTGGAGGAGTTCGTGGTAAGAGGCCAGCGCCCGCCGGGCCACTTTGCACCTCCCACCGCGGGGTGAAACCTCTCTGTGCACTATGCGCCCCTACTTTGGAGAAGAGGCGCGTTCTGGTTCTCAGAGGCGGACAGCGCTGTGCTCGCGTCCCCTCAGCGCGATCTCCCTGTCAGTGCGGAGGTAATCTCTAAAGCAGTGTGGCCGATCCACATTCATTCCTTCGATCTTCTGGTCTTCGCCTTAAAAGGGTAGGGAGAGGGTGAGGCCCGAGGCCCCGGAAGGGACAGCCCGAGCACTTATTGGCTGTACCGTTCATGTTAATCCACTGCTCCTAATTTAAGAGTGTTGCCGCTGAAATGCTCAACCTGTTTTCAAACACAGGGTAATTTGCCGTGCCATTTGGGATATATCCTTCAGCTAATGGCTAATTAAGGAAGACTAGTCATATAAATAAGCCATTTCCCTAGATTACGTGGCGGGGTATCATGCAGATGTTCTAAAAAATGAAAAGGCAAAGAAAATGCTTCCTCATTGGATGCCAACACACATAGTGGAGGGCAAGAACAAGAAGCCTAGTTTGTGGGTAAAAATTGTTTGTTTTAGGTGAGGACTAGTAAGCATATTAATAGCGCTGGCCATCCCCCGAATGCCTACCTTGTGGCAGGCTAGAGGCTGCATTTTCCACGTGCATTACCTTGGTTAAACCTCGTACCATGCCATGAGAGAGAGATTATTACTTATGATCTCCAGTTGATGGAGAAGAGGAAACTGAGGCACAGAATCTTTAAATAACGTGGTGAAGGCAAGGTAGCTGTTAAGCAGACTCCTGTGCCAGGCCAAGCGGGTTGTACTCCCCAGTGCCCGCTTTCCCCGTACATTCTATGTGAAACAAAAGCCCAGCCCCACTGGGGCCCAGGTTTGGATGGAGATACTGGCCCGTGCATGTGCTGGCCCCTTGGGGAGCTCTGACAGCCTGGCCTCTCACTGGTGGCCTGGAC
>NW_023270498.1:3787409-3838026 GCF_011800145.1 Mirounga leonina
CAAGCTGAGCAGAGAAGGCAGAAGTCCCCCAGAACCCAGCCTCTGAGATCTGCACATTCAGGAGATGCCCAGGATGTAAGGGTACTGAATGAATTTTAGGAATAAGTCCCCAGGGTTGTAGAACTAGAAAGCCGGGAAGGACGGATCTGGAGATAAGGTACAAAGTATAGAAACAATGCTGGATTTAGAGTCAGGGAACATGGGTGTCCATCCTAGCCTTGCCACTAACCTGCTGCATGATAGCCACAAAGCGCCTGTCCCCTTTTTCCTCATCTGCAAGCTAAGGGGCCAGCTAAGTCTTGTTGCAGCTCTCCCAACCTGATGCCCTGAGTGCATCTCCAGGCCCGCCTGGTTAGCGCAGTTGTTCACTCCGGCCCTTTGGAGAAAGAAAGACAAATTTGTTGAGAAACTCGTATGAAACTCATATGAACCAGGCCCTGACCATATACCCTGAGTGAGGTAGGAACCCTGTCCTCAAAATGCTCTCTGACTAGTGGGAAACATCTGCCTCTCCAGATGTTTCAGTGTGGAGGCAAAGGTCCTGGCAAAACCCAGAGGCAGGACCTTCCCTGTTGGCCTGGGGCAGGGCTGTAGGCATGGGCCCAACAAACTAAATCTCTTGAGTTCTGGGCTTGTAAGAAAATCTAGGAGTTGCGAGAACAAATGCAAGCCGTTAGTTTTTAACTAAGCACGTTTATGGTTCACACTGTATGTAGTTTTATAGTCATTTCTTAAAAGAGTCTGGTGAAGTCGGCTGAGGAATTATTGCAGTTTTGATCTAAAAAGCCAGAACACATCACCAGGTGGCCATTCATTGACCTGAGATGGCAGAGAGAAGGGAGAATTCAAACTTCTGTTTTCGTAACTCACCGCCAAGTGCGGGCTGCCAAGAAACTGTCTTTGTGTGCAGGGATGGGGGAACTGTTCTCTGATTCCTGTTTTCAAAAACCGGTGGTCAGTAAGTAGACTGTGTTTCAGGCTCTGGAGATGGCAGATGTTAGAGCAACAAACGGGGGATTGGAAGGATTATCATCCTGGGAAGAATTAAGATAGCAGTGAACCTATTTTTAGAGTATTAAGTGCATCTTCCATCTTCAAGTGACACTTCATTTTTAACTTTCATCCAATCCTGGATGTACACGTGCATGAATGTTGCCCAGCTGCTACAAATGTTTGATTATGTGCTTGCTCCCGTGATATGTACAGCTTCGTAATGATTTCAGTGCCGTACGTCGGACATACCCTGCTCCTTCGTTTCTCTTACCGTCAGGAAAATTCTAGGCATTTCCCTAAGTCAGTGTGGCTTTGTGCATGTCATTTCGTGTCCGTGGTTTTGTTTCCTTCTCTGTCCGAGGAAGGATGCAGCACTCTGTTGGGGGTGTCAGAAGGATGACCTAGAAGGGCAGGCGTACGGTCGGCGGGGAGCCCGGGGCCGGTGGGAGGGCGGTTCTGTGGGTTGCAGTCATGCAGAATCCTGGTGCTGAGCGCCAGGGCACAACCAGTGTTCACCTGCCTGCTCAGACTATTCTGGGCTTCCGGGAGAGAGCCACTGAGTCTGTGGTTTGCATAGCACAGCGCATGGAGAATGGAAGAGGAAAGCATTTGCTGTCTGAAGCGCTTTGCTCTTCTGTGAAGCAGATGTAATTGATATGGAGGCTGTGGTCCAGTAGGGTCCTGCTTGGGATGCTGTTTACCATAGCAAGGAGGGAGGTGACAAGGAGGCCGGCTCTCGGCCTCCTTCCTTGGGAGGCACACAGACACTTAAACCATCTGCTCTCTGCCTCCTGAGAGAGGGGAAGCTCCCGCTGGAGGCTGGGTGCTCACTGTGGGCATCTGAGAAGCAGGCAGAACTGCAGATCCTGCCCCGTGCCTGGGATGTGCATTTGGCCCCAGGGAGGGCTCAGCCTCTCCCCGTCGTCCAGTGCTTCTCTTTCTTGGACACGTGGCTCCCTGCCCAGTTTTCACAGTCAGTTCCGTCTTTTCCTTTCCCCCCGAGCTCCCAAACCCATGACAGCCCCCGTTCCTCACGGCCTGGTTGATCTCAGCCAGATGTCAGCGGAAGACCTCACTGCTTCCACGGGCTCCCATGAGGCTGCTAGTAATAGAATCCTATCCGCATTTTTCTGGGGATATTTGCAACTTAATTTGTATATGCAAATAAAACCATAGTTACTGGTAGAATTTTCTCCACTGCCTCTCAGATTATACCAAGCATCCTGTTCATCACATTAGACCAGCAGGTATCCAACTTTGAATAAGGAAACCTGTCGGTTTTATATTTTTTATACCTGAATGGTATTTTCGTGTGCTGTCTGCTTCCTAGGGTCTATTCACTCACTAGGGTTGGCATAACAAAGTAACAGACCAGGCAGCTTAAACAATACAGATTTATTGATTCACAGTCCTCCAGGCTGCAAGTCCGAGATCAAGGTGTGAGCAGGGCTGATTCCTTCTGAGGCCCCTCTCCTCCATGTGCAGACGGCCACCTTCTCCCCGTGTCCTCACCAGGTCCTTCCTCTTCATGTCTGTGTCTCATCTCTTCTTATAAGGACGCATGTGTCCTCTTCATATCAGATTGGGGCCCACCTGTACGACCTCATTTTAACTTAATTTTCTCGGTTAAGACCCTGTCTCAAATTAGTCACATTGGGAGGAACTGGGGGGTAGCACTCGAACATGTGGATTTGGGAGGGAGGACACAATCCAGGCTGTAACGTAGCTCTAACAGGTGTCAAAGGCCAGAGTTGACCTCATATGCATGAGCCCAAGGAGATACAAGAAATGTGGGGTAGGGGTGGGGGAGGCTTCATCAGCAAGTATGATTGAAGAAAGAATTTACAAAGAAGGCCCAGAGTGATTGGTGATAAACTCCATGCCTGAGAGGCAGAGTGAGGCAGCCCACCCAAACCACTCTGATGCTGTGTGTTTTCCATTCTGAGCGCCGCGTTAAGCACTATTGTACTATGTTTGCTGATTGGAGCTGTGCATCGCATATAACCAACGGGCGGCTCTCAGGGGCTCTGCGGAGCAGTTTCAGATTCGCCCCTGATGGCTACCAGGCAGGCCAGCAGCAACCCAAATTTGGAATTTACAATTTGAGCAGCAAAAGAAGTCGTTCCCCTCGTGGGGGCCTCCCGATCCCCTGGGGGACCATGAAGCTAGGAGTGAGGTCTGCAAGCTTGTTTCCGCATTTTATTGAACCCAATCAATTTATACGACTCTTCTGGCTGGTGTGATACCAGTTCAGTCTGTCCGCGTGGCTCTCGTAGTGACCAGGGGCTCTGATTGGCGATGGTGTCGGTCTTTGAGGAAAAAGGGAAACTGGATTATTAATACGTACTGCTCGCTCGACTGTCTTTCAAAGTGTGAGGACTGTGGAACCAGAAGCAGTTGGATGGAGATCCACAGGTGACCCCAGGCTCTCCCAGGGCGTCAGTGTCTGACCCGTGATTAACCCTGCTGCCGAGTCTCATTTCCAGAAGCTTAGTAATAAAAACAATTCTTCCATGAAATTTGGAATCAAAAGCTCTAAGTAGATCTCTATTGTAGTTACCAAAAGGTGCCAGCAGAGAGAAGGACACATTCATCATATTTTTCAGTTCCATGGTATTTATGTTCTTTTGGCTGATGTCACTTAGCATAAAACAACACTATTATTATTATTTACCTTTGCAAAGAGAACTGAGTCTAGCTGTGTAAAGCTAACGTTCATAAGTCAGCCTGATGCTCGTGCTCAGAAGTTGCTACTTCTGAGTTTGTTTTGGTTCTGAGTCAGATTTTCTAAATACTGGACTTCTCAGTTTCTGCCTTTCTGTCCAAAGCCATTTAAACAGTAACCGTTTTTTTTTTTTTTTAATGTATTTGCTTTTTAAAAAGACTTTTATTTATTTATTTGAGAGAGAGAGAGCGTGCACACACATGAGCGGGGTAGGAGGAGGGGCAGAGGGAGAGGGAGAAGCAGACTCCCCACTGAGCGGGGAGCCTGATGTGGGGCTCGATCCCAGGACCCTGAGATCATGACCTGAGCCAGAGGCAGACACTTAACCGACTGAGCCACCCACGAGCCCCTAAACAGTAACAGTTTTTTATTTATTTATTTATTTATTATTCTTTTTTATATTTTTAAGATTTTTTATTTATTTATTTGACACAGAGAGACACAGTGAGAGAGGGAACCACAAGCAGGGGGAGTGGGAGAGGGAGAAGCAGGCTTCCCGCTGTGCGAGGAGCCCGATGCAGGGCTCGATCCCAGGAACCCAGGATCATGACCTGAGCCGAAGGCAGACGCTTAATGACTGAGCCACCCAGGCACCCCAACAGTAACAGTTTTTTAAAAGGGGGAGGTCCATATGCTTTCTTGGGAACTTTTAGACGTGGTCAGATGTTGACCTTTAGGATTCAACCCAGTTAAATAACTTGATTAAAGTCATGGGTGTAGTACGTGGTGGAACCAAGATCTGAGTCCTAGACTGTGGCACGCTGATGATTTTGTGCTTCCAGCTGCACCACCTTACGTCCATGACAAATGGTGATGTAGTGGTATCTTGTGTGTGACCGAGAGAATTCTAGATACATGAAGAAGGGAAAGCTCCTACAGGTTTAGAGCACCTGCCCCACATTTGTGTCCACTAAATGCTGGATCAACTTGGCCAAGTGTTTATTTACGTGGATTCATCCTACATTTGACTCAGGCCATCTAGGACAAAATAAAGGTCTGTGTCCTTCAAAGTATGACATCTTGAGTTGGAATGAGAACAGAAACATTGAGTTCCTGGAGCTCCCTGAGGGCAAGGGGCAGCGGACAGAACAGTAGATCTCCAGACGTGGACAAGACCCCAGACCTTATCAGGCCCGGAGCAAGCAGACTGGTGTCCCAAAGCCAACTCCAGCCCAAGGAGGTGTTCTGCTTGGCTCACCACACGTAAGACATTTGTTTGACTAGTACAGATATTTAACAAATGAGACGTTCATCTATATACCCAGATTGCCAATTTGCTGTCAAAATGGAATGATTCCAAATGGCAGTCATCTGCCAGAGCTGTGCTGGGTGGCTCCTTTCGAAGGGCATTTTCTCTCCAGCTGACCACATCCCCACTTGGCACGATTTATCCATGGTCCTACAGCCACATGGAGAGAGATGTCACTTTAGGAGCCCAGATCCTGTGCTGTCATGTCCCGCCTCTTCAGTTTGAGTCAGCATCTTCTAGAACTTCGAGGTCAGAGTACTTACCGTCTAAAGATGTCTGGGTGGGCCATTTTCCTGTTGCATTCATGAGTCCCTTGGCAAATCTTTTACCTCCTTGTTTTCCAGTGGACCAGAGTGGAGAGTATCCTGATTATCTCTTCGTTTATGAAAAGTCAGTGAAATACATGTGAAAGCACTTTGAACCTAAGAATCTCTGAACAAATGAAAAAACAAAAACCAAAAAAGCCTGCAACTAGGTTAGTGTGGTTTCTAGGGGGGTTCCTGTTGAGTGTGCATCTTGTGGGAGATGACTATCCCCTAGCCGGGTGTTTGGTCCCTGGGCAGACTTCCTGCAGAGACTCGTCATCGGGGAGGGGCTCTTTGGGGCTTGCCCATACATATTTCCTCAGTGGATGGCATCTCTGAATCTGATAAATCCCAACAAAAATCTAGTCTTGCTTTTTTTAATTCAGAAAAAATTGTTTTGGACAAATATTTGCCAAGCACTGGACAAGATGCTGGAGACATAATGACAAGCTTTGGAGTGCGTCCAGTAAACAGGCAGTGACCCAGGAGTGTGTGATGGGCTGTGAGGAGCATCATGGGGCTCTGCAGGGTATGCAGGTGGAAACGGCCCATCTAGACTCTGTGGCTGATGGTTTGTTTTTAAGTGACTGAGCAATCCTGGGGCAGGTTTCCGGGGAAGAGATAAGAGTCTGTCACAAACAGAACAGTTGTGAGTTTGGGTAGAGGATACGGTTTTCCACCCCAGCCTACATACCCTATAGCCATCCTTCGTGGTATGGTTCTGACCACATAGCTGGAAATCCTTTTTTTGCTGCTTCTGTTCCAAGCCTGAGATCCTGCCAGCTGGATTTCACTTCTCATTCTATTTCTGTCGGGCACTGGGGTGCGGCCAGGACATGGAGTGCCTTTCGAATCTGTAGAAAAGGATGATGTCAGGCATCTGCCCATGGCCCTGCAAGTTCTCTCGGAAGCCCTAGGCCTGTAGAAAAGCATAGGGGTGGAAAATTAAGATGCCATGTGGCTCTGAGCATTCCAGAAATGATTTTGCTTTAAACACAATGAGACCACCACTTGCTTGCCTGGGAATATAGAAGAATGATAGCCTGAGAATCTATCACTTACAAACTCATGAAATCCCAGATATCATATAAAACACATTTTCTTAAAAGCACAGCTGAAATGGCAAAAAAAAAAAAAAAAAAAAAAGATAAGAGAAATTAATCCTCGGAGATAGAATCTAGACAGGAAAGTCAGCCTTGCAGTGGTGGCCATCAGAGAGCATCCCCTGATGCCTGGGGCCCAGGCCTTGGGTCCTCGCAGCCAGGCTGGGGCACATGACAGGCCCAGGGCTCCAAGGGGAGAGCATCAGATCAGGATGTGTCTCATAAGGCTGTGCTCCCCCGAAGAGCATGTACTGCAAGGGGGCAGTGCAGACAGAGTGCCCCAGATGGGCCTCAGGGCTGGGTTGAGCTGACAGGTTTGCTGTGAATATTTGCTGTCTCTAGTGCACGCACTCTCTTACAAGCATGAAGCTCATATTCATGCTTCCCTGAGTGGTCCAAAAAATCCAGGTGGGATATTTTTGTTTAAAGGGGCCACAGGTACCTGAGAGAAGCAAATGCTCCCAGGAGGAATGCACACTCCACCCAGGCTGCAAGGAATCCCCACAAGTAGTGTTCCAAAGGAATGTGACAGCAGAATGAAAACCACACACTAGTAGGCGTGTGTCATCAACAAGGGTCTGCCAAGACCAACATAGGCCAGTAAGATGCAGATGTTGGGATACAAACGGAACTACTTAATATGCAAAAATATATATGTTGAAATAAACCGTATGGGTAAACAAAACAAGCATGTTCCAAATACTAGTCAGCTTTGAAGAGTCAGGTAGAACTTGCATAAAGGAACGATATAATAGTCTGAATTAATATTCAGTGGGAGGTTCAACAGCACGTCAGATAGTTTATGGGACAATTCAGTGACCCAGGAGATAGATTTGAAGAAGCCACCCAGAGTGAAACACAGATGCACAGATGGATCATAAGAAGGAGATGTTTTGATTCGTGGAGGACAGGGAGAGAAGATTTAATATGGATCAGATCAGAATTCTGGAAGGGGCAGGAGGGAATATGGGAGAAATGAGGGGTTAGTGTCCCAGATGATCTACTTGAAACAGTTATTTTCCGATTCAGGAATCCCCACGAATCTAAAGAAAGATAAAAAGACATCCAACCCCCTAGCCATATCATAGTGAGATTGCAGAGCACCCAATGCAAGAGATTTTCAGAGCAACCAGCGAGAAAAGACTTGGCCTGCAAAATAATAGTAACTATGAGTACGGCTGACTTCTTCTCAACAGTGGAAAACTCCAAACAGTAGGAGATCATCTTTAAAGAGCAAAGAGAAAAGAAGAGTTAATCCAATTTATGTATCCAGCAAAACTATCCTTCAGGAAGGAGCATGAATAAAGATATTTTTATTTATTTTTTATTTTTATTTATTTATTTATTTAGATTTTTTAATTTTTATTTTTCGACAGAGAGAGGGAGACCGTGAGAGAGGGAATGCAAGCAGGGGGAGTGGGAGAAGCAGGCTTCCCGCCGGGCAGGGAACCCGACGTGGGACTCGAACGCAGGACCCTGGGATCATGACCGGAGCCGAAGGCAGACGCTATCAACTGAGCCACCCAGGCATCCGATATTTTCATTTTTTTTAAGATTGTATTTATTTACTTATTTATTTAGAGAGTGAGTTGGGGAGGGACCGAGGGAGAGAGAGAATCTCAAGCAGGCTCAGCACTTAATGGGGAGCCTGACCTGGGCCTCGATCTCACATCCTGAGATCATGACCTGAGCCAAAATCAGGAGTCTGATGCTTAACCAACTGAGCCACCCAATAGCCTCTTAAAGAAGATATTTTTAAACAAAAATAGAGCATGCCATCCGACAAACTGTTACTGAAAGAACTTCAAAATGCCATCTAAAGAATGAAATTCAGCAAGGAGGAATGTGACCCTGAAAGCCAAGCCACAGAGTCAAGAAGGAATGGAAGAAAACTCACTGCTCATTGAAGTGTAGACCAGTGGTTCTCCACTGGGGGTCATTCATGTTGAGGGGATGTTTGCAATGTGTGAGGACATTTTTGGGTCATAACTGGGGTGGGGTGGGAGGCCATTGACATCCGGACATGCTGCCCAAGTCCTACCATCAGGATGGAGAGCAGCCCCTGACAACCATTGTCAGGAGAGCTGGGGCTGAACACCCCATCTGTAGACTACCTAAGGAGGGGGGTGGTCTCCAGGCTGAATTTTGAGTTGGGAACTTTATCCTTGAACACGCAAGAAATGCCACTAGATACAACGCAAATGTTCTTGGAGAAAAGTCATTGTGGGGGGCCCAGCTAGCTCAGCTTTAGGCCAAGTCATGCCATAGGTGAGCAGTTCCAAAGGCCCCTCCTGCATTCCAGGGCTGCTGGTCACGGACGCCGCCAAGCTCCCATCACCTGTGGAGGTGTGCTTTTGCCCTTCCTGTGGTCACATTCAGATCACTTCAAGGTGATGCGCCCCTCTTGCTTGGCTCTTGGTACCGCTCTCGGTACCTGTGGTCCACGAGGTAGCTCAGAAGTAAATAGTATCGTCTCTACCAAAATCTACCAGAGGGACCGGTCCTTCTGTATGGTCCTTTTGCTGTCCCCATAGGTTGGCAGGCCACACTAACGTATTGCCCTCGTTCAGCTTTAAAAACAATTTCTGACTTCTGTTTTACTTCCAAATCTCATGGGACTTTGGAAAAGGTATCTCAGTATCTCCGTAGAGGCTTAAAGCAGATAAAACACAAACTTAGTTTCCAGCAAGCTGTGACTCATTCATTAATTCCCATTAAGGTGTCAGAAGCGATATGTGTTCCTGGTCACACTCTTGAACAGGGACACAGAGCCCTCGGCCGGCGGACAGGCTGTTAGGGTGGCATCTCTGTCCCCGCAGCCACAGTGCAGGGAGTCCCCAGGTGGCCAGGATGCAGCGGTCCCTTGTCTTGTAGGGCACGTCTGCCCTGCACACCTGTGCCTCGACCCGCTGGTGGCCTCGCCATGTCACACACGCAGACACGTCAGGGGTGCGTAACTTGGAAGAGAAGGAGATCTGACAAGGCCACTGCCTTTCCTTGGGCCTGTGCGAGCAGGGGAAGCAGGCAGCCTGAGGGACGAGCTGTGCTCTGATGTCAGCCTCTCGGCTCAGGTCAACTCCCACTGATGGCAGAGTTCCCCTCTGGTCCCCACACCCTCCAGGACGCCAAGGAAGAAAGCTCATCTTGCTCCCGGTGACAGCAAGGGGGCACCTGGCACAACTTCATGGTCCGCTCTCTGGCACCACACTGCCTGGGCCTGAGCCCCAAGAGAGCTCTTCTTGGGAGAGAGCCCTGCAGTGTCTTCTCCACCCAAGCCGAAAACCCCATGGAAAGGGACTTCATTAACTGGAGACACGGCTGGCAGTGTCCTGTTGTAATTCCAGGATCCTCTGGAAGAGGCTCAGCTTCAGGAAGAATGCAGGGCCAACGGTGTGAGTCGGCAGTGCCTGCCGGCCTGGGCTCAGGCCGTGGTCCAGCACCTTCCGGGTAATTGGCAGCTGACACAGGCTGAACGGAGTTTCAAGGCAGCCAGACTCTGACCTCAGATGCTGTCCAGACGGGTGTCTGTGTGGCCACCTGATAGTTGGGGAGTGTGAGCCCTGTTCCTGGAACCTGGCCAACTTTGGGCAGAAGAAGTGGACACACTCCTTTGGTCGTCTTCATTCCTTCCTGCTGAAGATGAGCATTATTACCGTCGTCTCAAACGAGGAATGCCAAAATGAGCAGCGGGGTTTAGTTTTCTTCTCGGGTGTGTGTGTGTGTGTGTGTGTGTGTGTGTGTTGGGACGAGGTATGCCCTTTGGTTTCAGTGTGTTGTTTTTTTCAAGTTTGTCACAGTCCCCACCACTCCCTATTGTGCACTCGTTCACCACCTTGTTTCCTTACCTGACAGGCCCCTGAAAAAATTGAATTTATGATCCTTGAGAGACCCGATCCCATGTCATGCCCACCTTTTATTTTATTATTTTTTAAAGATTTTATTTTATTTTATTTTTTTAACGATTTTATTTATTTATTTGACAGAGAGAGCGAGAGAGCACAAGCAGGGGGAACAGTAGAGGGAGAGGGAGAAGCAGGCTCCCCACTGAGCAGGGAGCCTGATGCGGGGCTCGATCCCAGGACCCTGGATCATGACCTGAGCCAAAGGCAGATGCTCAACGACTGAGCCACCCAGGCGTCCCTCATGCCCACCTTTTAAAAGCCTACTCTTTGGAAGGCATTTAATTTTAATCATTTATATATTAAGGGAGGACCAAGCTCTCTGTTTCTTTCCCACAGGGATTACTTATCTTTCACCCTTTACTCTAATTCTAAAACAAGAGTCTTTCGATCTTCCCATTTTTAAAACCAGAGAATTTTGGCTTTAATGACATTTTTTACAGGGACATTATCAACCCGCTCTGCCCCCAGGTAGGTAGTAGAGCCCCATTGGGAATGTGTCCCTTCTATTAAGAGCTTAGTTTAGGAATCTGTGAATGAGCAGATCCTCTATTAAAGTAGCCCACCAAAAATCTCAATGTTACCTGCTCCCGGGGTGGGTGGACAGAGGCCCCGTGTGGTTCCCATTGCCTGTGGTCATGGTGCCTCCTCTCTCCATGCCCTGCTCTGTGTGCAGAGGGCCGCGGGTTGGCCCACCGTGAGCACGTGTCTGCCTCCACCACAGAAACTGAGAGACACGTCTCACCATTGTGGGGACTGGGAGCGGGGTCTGGTTCTGTTGAAGCTCAAAGATGGCCGCCTCCACCCTGTGTCCTCCCACAGTGGAGAGAAAGCCCAGCGTGATCGCCAGGCTCTTCCTTTCCTTCGAAGGGCACTGATCCCCACCTTGGGGCCCCAGCCTCCTTATCTCAGCTCCTAACATCTCCTCCTCCTCATATCATCCCATTGGGGGTTAAGGCTCCAACCAATGAATTTTGGGGGGACACAGTTATGCAGTGCATAACAGGAGGCTGGCATACTTTTGGCTGCATCTGATCTGACCATGTAATCAGGGCATTCCAGAATGTTCACCAGGTCTGGATCTTTAGCCCAGAAGAAATAATCTTCCTCATTTTTGTCTTAGCCACTCAACTGTTGGCCTCAGAGTGGAAGATGCCATGTAAATACTGCCAGCATTTTCCCCCTCTCTTAGGTGAGATCCCACATGCTCTGTATTAATCTGAGGGAATTCATCACAAGAGGATTTGAAAGGCATTCTTAGACAGACGGTCTTGCCACAAGCTAAGCCATAAAGAAGGAAAAGTCATTCCTTCATGTGGCGTTGGGTTGTCAGACTGTTGTACTGTTGATCTGCTGGGCGGTAGGTGGGGTGGCTTTCTTCCCAAGACTGGAAGGCTGACAGCTTCTGGGGACAGTTCTTAATTAAGTCCCTTTGTGTGCAAATCCGCTCTCTGACAGAGAGTGGAAAGACAAAGAGAACAAAAAAATAATCTTTCTCGAAGGGCGCTGCGTGGCAACCGGCTTGTGCTGGAGGCTGGAAGGGGGCTGAAGATCAAGCAGAAGGGAGGGCAGAGGGGCACGCAGGGGTCCGGAGCCGTCCGTGCTGGCCTGACTGGCCGAGGGAGCCTGGAGGACGAGGTCCAGCAGGTGCCTCCGTGTCCCCGCTGGACCCTACTGCTGCCCTGTGTGGAGACGGAGCTTTGGGGTGCCTGGGCTGGTTGAATAAGACAGTTCCAGGTAAGGAACCTGAGGTAGCCTGGGGGAAAGATTTAGTTCGAGGCGACAGCATTGTCCTGGTCCCAGCGTCTTGCAGGGAGTCGGACGAGGCCGGTAAGAGGCAGTGGGGTGAATTCAGTGCATTCATGACACTCATACATGAGTGGCCAGGTGGTCCAACCGGACCCTGCGTTCAGGCTGCTGCTGGGACTTGCTGTGTAGTTCTTGACAATGCACCAGACTTGTGGGTGTGTTTCGAGCCAGGAAAAAAAAATTTAAAAAGCACAGTTGAAAGGCAGCGCTCCTGCATTTTTCTCCAGCTCCCAAATAACACAGCTCCAGGTGATCGGAAGCTAGCAAGACCTGGTAATTTACATAGAAGCGGACTCTGTGATTTCCCTCTAAGTGCATCTTGCTAACAAGTGTGACACTGGGCACTTTGGAAACAGGCTCAGCCGCTGGAAAGGACGCTTCCGCCATCTGGTGACTGAAATGTGACAGTGACTTTTGGAGAAGCTGCTTGTCATCCCCCGCAAAGACCGCTGTTAGCGACCGGCCTTTTTGCTTGGTGCCTCTGGCAACTTGCAGCTTAAGTCATTAATTCACCATCCTCAGATTAATTCCGTAACAGGGTCAGGATGTGTAAACACGACTCAGACGTGCAAACACCGAAGTACTGCGCCTTAGCTTTCGAAGGAGTCCTTCTGTGCTGTGACTCCCCACATCTGATGATAATGGAAAGCGTGGTCCTTTGAGGTCTTAGGAATCTCATCATTTTGGGGTAATTACTCAGCACTGCAGGATTTCTCCCCTTGGAAGATGTCTCTCATCTCTTTTTATTCTTCCCAAGGTGGTGCTGGGAGCTCACGTAGCCTCTTGGCTTTGGGAAGCGCACCTTGTCCCGTGTAGAGAGGGCCTCCTGTGCCAGGCGCAGGGGCTACCGTGTGGCCAGGAGGGGGGTGTTGTGCTGTCCCCCGGGGCTGTGGCTGTGGGCTTCCCTTCTGCTCTATGCTGCTGCCCCATCCCCAGGCTCTCAGGATCCCCACTGGGCTGTCTGGCTGTGAGGTCCCCCCGCTCCAGGTCCCTCCCCATCTCTATGGCCGTCCCATCCTCCTCACCTTCCTTAACCATCTTTCCTCTTATTCCAACCAGAAGCCACAACTTTGCCTTGAAATTTCTTACTATGTGCACATCTCAGTCGGCGTCTGTGACTTTCTTCCATTCTGTTGGTTTCTCTTTCACTCATTTATGGCTCAGCCCCTCCCCCGAGTTCGGGACTCGACTCCTTCAGAATCTGGAGGCTCTGCTTTCTGATCTCAGGCATGCATCGAGCTCCTCAGTTCCCAAACGTTGGTTTACACATTCTCGGGTCCCTTCTGCAAAGTCGCTGCCTTAGCGTTCACGTCCCGCTGACGACCGAACCTTCTCTTCCATCTGTGGATCACATGTGTCCTCTAAATCCCGATCCCTCTCAGGGGAGAGATTCGTCTTTGTTCCCTCGCCTCCAGGTGTGGGTGTCTGATCCCGGCGCAGCTGTTTATGAGGCGCTGAGCCACTCTTCCTGCGGCAAAGCTGAGAGTTTTATTTTTTGTGTTTTTCATAATGGGCCATGCAAGTTCATTTCAGCTCTTTCCGGCCATCTCTTTCTCGACTCCGTCAAGATCTAGTGAGCCTGGATATTTGCACTGGCTCAGTAACCGTAACAATCCCAGACGTGACGGAGACCTGGCCCTAGTTTTGAGTTGTCCCTGAATTGAGTTGGCTGCTCATCCACAGCCTGGGATCGGGGGTCTCGGTGCCGGAGAGTCTCTGCTCTAAGCCAGCGCGCCTGGGAGAATTCAAGGGGTTTGGAAGGAAGGGAAGCACGGGCGGGGGTGGGGGGTAGGTAGAAGGAAGTCCAGATCTCAGTGTCCTTCTTTGTTGTCATGTTAATCTTACTTCGTGTCATTGCAGCGTCCAACAGTTTGGGGGTTCTCAACGGAACGCCTCTGCCGATGGAGGAAACGGAAATGGGGAGATTTTATCTGATGGTGAATGGTTTTCTTTGTGAAGGTTCTGTGCTCTCAGCTCCTCTGCTCTTTCTTCTCTGTGTGGAAATTAATCCCATCTATGAAAATGTTACAGTTGTTCGGGGATGTTCTGCCTCCCAGTTGTCTGTTCCTAAGGAAGCATCTGCATCCAGCCTGGAATTGCCCCCTGACCACGAGGACGCAGTGCATTTGGTGGCACGCCGGTGTCATGGTCCTCTTCCAGCAACCCCAGCAGAAAGTTCCAGATTGGCATATGGCAGTGGTTGCCACTGAGGCAACCGGATTCAGGTGGCACATGGCATTGTCTGCCTCTCACCCAGCCAGTGGCCCTTTTAGGCAGCACAGAACAGGAGGGTGTGTTTAAGCTGGATTTGAGGAAAGAAGGCGGGTCTTCTGGTGCACGGGGAGCGAATCTGCTCTGTAAGAAGGATGGAGTGAGTTTCTGCCCTCCCGAGGGGAAAGAGATTTGGGACACAGACAAGACCAGGATTCCCTATTCAGCGCGCTTTCTGCAATATTTCAGAGCCTGGTCCTTCTCGTGCTGATAATGATTATAATCACGGTTACGAAATTATACAAGGCAGTGCTTCCTACAGATCGACACCTCATTGCAACTGAGTTCATTAATGTAAAATATAGGTGATAAAATATAAATTTGCTCATATACTCCTCGTTTAGAAGCGTCCCACTCAACCTCTGTCCCACTCTCGTATAGATCTTTAATTTGTACGTATAGGGCACTCGACTTAAGCAATATCCATTTGAGTAGGCGTCATTTCACATTTGAGAATTGTCTCACCTATAAATTATGGTTCCTGTTCCTGCTTATTTGTTTCAGAATAGGTGCAATCTTTATTTTATGGTCCTTACAGCCAACGTACATGCGATATAGACATGTGTATAATTACTGAACATTACGAGGGTCTAATTCTGAGCTACCCTCAAGTTAATAGCTCTCTGGAGCTTCTGCTGTGCATTGTGTTTATGGCCGCTTCACTGAGAACATGCTCAGGTTTGAGGGTAAATTTCTTGGATCCACCTTGAAGAGAATCATTTGGCCGAGTAAGCCAGGCCAGCGCCCTCAGCCTGGACCCTGGATCTGAGGCTAGCCCCAGGGCACTTGACCTGCTGCCATTCTTGCTAACCAGCCCAGCTCCCGCCCATGCTCTGCTCTTCCCTTCCAGAAACATGGCGGAAGTGGTCTTCATCTCTCTGGTTTCAGGACAGGGATGACTGAACAAATACCACGGAGCTTGTCTTTAGTCTCGCTCCCAGTTCCTATTCTCTTTACCCGACACAAGTCCTGCATCCTCCTGGCACACAGTGGGTGCCTCGAGAATGGGGACCTTTCCTCACATGCCCAGCTGTTCTTCTAGGCTATGCGTCTAAATTCTATCTGTTCAGACCTTGGGTTTGTAACTGGAGGATGGCAGAGAAGGGTATTTCTGTCGGAAGGCATGCCGTACAGAATGTAGGCTGTGATTTGCTAACGAGAGGGGCTACTGTTTCAAAGTTAGGTTACCCCTGGTAAAATGTCTTTTGGGCACCGAACAGCTTTGGAAGCAGAGAAAGGATTTCCTTGCCTGACTGCAGAAATGCACCTGGCGAGTTCATGTTGCTGGTCGCAGACTCAGTAACGCACAGGGCATGTTTTAGCTTCCACGGGGGACAAAGAACCCCGGGGACGGCGGGAGGCCTTCTGGTGCCCTTGCTGGTGGGTGAGGACTCTGCAGCGTTGGGACTGCTCTGACCCGGTGGGTAGGGTCAGAATCCTCTCATGGGGCAGGCAAACCTCCACCAGAGTCCTTCCTGCTGGAGTCAGCTCCCTGCACCTGCTTCTGTGGGGGATTCTGGGGCGGGGGGCTCCAGGAGTCAGCTCCCTGCACCTGCTGCTGTGGGGGACACTGGGGGGCAGCGCTCCAGCCATACGTGTGACGTGATGAAATAAGCCAGAAAGAGGGTCACAGGCACCCGGAATGCCAGGTGCGCCCCATGACTGCTGACCCGAGCCCTGTGTCGAGGCCCTGGGCTGAGGCTTCCAGTCTTCTGGGTAGCTTCCCCCCATCTCAGCCCGGGGAGGACCCCGGTGGCTCCCCCATAGAGGAGCCTGAGCAGAAGGTGCTCTCCTGAGGATCGGACAGACCCAGCGACAGCGCTAGTGTGGGAGTCAGGGGTGCAGAGGTGGGACAGGACTGGCAGCAGGGAGATCTCAGCTGTCCTGAGTCCAGCGGGGTCTTGTCACACCTCTCCTCTGTGACTCAGTAACGCTGAGCTCGTGCAGCTGCGTCTTCCTGGGCCAGCCAGTGAGTTCACGTGGGTGGGAAGTGAGGTGATGGGCTTAATGAGGGGAGGGGCCGGCTGCACCTGTGCTTCCCAGTGGAGAGTTGGGTGAAGCCTGACCCTCAGTGATCAGGGCCAGACACGCAGAGGCGGGCAGAGGGGCCCAGCAGGAGGTCTCGGGGGCGGGATTGGGACCACCCCATGCCCTGGGACCCGGCCACTGACGGGAGGCTGGAGAGTTCTATTAGGTCACCCCCTTCCTGGGCAGGGGTCCTGGGAACCATGATCAGATGGGGAGCTCTGACTCAGAGCAGGCAGGAGCCCTATGAACAGCATGTGGAGGCCTTTGCCCAGGTGGGACCGCTGTGGACATGGTGTCATCTCGGGGGATGGGCAGGGCCTGGCTGCCTGGCTCTGTGTGGGACTCAGCAGAGCTGAACCTCCTGTGTGAGGGACTGGAGTCCCGCGTGGGGTGTGGTGAGGACAGGCAGAGCAGGTGGTAGGGGGTGAGGCCTGAGTGTGACATTCTGGTTTGTGGTGATCCTGCTTCTGAGCCTCAACTCATATGTATGTATATATATATATATTTATTTTAGGTTTATTTCTTTGAGACAGAGAGAGCGAGCAAGCAGGGGGCGGGGCAGGGGGAGAAAGAGAATCCCAAACAGACTCAACGCTGAGCATGGAGCCCTACCTGGGGCTCGATCCCAGGACCCTGAGATCATGACCTGACCCGAAACCAAGAGTCGGATGCTTAACCGACTGAACCACCCAGGCGCCCCTCAACTCATATTTTTGAGACATGAACACATCTCCAAAGAGTTGAATCAGGATTTCTAAATGTTCTGTGATAGCAAAGCTCACAGTAGAACTTTTGATGAAGTTGCAGAACCTTTAAGAAGGTAGCACTCCGGGCTGGGGGCACCCACGGTCGGAGCTTCGCTCTGTGCCGTGGACACGGTGAGCTTGCAGAGCCAGGAGCAGGAGGTTCCGGGCTGTCTTGCCCAGGATGTGCTTCCTTGTGTGGGGAGCTGCAGGGTGAGGCCGCCTCTAGTCCTGCTTCCCTAGTGTCCACAGTCTTTGTGACCCACACCTGCTCCTTTGTGGTTTTTCCTGGAGCTCCCCTCGGGGACAGCTGGGAGGACTGGGCTCCCTTTCTTTCAAATTCCCAAACCAAAGTGGGGCTTTTTCCTGCATCCCTGCAGTGCAGCCTGCATGGGGGTGGTGCCAGGCTGTACCCCTTTCTTGAGGACAGACCCCAATGATTGCTGACCCTCTTGTTCCTTTCGGACGAGCCTGCCCTCTAGATGTGACTGTCCTTACCTCTTCTGGGGCCAGGGGGCCTGGCTCCCCACCATCTAATCCACCCTGTCTGTGCTGTGTGGCTTCGGTCTGAGTCCTTGCCCTGAAGGCTCGGACATGCAATGAACCGTGTCTCTTGCAGCTCAAGGTCTCTGCTTTTAAAACTCGCGATCCTTTTCTTATCCTGCTTGCTAAGTAAATCCACCCTTGACAGAAGGATGCTACAGGCTGAAGGGGGAATTAGTAGCGGGCAGAAAGAAAAGACAGTAGCAACAAAAAGCAAAGTTCGTTACAGTAGCAAGAAAGCCTCATGGTGCCCAGGGCGCTCCTGGAAAAAGCGCCCTTGTGTTGTTGCAAGATTGGCGCCAGCTTCTAAGGCTGTCCTGCACACCAGCTCAACATTTTACCCTGGGCTGCTCACTCACACCCACACACACTCACACTCACACAGGTACGCCTCAGCGCTCACTCGCAGCCAGGTTGACTGTGGTCTAGAGCTGGACAAAAGCCTTTACGTTTAAATACAAACTGAGCCTTTGCTTCATGAGATTACCAGTGTATTTGGTAGAAATTTGAGTTGTTATTTTTGGCGTTGGCTAGGAGGAGGCATCCGTGAGTGTTGTAAGGGAGCGTTCTCTGGCTTACAGGTGCTGGTTGGTCAGGGTGTGTTATGCAGAGTGCCCAGGACCCCCCTGCCTAGGGCGCTCAGCCTGACAACCACCCCCCCCCCACCTCCACTATCTTTTAAAGCGTCTATTTCCATGTAGCACCTTCTGCTTCTGGCTGTTGGTTCTGCATATGCTGTTTCTGCTTTGTCCTGGGTCAACCCCGATGGAAAATCACTCTAGTGGTGATTTCCAGGAAAAAAAAAAAAAAAAAATCATCCGCATCCCAGCCTGCGTGTCACCGTGGCAGGATCGAGTTGGTGGCATGCAGCCTTTCCAGGAATGTCATCGTGCTTAATTGGAGTGATCCGAGAGGTAGAATTTGGGCCGGTGCAGTGCAGAGAAGGCTCCAGGGCACGGGGTGGTGGAGGGAGGGCCCCCTGGAGGCGGTGGGGGAGAGAGGGAGCGCCTGCCTGAGCTCCGGAGTCGGGTCCCTTGGCAAGCTGCGTGTCCCCCGTCTGCTTCCTCATCGGTACACAGGGCGAGAATTCGATAGAGGTATTTTAGTGCTGCTGTGAGGGTTACGTGGGGTCGTCTTCAGCCACCTCCTGGCCAGGTACCTCCTTGCCTTGGCCCGTCCCACCCCCCTCTGCTATCTGCCCAGCTCTGGTGTGGCACCCGGCAGCGCTGTGGGAAGGGGTCCCTCCGGGGGAAACCCGCTCTGCTCCAGCACCCTGGCTTTGCCCTTTGCAAACCACCGGGCTGGATCCCGTTTCACATTCCTAAAACACCTGGGCGTCTTCACGGAAAGTCGGGCGGGAGGGAAGACGTGAGTCTGTATGGGGAGGATGGCGGGAGATCTGACCCTGACCGTGGGCGTGTGTTTCAGGTGTCCCCATGTGAGCGGTGCCGCTGCGAAGCCAACGGGGAGGTGCTGTGCACCGTGTCGGCGTGTCCTCAGACGGAGTGTGTGGACCCCGTGTACGAGCCTGACCAGTGCTGCCCCATCTGCAAAAATGGTACGTGAGCCGCAGGTCGAGCGCAGGCCCGCCTCCCAGCCGCCTCCCGGTTCACCCCAAGTTCCCTGCCTGCTTCGTGGTCGATGAAAGATGCATGCATGTGTGTGTTTGAAGGCGCGTCCGCACAGTCGGGGGTCCAGGGGGACAGTTGGGAGCTGTTCTGCACCGAGGCGTGCGCTCTCTTGCCAGTGTCAGCCCCATGCTCTATAGAGGACCCAAGAAGCGCTTGGGGGAGAAATTCAATTTCCAGAGTGAGGAGAGTCCCTTACTTTCATTTAACTTTGTTCTTGCAAAGCAGTTTCTCTCTTTCCGAGACAAATCAAACATGCTGGTTGGGCTCATTTACTTTTCATTATTAAGTGAATTAAACTTCGGACATAATTGAATATTTTTCATAAGTAAATTAGGCAGGAAGAGCACCCCCTGTCCAGTGAGAGCCCGGGCTCTCAAAAGCCTCATCTGCTTTCTGAAAAAGAAATGGCAAGATGTCCTGGATCATAATTTTTAAAGGGAGAGCGTTTCCTCAAACTGAATAACGAGAATGACTTTGTACCTTGAAGTACTGAGTGCTGTTCTGGGCATCACATTTTAAGAGGGTATTTGACAAGAGTGCGTTCCCAGGGACAGTGGGCCTACCAACGATGGCTCGAGAGGGCGGCTGGATGAGGCAGTTGAGTTGGAAGCAAGCTGACTCTGGATTCATGATCACGTCTTCAAGAGTTTGAGTCCTCTCCCTGAAGGAGGGACCTTCGGCGGTGTCTGTGTGGCCCCAGGGCGTGGTGCTAGGACTCAAGGTCAGAGCCACAGATTGGCTCAGAAAGATGGGAGCATTTCCCTGACCTCAGCATTTCGGAGAAGGTGGTCAGCTCGAGAGGTGGTCAGCTCGTCGCTGCGGGCGTTACTGGCTCAAGCTGGAGGCCCTGCGATGTGGGCTTGGTAGGTGGCAGACGGTGACACAGCTGTTGTTAGTGTCCAGGGGGAATCTTTGGGAGGGTCAGTTAGGACTGGCAGGAATGGAGTCGGGGTGGGGAAGGGGAGGCAGGTAGAGAGGCTGGCGGCCCTCGAGGGGGTGTGGGGTGAAGCGAGCCTGCTGAGGAGCCAGTGGGCGCCTGGCGTCCATCAGGAGATCAGGGCGGCTCCTGTCCAGGCTGCAGTACCTGCTCGTGGACAGGGGAGCGCACTGCCCAAGTCACCTCTCATGGAGTCAGTGCTATTCAGTGGAAGGCTTAACTGTGGGGTGCTCAAATATTTGGTTACCTTAAATATCCAAGATACTGTGTGTTGTCTCTTGCCAAGCACGATAAGAAACAACATTTTGGTACTCGATAGGGTATCTGTGTTTGGATATTTCCAAAAGATGGGAAGATGTGATTTCAATCTCTGAGGAAGTTCTAGTCCTTGAAACTTGGTAAAGCTTTCAAACCTACAGAAAACCTGAAATGCTTGTACAATGAACAGGTGTAGACCCTTCACTACATTTACCTTTCATGAACATTTTGCCATTTTTGCTTTATCTCTTTTGGTCTCTGTCTTTGTCCCCACTCTTCCCCATCTCTGTATATAATCCAATTCCATCACTTTTATTTCTTTGTTCCTTCCCATCATACACCCTGGACACCTTCTATTTATATCACCACCAGCAGGAAGCCTATCGAGTACAGTTCAAGATTTTTCTTTGCAGGTCTGTTTGTGCTTAGGATTTATCCCAGTTAGGGTACAGAGTCAGTGGACTCTGTTTAGAAATTATCTGGATTAATTCTTTTTTACCATCCCCATGACATTGATATTATAACTGAAAGTTTGTACCTCTTAATCCCCTTCATCTGTCTCTCCCCTCTCCCACTTCCTCCCCTGTGGTGGTCACTGGTTTGTTCTTGAATTAATTCCTTATTGGTGTGCGTATGCTAAAATTTTAAGGATTCTTACTTTGATAGACAGCATGGGATGGAATAGGGCAGGATTTGGGAAATGGCATACTAGAGATTCTTAGAAGGAGCATAAATATGTTTTTGAAAACCAGATTCAAGAAGGATTACAGATTCAAGATTAAAAGGTTTTGATCCAGGGGCTCGTGGGTGGCTCAGTCGTTAAGCGTCTGCCTTTGGCTCAGGTCATGATCCCGGGGTCCTGGAATTGAGCCCTGCGTTGGGCTCCCTGCTCAGCAGAGAGTCTCTTCTCCTTCTCCCAGTCCCCCTGCTTGGGTTCTCTCTCACTGTGTGTCTCTCTCTCTGTCAAATAAAAAAAAAAAAAGATTTTGATCCAATTATGTCAAAACATCAACAACTTCTTATTTTCAGGAGTACCAAGTAGAAAGAGGTTTAAATGAGCCAGATAGAAAGGCTTTCTGCCATCTATAGTATTCTGACCTTGACAGGTTAAATGGTGCTTGGAATTCTTGGAATTCTTACCTAAAGATTGGCTTGAAAAATGAGAAGAGTTTCTATTGAACTTGCATACTCTGTAATAATTAACTGAGATTAGTGAATAATTTATGGTTGTCGATCTCTGCCACCCACATACACAAAACAGTGTTGTCACGAGAAAATATTACACGTGGACTCAAAGATTATAGGACATCAAAAACAATGCCTTAGACAAAATTAGATGCTAGGATAGACATAGCTTGGATAGAATATGAAGGTTTTAAGTCCCGATCTCAGGAAACAGGCCTTTATTCTGCAAACTCTTAATGTCTTCACCTGTAGCATTAACTACTTCCTTCTCCCAACAAAGGGAAAATTACAGATCAGTTGCAAGCTGCCAAAGTCAATTGCGTCAAAGGGGCAAAAGTTTGAAACCAAGAATGCATGGGATTTAAAAAAATGATCACAAATCAAGTACAACTTAATATGTTCACTTTGGTGACTTGTATAGCTCAATCTCCCAAGGATTTTCTTTTGATAAAATGGTTTGTGTGGCACTGTTGGTTTTTTCTTTCCTTTCTCCCAGTGATACAAACAGCAAATGTTATTTATATGGACTTTCAGGATTTCAGATTTGCTCTGGAGACAGGGGCACCTCAGAGGTGAGGTTCACAGCACTCATTCCACTTAAGCCTCTTAGTCTCAGAACACTTGTGACATTAAAAATCAGGAGCCTCTGTTCTGCACGTGTGGACGCTCCTCTTTCATGCATGTGAGCGGGGCATGACCTTGACTCTGGGCCTTGTTAGAATCAGCTCTGATTCTCTAAAGGGGAATAGCATACCCAAGGTGGTATGAGGTACTTTGAGAGCACTAAGGCCCTGAGTGTAACGATTGTACATCTCACTGCAGTATTGTTGCCCTTAACAATACAGTTGACCCTTGAATGACATGGGTTTAAACTGTGTGGGTCCACTTATATGCAGATTTTTCCCCAATAAATACAAGACAGTCCTATAAATGTATTTTTGCTTCCTCATGACTTTCTTAACATTTTCTCTTCTCTAGCTTACTTTCTTGGAGAAGTACAGAATATAACACATACAGCATACAAAATATATGTTAATCAATTCTTTGTGTTATCGGTAAGGCTTCTGGTCAACCGTAGGCTGTGAGTAGTTAAGTTTTTGGGGAGTCAATAGTTATACACAGAGTTTTGACTGTGCAGAGGTCAGTTCCCTAAACCTGCACATTGTTCCAGGGTCGACTAGTTATTTGCAGCTTTATTTCCCCAAGAAAATAAATATTTTTTTGGAGAAGAAAATGAAAACTTTTATAAAATTTGTAAGAAAAATACTGAGACTTCAAATTATTAGAAGCACTTTCATGAAAAATATGTGAGAAACACTGACTAAGAATTAGAGGGTTTTTTTTCTCCCGTGTATCTCAAAGAGTAGGATAAAATCATAATTAAACCACATGTAGTGAGTTGGACAGAACTGAATGGTGTGTGTGTGTGTGTGTGTGTGTGAGAGAGAGAGAGATTCATATCAAGATCCTTCTCACAAGGAAAAACCTACTCTCATTTGGCCTCACCATTGAATCTTTCCAAAATCTTTACCAAAGAAATAACACCAATCTTTTGGAAATGCTTGGTTGCTATTTAAAAATGACATGATTTTTGTCCATTAAAAATATAAAGGAAACTACAGATATCAGAATTAATCCTTGATACAGAGTTGTTGTACGAGGTCAATATGCAAAAATCAGCCATGTTTCTATATACCGGCGACCAGTAGAAATGAATTAAAGACTAATCTTTCATGTAGTATATATATACAATGGAATATTACTCAGCCATCAAAAAAATGAAATCTTGCCATTTGTAACGATGTGGAACTAGAGGGTATTATGCTAAGTGAAATAAGTCAATCAGGGAAAGACAATTATCATATGATTTCACTCCTATGTGGAATTTAAGAAACAAAACAAAGTAGATCATAGCAGAAGGGGGGGAGTAAAAAAGATGAAATCAGAGAGGGAGACAAACCATAAGAGGCTCTTTTTTAAATAAAGATTTTATTTATTTATTTGTTAGAGAGAAAGAGAGCACAAGCAGGGGGAGCTGCAGAGGGAGAAGCAGACTCCCTGCTGAGCAAAGAGCCCGATGTGGGACTCAATCCCAGGACCCTAAGCCAAAGGCAGACACTTAACAAACTGAGCCACCCAGGCGTCGCAGGAGACTCTTAATCATAGGAAACAAACTGAGGGTTGCTGGGGGGGGCGGGGAGTGGGGGATAGGGTAACTGGGTGATGAACATTAAGGAAGGCACATGATGTAATGAGGACTGGGTGTTTTATATAAGACTGATGAATCACTGAACAGTACCTCAGAAACTAGTAATACACTATATGTTAATTAATTGAATTTAAATTAAAAAATAAAAAGGAGAAACAAAAGATAAAAAAATTAAAAAATAAAAACTAATCTTTCAAGTAACATCATACATATTAAATACTTAGAAGTAAATCTAACAAAATTTGGCATGATTGCCACATTTAAAAATCTTAAAGCTTTATTGAGAGAAATTAAAGAAGTCTTAAGTAAATGAAAGAATATAGCATGTTCATCATGGGAAGACTCAATAATGTGAAAAATGTCAGTCTGCCTCAAAGGAAGCTCTTGTTTCAGCACAATTCCAGTAAAAAAGGCAAAAAACAAAACAACAAAAATGATGTTGTGTATGTGTGTACATGTGTGGATATTACCAAACTGATTCTAAGATCCACATGGAAATATAAAAGTTAAAAACTAGCCAGTGCGGGCGCCTGGGTGGCTCAGTCATTAAGCATCTGCCTTCGGCTCAGGTCATGGTCCCAGAGTCCTGGGATCGAGTCCCACATCGGGCTCCCTGCTCCGCAGGAAGCCTGCTTCTCCCTCTTCCACTCCCCCTGCTTGTGTTCCCTCTCTCACTGTGTCTCTCTCTGTCAAATAAATAAATAAAATCTTTAAAAACAAAAACAAAAACAAAAACTAGCCAGTGAAATGCTGAAGGAGAACAGCAAAGCTGGAAAATGTATGAAAGTAAATAATATATTGTGATATTGTCTCAAAGATAGAAAGACTGACAACTGGGAGCAGAATAGAATCAGAAAAGACACCGACATAAAGATCACTAGATGTACGATTAAGCTGGGTTGCAGTACAGTGGGCTGGGGTAGGGGGACCTCTCCAATTAATGGTGCTAGGTGAGATTGGTTATAAGATATAAGCTACCTTGTCTTCTACCTCACACTGTACAAAAGAATCAATTCCAGATAGCATTTAAATATGAAAGTTAAACTAATAATGCTTTTAGAGGAAAACATAGGAGACCACTGTTATGATTTTGAGTAGGCAAAGATTAATTTAAAAGGACACTAAAAACATCAACCATGATGAAAGGAATTGATAAATTGGACTTTGTTAAAATTACGAACCTCTGTTCATCAAACAACACTCATTAAGCCAGGGCAAAGAAGCCCATATATATAGGAAAAAATGCAACACATAAATCTGATAAATGACTAAACAACTCCAACACATAAAAACGAAGCTGAGAGATAAAAAAGAGAGAAAACCATAATGCAGATTCCCAACTCTCTTTGGATCTGGGTGTCCTCCTGTTCCACTGATCAGAGAGACACATCTTCTCAGTGAGATTTGAGTACTGCCACTCCCCACTACTTCCAGGGCCTATTCTTGGTACAAAGACATGAGAGAAAGAAAACTGGATTTCCTGTTTTAATGAAATTAAATTAGAATTACTCTAAAGTAGATTGTGATAAATCGAGATGCATATTTTAATTCTTAGAACAGTAATTAAAATCAACAAAAGAATTAAACACGGCACACTAAAAATACTTATCTAACTTAAAAAAGGTAGTCAGAGAGGAACAGAAGATTAAAACCCAGGAAACTTGCAGAAAACAAATAAAAATGTATGAACTTAATAACACAGCCCCAAAATACCTAAGGTAAAAATTGACACAATTCAAAGGAGAAATAGAAACTTCAAATAATTGTAGTTAGAAATTTCAACAAACCATCCAATAATTCATAGAAAAACTAGACAGAACATTAGCAAGGCTATAGAAGACTTGAATGACACTCAAGTAACTTGAGCTGACATACGTGTGAAAAATAGTACCAACCACTGAGGAATTCTTTACAAGTGCAGGTGGACATTCTCTAGGGCAGACCATTTGTCAGGACATAAAACAAGTCTTACTGTATTAATATAAAAGACAATTACATAAAGTATATTTTTTGAGCACAACAGAATTCAACAGAATTAAACAAGCACTATAAACAAAAAAACTTATGATAATTAACAAAAACTGTATGTCCACAAAATTGAGAACATGTGCCCACATAAAGATGTGTATGTAAATGTTCATAGCAGTATTATCCTTAATAACCAAAAAAAAAGAAAGAAAATGGAAATACTCCAAATGTGCATTAACTGGTAAATGGATAAACAACATGTGGTATAACTACACGATGGAATATAATTCACCAATAAAAAATGAGTAATGATATGTGCAACAACAAAGGAATGAACCTCAAAAACTCACTCTAAATGAAAGAAGCCAATCACAAAAGACAACCGGCTGTATGATTCTATTTTTTTGGAAGGTCTAGAGTAGTCAAATTTACACAGGGAGAAAGCCCCTCACTGGTGGCCTAGCCCTGGGGTCAGAGAGGGAATTCTCTGCAAATGGCCACGAGGGGATTTTTGAGGTGATGGAATATTTATAAGTTGGGTTGTTATGGTAGTTACACAATTAAATAAATTTACTAAAATTATTAAATTGTGTACTTACAATGGGTGAGTTTTGTGCTATTTAAAATATCCCTCAATAATGCTGCTAGAAGTACTAACAATCTCTTAAAAAGATTAACAAAATTGGGGTGCCTGGGTGGCTCAGTTAGTTAAGCATCTGTCTTAGGCTCAGGTCATGATCTCAGAGTCCTGGGATCGAGCCCCACGTTGGGTTCTGCACTCAGGGGGCAGTCTGCTTCTCCCTCTCCCGCTGCCCCTCCCCCTGCTTGTGTGCTCGCTCTCTCTCTCTCAAATAAATAAATAAAATCTTTAATAAAAAAAAAAGACAGTGTAATTTTTGTAATTTTCCTTGACTCACGCCTAAGAGTAGTCTGAATACATATCCTTTCATCTTTCCTCAGAGACTGCCTTTTCATATCCTGGTCTGGTGCCCTTGATAACTATGAAATATTCTAATTAAGCCTGTTGAAGCTGAGACCCTTCTAAGTATATACTGTTATTGACCTTTAGGAGCTAGGAAGTTGAAAAGAATAACAGACGTACAAACCCAACCGAGGTGGATGGCTTCTCATAGACTTCTGTGCTCTAGATCCCCTGTACCTGGAATGGAAGTCAAGCTCCCCACGCTACCCCCTGTTGAGTTATTCTTCACTTGCATCTCTCTGCCTCCTTCAGCTGCACACTTCTAGTCATTCTAGACTCTTCCTTTTTATGATTCAGCTTCCCAGGACCTGGGGCTGTGAATGCAGGGACAATGAGGGTCGCCAGGTGCTTACAGGTCTCATGCAGGTAGGTACTATGCTCATGTGGGAGCCCAGATTTCAGGATGCACCTTTCACCCAGATGCAGCTCAACCTTGGTGAGCATCAGAATTGCTTCCAGGACTAATTGAAACACAGACCTGGTTCACACCCCTGCTGGAGTTCCTAACCTGGAAGGTTTGGCCTGGGACCTGAAAATTTGCATTTTTAAAATTTTAAGATTTTTAAATTTTAATTATTTGTTAGAGAGAGAGAGCACAAGCAGGGGGAGCAGCAGGCAGAGGGAGAAGCCGTCCCCCCTGCTGAGCAAGGAGCCCGATGTGGGACTCAATCCCTGGACCCTAGGATCATGACCTGAGCCGAAGGCAGACGCTTAACTGACTGAGCCACCCAGGCATCCCTGTGTGTTTTGTTTTTTTTTTTAAAGTAAGCTTTATGCCCAGCATGGGGCTTGAACTCCACCCAGAGAGCAAGAGTGGCACGCTCCTGCTGTCAGTGTGGGGACCACACCTGGAGGCCCATCGATCTCAGGCAGGCATTTTCTCATTGTCCTCCTAGTCAAGTGTAAGAAGAGAAGCACACACAGGAGCTGCGAGGCTTTAGACATGCATGAGGTCATTCAGAGATTTGGATGCATTTCCAAATGCCTTATTTTATACTTGGTGCTTCTCTAGAGATTTTAGAGTTTAGAGAAATATAATATAATATATACCATGTAATAATACTTTAGAAATTGAAATATCAGGGCAGAGAGAAGATGACTTGCATGGCCAGTCAAAAAGGTTGCTCATGATTTGTGCTCTCTGTCACCCTACACACCTAGTATGACAGGTGGGTGGCAGATTTGACTCCAAGCTTCCTAGAAGCCAAAGCAAGAGTGAGAAGTGTAATAAATACGACCTGTAAAGAGAAATATACCACAGTTTTGCTTTTCAGCAGACATACTTCCTAGTCAACAGTTTGCCTAGGAATAATAACATAAATGAATTTTTTACAAATGTGAAAGTTTTAGGGGCGTCTGGCTGGCTCAGTGAGAAGAGCGTGTGGCTCTTGATCTCGGTGTCATGAGTTCAAGGCCCACTTTGGGTGTAGAAATTACTTAAAAAAAAGTTTTTAAAAAAGAAAAAAATAATGTAAAAGTTCTATTCAACTTCTGTTAGCATTTCCCAACATAGATCAAGAGCTCAACTCCAGAGTGCCAACATGTTTCTTCTCCATGTGTCTTCTGTTTTACTTACATTTTGGTGTTGTGGGAATAGTGATTCAGGTGGCATCCCATTAATGCTCATAAAGCCCAGTGAGCATCAGTCATTTGTTCTTTCTTTTTAAAGACTTTATTTATTTATTTTAGAGAGAGAGAAAGAGGGAGGGGGGAGCCGAGAGAATCTCAAGCAGACTCCTCGCTGTGTGTGAGCAGCTGACGTGGGGTTCGATCTCATGACCCTGAGATCATGACCTGAACAGGAACCAAGAGTGGGACGTTTAACCAACTGAACCACCCAGGCGTCCTTAATCATTTGGTCTTTAGAGAAGCTCTTGTATGTCCCCTGGTGTTCCTCCTCACTCCCCTAACTAGCCCCAGTTTTGAGGTTGCACATTCCAAGTTTAGATCCTCAGGGTCATCAGAGAAGCTTGGATGACTCTCAGGTCTTCTCCTTTCTGATAAGTTAGCTAAAGAGCAGGGATGAGTAGAGTGTGAAATCTTAAATTCAGGAGCTTCATTTGTTTCCATCTCCTCCTGAAATCTTCCCATTAGCAGCTCTTCTTTGTAAATTTGTCAGCAGCTTAAAAGGACACCTTTGTTTTCAAACATGGGGACAGAATCCAGTTCATAAGATGAGTAAATCAAGTGAGACCCAGACTGTCTTGAAATGGTTGCTACCTGATGATGATGAAGAACTTCTTTTCTGAGTTAAACTTCTAGACAGAAGGTGTATGACAGTGCCTTTTCTTTCTTTCTTTCTTTCTTTTTAAAGATTTTATTTATTTATTTGAGAGAGAGAATGAGATAGAGAGAGAGAGCATGAGATGGGGGAGGGTCAGAGGGAGAAGCAGACTCCCCGCCGAGCAGGGAGCCTGATGCAGGACTCGATCCAGGGACTCCAGGATCATGACCTGAGCCGAAGGCAGTCGCTTAACCAACTGAGCCACCCAGGTGCCCCGACAGTGGCTTTTCTTTTCTTTCTTTCTTTCTTTCTTTCTTCTTTTTTTTTTTGTATGTTTCCTAAAGTCAAGTGTATTTAGCCGTGAATTGCAGGCAAGTGGGGACTCCGGTCACAAACTCATGGCCACCAAGCTTGGCCATTTCCATTTTATACTGTGGCTTTGATTTCACTGAGGACCAGACCAGGAGTCTCTCTTTTGTCTCCCCTCTTTGTGAAGACCGGTGTTCAACTGTCCTCACCCGGTAAACCTTCTCTGGCCTGCTTCTTAAGGCAAGCTCATGGCCCTGTTGATTCTTCTCAGAAGCCAGAGCCCTAATCACCTTGTTTTCCGATGCAGGAACTGGGAAGACACCATAATTAAACATGTTCTTTTGTTGAACGTTGGGCGCTTTTTTTTTTTTTTTTTTTTTTTAGATTATTAGAGAGGAGTGTGTGGGCACGTATGTGTTGCTTTTAGAAAACACTGAGGCATGTCTTTATTTTACGGCAGATACAAAGATGAGTCAAGTGATGGTGCCTGGCCTTAATGAGCTCATAGTGTAGAGGGGACGTAGTCCTGTAAATAACTTGGTATCTGCTACTTTGCTGGAATTTATGATGACAGCAGTGAGGAACATAGGGGGAAATCCTGAGTAAGAGGGTGGTAAACGTTACCCTGTGTATGGCCTTTATTTGTTTTTGAATCATGTCATTTGGATGCATTCCCAGCAGTGAGATGATTAGGTCAACGGGTTGGGACATTTTTATGATTTGGATACATATTGTCATGTCGTTTTGCAGAAGAGTGTGCACGTTTGTAAAGCTCCTGATTTTATGATAAATTTGCTAAACTTTCATTCCCCCCGCCCCCCGCCGGCCCCTACAATGTATTCTACTTTGCTGACTTCTTAATGAAATAACTTTGAGCAGGACCTCAAGCGTCCTTGACATCAGTGCTGTACAAATGAATTCTTGGAGTGCCCTGTAACACAAGGTGTGGGGACTAAGAGTTTCATCAAGTAACTTGATTTCTCTGCATCCTTTCTGTATCTGTGTAGCGGACATCCGGCCACATCTGTGGATATCTTGTAACAGCGAAGCCACAGGGTGGGTTTACAAGTGTTTCATTTATTCGATCCACAGATACTGACTGACCCTCACCATCTGCTATAGGAGATGAGTTGGCAGATGCGAAGAGTTCTAGAAACACAGATCCCATGAGGGAACCGGGACCCACCCCCCTGCCCCTGCTCCTCCAGAGCTGAGAAGCGCAGGGAAGAGGAGGGAGGAGCACCCTGCGGGCTCTGGAAGCAGGAGGAACCAGGAGGGTCACCGGGGGCAGGGCCCGTGCAGGAGTGAAAGGGCTGGGAGAGTCCCGCAAGCCTGGAGGTAGGAGGGAGCGGGGGCCTGCAAGGATGGGCACACACAAGCTCACCAAGGACCTTTATGCCCCGCGAGAGGTCAGGTTCAATCCTAAGGCAGTGAGGAGCCCCACAAGGGGCTTTAGGATAGAAGTGGCACAAATCTATTTGAACCGCAGCGGTCACTCTGGGTGTGGGGCTCAGACCCCTGGGAAGAGCAGGCTGTAGGCTCTGTTGGAAGACAACGTCTTTGCGGATGCCCTTGTGTGGCATTTTGCGCTGTCAAGTTAGACTAAATTCCTTGAAGAAGTAGTGCGGAAACCCCTGGCTTTGGAGCTCAGCGGATGTGACTTTCCAGCTGAGTCCCTGTCACCTTGTTTAATTCAGCTTCTTTGGCTTCTTCACCTGCAAACGGGGACGATCTGTGGGCGCCCTGCCTGCTTAGCATGAGGGTCAGACACATCAACACCTTCTGCTGAGTCAAGACTCAAAGACTATTTTCTCCCTCCTTTGTCCTCCTGGAACTCCATCCAGGTGGGCTTCTTAAAAGTGATGCCCGGCACCAGATTTTCTTGCGAGGAGCCCCTGAATTTGTACGACAAACCGCTGTGGCAGTTTGCCCAGCCTCAGGCAGACCGAGGTTGCAAAAATGCTTGCGTTTTCCTTTGTCCTCCAGAAGATTATCCATTCATAGGCTTTGGCCATTATTCATCTGGTAAAAGCCGCTTGGTCATTAATACAGTGGCTTAAAATATCCCCAGCCTATGTCCTTAGCCAAAGGGAAATCAATTGTCACAATATACAATAAAGCTATTCATCCCAAGGCAGGCAGATATCTTCACCACATCCAATAACATGATCAATGGTGCCATTACCAGAGGAAACTTGTACTGCATCCGAAATGCTTACATGTTCTGGTAGAAATAGGCTGACAGCATGAAGACAAATAGCCCCGTGGATGGCTTCCCCAATCTGTCTCCGTCTCCAGGGAGAATAAGCCAATGAGTATTCTTAGAGAGGGCTTTCGGGGGTGCACCAGGGAATATAAAATACCCCCCGTGTTGATCAGAAGACACATTCTGCTCTTACGGCGACAGAAAACTCACCCCTTTTATTTGTCTTGTGGGAAGATAAACTTCAGGTATCAAAGAGCCCATTACCCCAGGAGGGATCCATAAACCACCGGTTCTGAAAATTGTATCTCATCTTTTCTAAAACAAATGCCTTCACTTAAGAGCAGTTACAATTTGGTAATCCTGACAGCTGTGTACTGAATTTATCTTTAATCACACATTTGCCAAGTGTCTTTTGAAAGCACGTCAACTGAGAAAAGCATTATCCTATGGGAGAAAAACAGCACCAATTCTTTAATGAGAGGCAATCAGAGTTCATAGATAATAAGAATGGTGGGCCCCTAAAAGGAGGGTCCCTATTTTGACCCGTGTTCTAACTTGATTCTCATAACACGGGGAGACAAAAGCAGTTGTTCGAACAACTCTGGTCACACGAGGTGCTGACCATGGTAGATACACTTTAGACTCCACCCCCTAGAGCCCCAAATGCTGGTGCGTCTGCATCCACGTCACGTCTGGAGAGAAAGACTAACTGGGTGGCCATGGAAAAGCAGATGGGGGATGCTTCTGACCATTGGAACAATCCCTCAAAAGTGTTCAGAGGCTGTGGAGCCAAATCCAGATACGAGCTGGACCGGATGATTTGCAGAGCCCTTCGGTGCTAAAACGTTATTATTGTTTGGTACTAATGCATAAATGTCTCCGACATCATTACTCAGCAATCTACTTGGGGTGCACAGAAAGAACCGTGTTCCTTTCTCTGGTTAATTCACGCATTTTCTTGTCTTTCCCCATCTTACTTATGTCAGTGAGTCATTTTGTAAATGAAAAGATAGTCGCTGAAAACAAGATACGCACTTATTCTTTGAAGACCCACAGACAGAAGGGCCTGTGTCCGCCCACTCTCGTAGATGGAGAGATACAGAGACTCCGGGCAGGGGGAGATCTGAGAGTTCGGGCGGGGATGCTGCTTCTGCCCGAGCCACCTGACACATCTGGGCTTCGCTCCCCTCATCTGTCAAAGAAGTGGGTCATGTGGGAGAGGTTGCATATGAACGTGCCTTCAGAATTTCTTCAAAATGTGTGTCATTTAAAGGAGAGGAAATGCCTCAGCACAGAAAGGAAATGTGATTAATACAGTTGACCCTTGAACCACGCAGATTTGAACTGCACACTTATACATGGATTTTTTTTTTCAATAAATGCAGTACAGGACTGTAATGCATTTTCTCTTACTGATGATTTTCTTTTTTTTTTTTTAAGATTTATTTATTTATTTGAGATAGAGAAAGAGAGCACAAGTAGGAGGAGGGCAGAGGGAGAGGGAGAAGCAGGCTTCCCGCTGAGCAGGGAGCCCAATGCGGAACTCGATCCCAGGACCCTGGGATCATGACCTGAGCCGAAGGCAGACGCTTAACGACTGAGCCACCCAGGCACTGCCCCGCACCCCCGATGGTTTTCTTTTTTTTGTCTTTTTTTCTTTTTTAAAGATTTCATTTATTTATTTATTTGACAGAGAGAGAGACACCGAGAGAGGGAACACAAGCAGGGGGAGCGGGAGAGGGAGAAGCAGGCTTCCCGCCCAGCAGGGAGCCCGATGCGGGGCTCGATCCCAGGACCCAGGGATCATGACCTGAGCTGAAGGCAGACACTTAACCAACTGAGCCACCCAGGAGTCCCTTTATTTATTTATTTAACAGAAAGAGCGAGAGAGGGAACACAAGCAGGGGGAGTGGAGAGGGAGAAGCAGGCTTCCCACGGAGCAGGGAGCCCGATGCGGGGCTGGATCCCAGGACCCTGGGATCATGACCTGAGCCAAAGGCAGACGCTTTACCTACTGAGCCACCCAGGCACCGCCCCGCACCCCCGATGGTTTTCTTTTTTTCTTTTTTAAAGATTTCATTTATTTATTTATTTGACAGAGAGAGACACAGTGAGAGAGGGAACACAAGCAGGGGGAGTGGAGAGGGAGAAGCAGGCTTCCCACCGAGGAAGGAGCCTGATGCGGGGCTCGATCCTAGGACCCAGGGATCACGACCTGAGCCGAAGGCAGACACTTAATGACTGAGCCACCCAGGCGCCGCCCCCTCCCCGCCACGGTTTTCTTAAAAACATCTTCTTTTCTCTGGTTTACTTTATTGTAAGAATATGTCCTATACCATTCAAAGCATACAAAATACGTGTCCATCAACAATTCATGTGACTGGTAAGGCTTTTTGGTCAACGGTAGGCTGTTAGTAGTTAAGTTTTGGCAGGGTCAAAAGTTTTATGTGGAATTTCGACTGTGTGGGTTGTCAGCGCCCATAACCTCCATGTTGTTTGTCAAATGTATAGATTTTCGGAGTCCTGCCTTCCCCGTGTTGAATGCATACAAAGCTGCAGGCACATCTCTTTCCTAGTTGCTCAGTTTGCCTGAAATGCCTTGAAACCCTCTGACTAAAGCAAAACTCCATCTGTTTTTAGGACCACTGCCTCTGCTCCTTACCTGCCTGTTCGCAGGTGCCCCCCTGACATTCGCCACCCTGAGGAGCCAGTCCTTGTTGGCCTGGTTTTTCCCATGTGGCAGTGGACAGCCCCAGGGCCAGGGGACAGAACTTGCTCATTTCATACTGCGCTGTCCCCTGCCGCACCCGCACATGGGGACAGCTGTGCAGACGGAAGCGGAAAATTTAGTGTTTCTTTATTATATATTTCTGAGGTCTTGATCCCATCTCAATAAAGTGAGCCCAGAGAGACCAGTTTTGCAGGAGTGACCATGCCATGCTTCTGGAGACCCCAGGAGGAATTTTTGTTCTTTAGCTCTCATGAATATTTTACTGACCCGCTATCCCGGGGCTTCTCTGGGCTCTGAAACATCTTGAGTACCAGAAACATCTCTCACGCCACTGCTTCAGACTCCAGACTCCATGAAATGATGATCACCAAGGCAGCCTTACGTTCATTATCTCAGATAAAAGCCTCAGAATAATGAAGATGCCGGGACTATATTCCCTCCAGGCCCCGTGAGTAATGAAAAGCCTGAAGGAAGGGCTCATTCATTAAGATTTTATAAGCAGGTGAGAATAAAAAGATATTTGTTTTAAAGAAATCCATTTTTGTCCAGTCTAGTCTTACTTTAGAAGAACTTTGTAGAGAATGTATATGTATTTAAAAGAAATAATAATGACAACGAAATCCAGTGTCTGCAAAAGAGGAGGCCTTTTACCTTCATTTTGTTCACAAATCCTAATCAGCCTGACAAGAATTTGGTTTTTGTCTTGTGTTCGGAAGGAAAGTAAATATGTTTAAAAGCATATACTGGGACTACACGTATGGTCCACTTCACCGAAATTGGCTCTTCCCATCACTTAAACTGATAGTGCCTTTACAGTTTCTAAGTAAACTGGTAGAAATCAATCATTTGAAATGACCGAAGAGTTGAAAATTGACAATCACACCCCAAGGAAGCAATGCAAGCCTGAACTTGTGAGTATACGGGGAGTCTAGCACTCCAGGGCATCCTGAGAAAATAAATGGTTGTCGTGAACAGAGATGAGCTGCCCACAGCCCGGAGCTGTGCTCTGGAACTCTCTGTTTTCTAACTAATCATTTTACTAGCAATGAGCTAAAAAAAGGGGGAGGGGGAGAAAAAAAGGAAAGGGATAAAATTAGGAGGAAAGTGAACATTTATTTTTTTTTTAAGGTTTTATTTATTTACTTGAGAGAGAGAAAGCACAGAGAGAGAGGGAGAAGCAGACTCCCTGCTGAGTAAGGAGCCTGACACGGGGCTTGATCCCAGGACCCTGAGATCATGACCTGAGCAAAAGTCAGATGCTTAACCGACTGAGCCACCCAGGTGCCCCGAAAGTGAACATTTAGCAGACAGTATTGACTTTACATTTCTCGAGGCTCTTGATGATGAACTTGTAATTTATACACTTTGTCTAATCACTGATGGGGTCACAGTGAATTCACTGAACAGATACACATAAACTGGAAAACATGAATCTGCTTAAGAAACATTGTTTCCAGGGGCTCCTGGGTGGTTCAGTCAGTTGGGCATCCACTCTTTGTTTCGGCTCAAGTCCTGATCTCATGGGTGATGAGACTGAGCCCCACGTCCCGCTCCCCACTCAGCAGGAGTCTGCTTGGATATTCACTCCCTCTACCCCACTTGTGCTCTCGCTCTCTCTCTCTCTCTCTGTCTCTGTCTCTGTCTCTCTCTCAAATAAATAAAAAAAATTAAATTAAAAAAAGAAAGAAACATTGCTTCTGGTTCAGAAGTTAGTAGTAATTTTAGGAAGACTGTCTAATGACAATGATTTAAGATGTGTGTCGACAGAAGGCATACTTACCTGTCTGTCTCTGAATCATGAATTCTCATTGAGAGCCACTTACTCTGGGTTAATGTCACTTATTTTCAGTTGCATGGTTTTGTATTTGTACAAAAGCTAAAACAACAGCTGTTAATATGGTGTCTCCAATAACAGAAGAAAAATGCAGCAAAAAAAAATGTCCTTTTTCTGTCAGTTTCTCCTGTGATTCAGATAGAAAATCAATTCAGTTATTTTCAAAACCAAAGTCAGTTTTGTTTTTGAAATTCAATTCCTGGAATCAAAGCAAATCTTTCAGAAATTAATTCTATCAAAAGTAAAACATCTGAGGGGCGCCTGGGTGGCTCAGTTGGTTGGGCGACTGCCTTCAGCTCGGGTCATGATCCTGGAGTCCCGGGATCGAGTCCCGCATCGGGCTCCCTGCTCGGCAGGGAGTCTGCTTCTCCCTCTGACCCTCCTCCCTCTCATGCTCTCTGTATCTCATTCTCTCTGTCTCAAATAAATAAATAAAATCTTTAAAAAAAAAAAGGAAAACATCTGAAACAATTGCTAATTCTATTTTAGATGTATTTTAATAAGTTCAAGGTTGAAAGTAAAATTATTGTTTGGCTGCTATTATGAATAAATTTTTGGCAGAGCAGCATATCATAAAAACATGATCGTGGGTGCCTGGGTGGCTGAGTCGGTTAAGCATCTGACTCTTGATTTCAGCTTAGGTCATGATCTCAGGGTCGTGGAGCCTGCTTAAGATTCCCTCTCCCCCCTGCCTCTGTTCCTACACCCCCTCAAATCCCCACCTTGCTTTCTATCTCGGTCTCTTTCTAAAAACAAAACAAAACAAACAAAACCACCATGATCTTGCTAACTTAATAAACCAGTAGGGTAGAAATATATTTGAAGTTGAATGTGGCACACATGGTGTTCGTAATTGCTTCCAAACAAACTGGTATCCTAGAAATAAATATGGAAGCTGTAATTGTCAAAACTTTAAAATAATCCAAGCACCTTATTTTGTGAAGAAAACAATCTCTTTGGCAGATCTGTTGGTGCCTCTTTTACCAGTTGGGTTCTCTTCAGAAACGGGTGAGCCTTGGAAGATTTGTAAAGTTAACCCAAGTGCCTAACAATGTTTTTTGACATACTGTTTTAAATAAAGGCATTGTCTATATTTTGGCTGTATATTTCTTTCAAAATCAATTGGGACTCTTTAGTCACAGTATTCAACAAATAGAAAAAAGACTTTAGCTTTTGAAGCTTTAGAAAATTGTGATTGTGAGAACCAAACTTGTGAACCAGGCAGGACTTAGATGGCTCTGGACAGATGGAGTGGATTACACAATGGGGCTGCCGCTGTGTGTGATTTAATTTTCAGATCATTGTGTGTGGGGAAAATATTTTAATTGAGCTCATAGGTTAAATTGGATCTCTAGATATTCTGTATTGAAATGACACAAAGTTAAGAAGCCCTGTGATTTTTCCAACATTTGAATTCAGTGAACACTCAAAAAAAATCATAAACAGAGGCAAAACATTTGGTGAATTTTGTCTTAAAATGTATTTATTAAGGAAAGTCACTCTATAGTGCTATAGAGTACCTATGAAAATATTTGGCATATCCATGAAAGCCGTGATTAGAAATGAGGATGTCTTCCATTTACCAGATTTTCTGAGTTTGCCAGGTAGTAACTCAGCATCTATAGAGAGAATTTTCTCAATTAATAGTATACCCTTCAGAGAAGTCAATTCAATATACTAATAATTCCAAATTTATAAGCCATAAAACATAACTTGAAAACAATTTCCAGGCAATTTTATGGAAACATTTAAAATAGTAAGACTATTGAAAAAAATTCTCTAAAAATGGGATTGCATAGTATATTGTAGTATAGAAACTGAAATGAAGTTTGTGAACTACACACAAAATAATTATTCCTAGTGTAAGGGAGGAAACAGTTTTCCTTGCCCCTTTTAGAGTCCCCTGGCTAGGTCTGAAAAGAAAACTGACAGAGGCAGATCAACAAGAGAAAAGCACACAAATTTTATTAAATCTTTACACATTTATGGGAGTCTTCACAAGAGAATGAAAACCTGAAGAATGACCAGAGCAGGCAGCTCTTTGACCTTTTAGACAAACAATACATTTGTGAAGAATTCCAAGCATGTTTGGGCTTGGGGTAGTTGGTGTTGAAGAAGTACAAGGGTGGGGCTCCTGCCTGGCTCATTCAGAGGACCATGGGACTCTTAATCTCAGGGCCATGAATTTGAGCCCCATGTTCAGTATAAGATTATTTTTTAAAAAATTAATTAATTTAAGAAAAGAAGTACTAGGAAGATAAGTGTGGCTTAGCAAGTTTTGTTTGTACAAATTTTCCCTCCTGGTTAAATTAATTTTGTTTCATCATATATAAATTTTATTGTGTTTTAAGTTCAGTTTTAGTATTTACATTGTTTTAGCTTACATGTAACAAAAAATCCCATTTTTGATGGTGTGGTTCACTTCTCAGCCCCCATCATACACCCTGTTCTCAGGCAACTGCTGATCTGATTTCTGTCACAAGAGTTTTGTCTTTTTTTTTTTTTAACCTGTCTCTTAGAGAATTTCACATGAATGGAATCATAGAATATGAGTCATTGTGTCTGGCTCCTTTCACCTACCAGGTTTTTGAGATTCATGAACACTGTTGTTGTATATATCGGGCCCATCCTTTTTCTTGCTGAGTAGCATTCCACTGTATGGATATACCACTTCTTATTACATCCTGCTGTATGGATATACCATGTCTTACTACATCCTGCTGTATGGATATACCACATTTTACTGTATCCCATTGTATGGATATACCACATTTCATTGAATTACGGTTATGAATATACTGGAGTATATCCATTGACTACTTGAAGGTCATTTGAGTTGTGTCCAGTTTCTAACTAGTATGAATAGTAATACTATGAACATTCACGTATAAGCCTCTGTGCAGAAATAGGGTCTCTTAGATTCCTAGGAATGGAATTGCCAGGCGTGAGTGTGTGTGTGTGTTTAACTTAGTCACAAACAACACAAAGGCGTTTAGATAGTTGAAGGGCAGAACTCTGTTAGGGCTCCAAGCGGGAAGGCTGCCAAGCAGGGCCACACAGCTGGTTGCATCCGGGGGCAGAGTGACAGCACACTGAGCGATAGGAGGTGCCTTGTGTATTGCAAGTGACACACAGTTAGCTAGGTAGAGCTACCTAGGCTTCCTGGGGGCTGGGTATTTAGGTAATTCCATGGTCCCAAGAGAGAAGGGGCCATTCCTGGGTGTGAAGTATTAGGACCTTTGGAAGCTGGAGATGTGTGTATTCCAGCTCGGGAGTGTTAGTGTCTAATGAGGGAAGGAGCTAGACTGGGAGCTTCACAAACTGCCTTCAAAGGGGGATTGAGAGTTTTCAACCACGACTTCAACTGGGTCAACACCACACTTCTGAAATCTGTTATACACTTACTTCACATCCTTGCCAACAAATGGCATTGACAGCTTTTAATTTTAGAAATTCTGATAATTCTAGTGGTCTTCAGCTTGACTTTCCGTTATGGCTACAGATGATGAGCATCTTTTCACATGGTTTATATCCATTTGTACTGCTTATTTCATGAAATGTCTGCTCGAATCTCTGGCTCATTTTTTATTGAGGTATTTGATTTTCATAAATGACTTAGGTTAATATACATCCTTTGCCTGGTATACATAGTGAATATTTGCTCTCAGTCTGTGTCTTCCTTTTCCATTTTCTTAATGGCATCTTTCAAAGAGTAGAAGTTTTAAATATGGGTGATCTAATTGTCAATTTTTCTTTTATGGCTTACACTGTGTCTTATCTATGACATATTTGCCTAGTTAAAGATTATGAAAGTTTCTCTTATGTTGTTTTCCAGATGTTTTATGATTTTAGGTCTCATATTTGTTGACTGTGGCCATACTTATAGTAAGTGAAGATAAAGGGGATAATGCTCACTTTTATCTCATATTGATAGCCCAGCACTATATGCTGAAAAGAACATTTTTTCCATGTTGAATTATCTTGGCTTTTTGGTCAAATATCAATTCATTTAAGTTTGACCTAATTCTGGATCCTTTATTCTATTCCATTGATCTCCCTATTTATCTTTGTACCAATGTCAGACTGTTGATGACTGTAGAACTATATTAAGTCTAATATAATTGGGAGTTGGCGACTACAAGATTTTCTTTTTTTTTTTTTTAAGATTTTATTTATTTGAGAGAAAGAGACAGAGAGGGCACAAACAGGGGAGAGGGGCAGAGGGAGAGAGAGAAGCAGACTCCCTGCTGAGCAAGGAACCAGAAGCTGGACTCGATCCCAGGAGCCGGGGATCATGATCTGAGCCAAAGGCAGACACTTAATGGACTGAGCCACCCATGTACCCTGGGAACTATAAGATTTTCAACTTTGTTTTTAAATTGCTTTGGTTTTTGCATTGTTGTAAAAATTTTAAATCAGATTTCTGTTTCTACAAACAGCCTATTTGGATTTTGATTGGGATTTATTGAGTTTAGAGATCAATTTTGGAGAGAATAGATTAGCCAGATTGAGTCTTCTGGTCCTTGAACATGGCATGTCAGATTAGCCAGACTGAGTCTTCTGGTCCTTGAACATGGCATGTCCCACAATTTGGGTCTTTAATTTCTTTCAGTGATGTTTTAGAGTTCTTATTGTATAGATCTTGCACAACTATTGTTAATTTAATTCCTAGCATTATTTTTCCCTAATTTTAAATGGAAATGTTTTATTACATTTCATTTTCCAGTTGTTTGTTGCTTTGGTGTAGGAGTGAATTTGATTTTTGCTTATTCATCTTGCATCTTCCCACCTTGCTTAAATACACCAAATTTGCAAGTTTTTCAGCCATCATTTGTTTAGTTATTTTTCTGCTTCTTTTTGTCTCTCCTGTCCTTCTTGGATTCCAACTAAACATATGCAGGTTTCTTATATCGTCCCACAAGTCTTTGAGGACATAGTCCTTTTTCTCTTATTTCCTTTCTGTTGTTTAATTAGATAATTTCTACTGATACACCTTGAAGTTCACTGATTCTTTCCTCTGCTCTCTCCAATCTGCTGTGGAGTTCATGTTGTGAGTTTCTGTCATATCAGGAATTCCACTAAATCATTTTTAAAATTTTTATCTCTCAGTTTTGTTTCTGTCTATGTCCAATCATTAGGACTCATTAGGACCATATTTTAAAAATATATACATATCTTTTTTTTGAAGATTTGTTTATTTATTTTAGTGACAGAGAGAGCAGGGGGAGGGGCAGCGGGAGAGGGAGAATCTCAAGCAGACTCTATGCTGAGCATGGAGCTCAATGTGGGACTCAATGCGGGGCTTGCTGTCACAACCCTGAGAGATCATGACCTGAGCCAAAATCAAGAGTCAGATGCTTAACCAACTAAGCCACCCAGGCACCCCTGTACATATCTTAATAGCTGCTTTGATGTCTTTGTCTGTGGCATCCAACATCTAGACCCTCTCAGATACCATTTGTATAGCCTTTTTCCTTCTGCTTGGGGCAGACCTATTTGTTGTTTCTTTTTGTGGCTATGAATTTTTGTTTAAAAACTGTACATTATATATAAGCTGCTGCAGCAACTCTGGATTCTGTTGTTTCTTCTGAGGATTGATGGTTTTCTGCTCCAGTGGGCACTGAGCTTACCTGAACTCACACTGCAAATGCTGACCTTGACCAGGAGCATGGCAGCCTCGCCCTGTCCTTTGTGCTCACGGCTGCTTCTTTTCCAGCCTGGCCCACTTGGGTCTCACTGTGCCTGGTCAGTTTAGTGCCCAGCCATGTACTCATGCAGTTTATGCTGTTATCAGGTCCAGTCTTTCTATAAGCTTTCTTGCTTCCAATTTTCTGTCCAACTTTCCAGCTTCTCTGCTTATCCCACCTGTGTCCTCTGACACCTCCAGCCAGTAAGGCTTCAGCTTTCTCTTGCACAAACCATGCCTGTGCTGGGAAATGCATGGTGTCAGGGAGCAGCATATTTGCAGACATTACATGGTATAGACTTTGTCTTTCAAGGATAGACGTCTCCCTCATTTGCACCTACTTTGTAGCTAATTCCGCAGACTCTGTGCTACATGTGTGTACTTGCTATGAATACAGGTAGATTCTATACTTGGACTTTGCATCTTACCCTTTACTGGCTCAGTTCAAGCCTGTAAATTTCTAGCTGTTCTGTCAACCCTGACTCTGTCCTTGGGGCAGTGAGACTGATTTTTCTGTGACTAGAGGGGAAAGAGGGAGTTGGGAGCACCTTCAAGCAAAAAGCCACAAACTCATTATTCTTATACTTCGTTGTCTGTGCCTATTGAAAGTAAATACTCTTGGGCTTTTGGCTTGCTTTTGGTAGCTTTCCAGAACCTTCTAATAGTTACTCTTTTTGTGTTGTTTTCATCATTGTCAAATGTAGGAGGGTTTTTTCAACTGCATCTCTACTGTTAAAGTAGTAGTTTTTAAAATGAAACTGAGAATTCTTTAACAAGTTCAATTCAATAATCCACAAATAAAATCTTATAGCCAAAAAAAATAAATAAATGGCTAAACATCGTAGGACCTCTAAAACAACTAATCATGGACTGGGCCATTAATAAATTATTGATGGATTCAAAAAAGGGGGGCCCATCATCAGGGGATCAGTGATTTTCAGTCATGTGTCTGCTATCTGCCAGGTGTGGTTCTAAGTACAGGGTCTGCAGATAAGCAAGCATGGGTCTGTGTCTGCAGGTGCATCCAGGTATGGCCTAAACGATTCCAATTAAAAAAGAAAAATTCTCCCCTCCGTTATTTTTAGCAAATCATACTGAAATTATATTCTGTTTAGAAATGAATGGAGGGGTGACTGGGTGGTGCAGTCAGCTCTGTCTGACGCTTGGTTTCGGCTCAGGTTCGTGATCTCATGGTCATGGGATCTGGCACAGTGTCTGGCTCTGCACACTGAGCTCAGAGTCTGCTTGTCCCTCTCCCTCCCCCTGCTCGCTCGCTCTCTCAAATAAATAAATAAATAAATGGAAATAAATATTACCTGTCAAAAAATGAGTGATAACTTTTTTAAAATTTATATATTTATTTCAGTGAGAGAGGGAGTGCAGGGGGAAGGGGCAGAGGAAGGGGGAGAGAGAGAATCTCAAGCAGACTCTGCACTGAGTCCAGAGCCCAATGTGGGGCTCAATCTCACAACCCTGAGATCAGATCTGAGCTGAAATCAAGAGTCAGACGCTGAACCAACTGCACCATCCAGGTGCCCCAATGAGTGATAATTCTTATTAGTAGTATTTTTATACACTACAATCTGGTCGGAAGTTTTCTGCAGCTTCAGTAGATTTTTTATGCTTCTAGATAGATTTAAATTCCTATTTGAAACTTTGGAAAACATTATCACAAAAACTGATGTAAGTTATTTAACATATTCTGACACCTAATTAGGTGTACTGTGTAAATATACATATGAATTTTTTTCAGCAAGTACTATGTATTATTTTCCTGTGGTAAATTTAGTATTACATAAGTCATGTATATTTTCTTAGGTAAAACTTTTAACTTTAGCCAAATAATTTATTCACAACTAATTTTTCTTTGTCTTATGTACACCATATGTGTACATATTTCATCCCTATAACTTCCCTGTTTTAACATATTTATTGTATTTTCAAATATTTTTATAATTTCTTTCTTAGCTTGGTGTTTCATATTCTTTTTTTTTAAGATTTATTTATTTATTTTAGAGAGAGTGAGTGGGAGGGGCAGAGGGAGAGAGAGAAAATCGTCAAGCATACTTCACTTTGAGGGTGGAGCCTGACACGGGGTTCAAGCCCACAACCCTGGAATCATGACATGAGCTGAAATCAAGAGTCTGATGCTTAACCGACTAAGCCACCCAGGTGCCCCGGTGTTTCATATTCTGGTAATGCAATTAGATATTTCAGATTGCAATTGTGTTTTTGAGTAGGGCTTGCATTTTTTGTATTTTTGATTTTCTGTAGTTTTCAGTATTTGGGGGTTTTTATAGTCAATTCTGATGCATTTATACTCCTGCAGGTAGGTTGCAGTTTTGCCCATTCTAGAACTTTAATACATGAATTTTAATTTTTGGTGTCTTTTTATAGTTTGAAAAGTTGTTTCAACTGCCTTAAATTTTATTATTCATTCTAAAGGCACTAGTGTCTAATTTTTTACACAAGACTTCAGCCTATTTTGGTATTTTGATTAATAGTGATTCCCATTTTCCCGTAGGTTCAACATTGTTGCTGGTCTTTTGTTGTCTCTTTTTTTATTGAGGTATAACTGACACATATTAGTTTCAGATTTACAACATAATAATCAGTATTTGTATACACTGTGAGATGATCTCTTGTGCTAAGTCTGGTTAACATCCAGCACCATACAAAGTTAAATTTTTTCTTCTTATGACCAGAACTGTTAAGATTTACTCTCTGGCAACTTTCAAATATGCACAATATCATTGATTATAGTCACCTCTCTATACATTGTGTCCCCAGGACTTATTTATTTTATGACTGAAACTTTGTATTTCTTGACCCCCTTTCACTCATTTTACCCACTTCCCAACCTCTGTCTCCTCAGGCAACCATCATTCTGTTCTCTGTATCTATGAGTTTGTTTTGTTTGTCCATTTGTTTTGTTTTGCAGATTCCACATATAAGTGAGATCATATGGTTTTTGTCTTTCTCTGTCCAACATACTTCACATAGCATAATAACCTTGAGTCCACCATTTTGTTGTAAATGGCAAGATTTTCATTCTTTTTTATGGCTAAATAGTATTCTATTGTATATATGTATCACATCTTCTTTACTTCTTCGTTCATTCTTCATTCAAACTAGGTTGTTTCCATATTTTGGCTTTTGTAAAAACTACTGTGAAAACAGAGGAGTGCATATATCTTTTCAAATTAGTGTTTTGCTTTCCTCTGGATAAATACCCAGAAGTGGGATTGCTGGATCATATGGTAGTTTTATTTTTAATTATTTGAGGAACCTCCACACTGTTTTCCAGAGTGGCTTTGCCAATTTACATTCCAATCAGCAGGGCACAAGGGTTCCCTTTTCTCCACATTCTTGCCAATAGTTGGTATTTCTTGTCTTTTAGGTGTGAGGTCATATCTCATAATGGTTTTGATTGGCATTTTCATGATGATCAGTGATATTGAGCATCTTTTCATATGCCTGTTCAACATCTGTATGTCTTCTTTGGAAAAATACCTCTGCCCAATCTTAATCAGATTATTATTTTTATTTATTTATTTATTTATTTTTTGCTGTTGAGTTGTATAAGTTCTTTATTTATTTTGGATATTAACTCCTTTTCAGATATATGATTTGCAAATATTCCTCCCACTCAGTAGAATGTCTTTTCATTTTGTTGATAGTTTCCTTTGTCGTGCAGAAGCTTTTAAGTTTTATGTAAGTCCACCTTGTTTTTTTGTGCTTTTGTTGTCTTTGCTTTTGGAGTCCAATCCAAAAAATCACCAAACCAGTGTCAAAGAGCTTGCCACCTATGTTTTCATCTATGGGTTATATGGTCTCAGGTCTTACATTCAAGTCTTCAATCCATTTTGAATTGATTTTTGTGTGTGGCATAAGGTAGTAGTCTAGTTTCATGTTTTTGTATGTGGCTGTCCAGTTTTCCCAACACCATTTATTGAAGAGACTCTCCTTTCACCATTTTATGTTCTTAACTCCTTTGTTATAAATTAATTGACCATATATCTGTGAGTTCATTTCTGGGCTCTCTATTCTGTTCCACTGATCTGTGTGTTGATTTTTATGCCAATACCATATTGTTTTGATTACTGTAGCTTTGTGGTATAATGTGAAATACATGAGCACAATGCCTCCACCTTTGTATTTATTTCTCAAGATTGCTTTAGCTACTTGGGGGTCTTTTATAGTTCCATACAAATTTCATGATCATTTGTTCTATTTTTATGAAAAATACTATTAGAATTTTGATAGGGATTGCATTGATTGCTTTGGGTATTGTGGACATTTAACAATATCAACTCTTCCAACCAATGAGCACAAAATATCTTTCCATGTATTTGTTCCTTCTGCAACTTCTTTCATCAATGGCTTATCATTTTCAGTCTTTCTCCTCCTTGGTTCAGTTTATTCCTAGGTATTTTTATAAGTAAATAGTATTTTCTTAATTTCTCTTTCTGATAGTTTTAGTGTATAGAAACACAACATACTTTTATACGATGATTTTGTACTGCAAATTTACAGAATTTGTTCATTAGTTCCAACAGTTTTTTTGAAGATTTTAGGGCTTTCTATATATAAAATCATGCCATTCATAGTGACAATTTTACTTCTTCCTTTCCCATTTGAATGGCTTTTATTTCTTTTTCTTGCCTAATTGCTGTGGCTAAGACTTCCAATACTATGTTGACTAAAAGTGGCAAGAATGGGCATCCTTGTCTTGTTTCTGTTCTTAGAGGAAAAATTTCAGCTTTTCACTCTTGAGTATATTAGCTGTGGGTTTGTCATTTATGGCCTCTATTATGTTGAGCTATGTTGCTTTTTTACCCTTTTTGTTGAGAGTTTTTATCATAAAAGATGTTGAACTTGTCATATGACTTATCTGCATTCATGAAGTTGATTATATGATTTTTATTCTTCCTTTTTTTAATATGATGCATCACTTGATTTGCAGGTGTTGAACCATCCTTGCATCCCTGGAATAAATTCTACTTGGTCATGGTTTGTGATCCATTTAATGTATTGTTGAAATTGGTTTGCTAATATTTTGTTGAGGATTTTTGCCTTGATGTTCCTTAGGGAGATTGGCCTGTAATTTTCTCTTTTTGTGCTTTTGTGCTTTCTGGTTTTGGTACTGAGATAATGCTGGCCTCATAAAATGAGTTTGCAAATATTCCCTCCTCTTCAATTTTTTGGAGGACTTTGGGAAGGATGGGTATTAAATTTTTGAATGTTTGGAAGAATTCAACAGTGAAGCCTTCTGGTCTTAGATTTCTGTTTGTTGGGATGTTTTGATGACTGGTTCAACCTCCTTACTAGTCATCAGTTTACTCAGATTATCTATTTCTTCATGATTCAGCCTTTGAAGATGGCATATTTCTAGGAACTTGCCCATTTTTTTCCTAGATTGTCCAATTTGTTGGCATATAATTATTTCTAGTAGTCTCTTATGATCCTTTGTATTTCTGTGGTATTAGTTCTAATTCTCCTCTTTCATTTCTGATTTTATTTATTTGAGAGCTTTGCAGGGATTTTTTGTGTGTGTGTGAGTCTAGCTAAAGATTTGGCAATTTTGTTTATCTCTTCAAACAACCAACTTTTAATTTCATTGATCATTTCTATTGTCTTTTTAGTTTCTCTTTCATTTACTTCTGCTCTCATCTTTATTATTTCCTTCCTTGTACTAACTTTGGACTTTGTTCTTTTTCTAGATCCTTTAGGTGCAAAGTTAGATTGCTTATTTGAGATTTTTTACATGTTTCTTGAGGTAGGTTTGTATCACTATGAACTTCCCTCTTAGTACTGCTTTTGCTACATCCCATAGATTTTGGTATGTTTTATTTCCTTTTTCATTCACCTCAGTGTATTTTTTGATTTCTCCTTTGATTTCTTAGTTGATCCATAAATGTTCAGTAGCATGTTGTTTAATCTCCACATATTTGTGATTTTTCCAGTTTTCTTCTAATCGATTTCTAGGTTCATGATAGTTGGAAAAGATGTTCAATGTGATTTTAATCTTTAATTTATTGAGACTTGTTTTGTGGCTTAACATATGACCTATCCTGGAGATTGTTCCATGTGCACTTAAGAAGAATGTGCATTCTGCTGCCTTTGAATGGGATGTTCTGTATATATCTATTAAATCCATCTGGTCTAATGTGCTGTTTAAGGACACATTCTTTCCTTACTGATGATCTGTCTGAATGAGCTATCCATTGATGTAAGTGGGATGTTAAAATCCCTTAATATTACTGTATTGCTCTCAGTCTCTCCCTTTAGGTCTGTTAATATTTGTTTTAAATATTTAGGTGCTCTTATGTTGGGTCCATAAATATTTACACATATTAACCCTTGTTGGATTAACCACTTTATCATTATGTAAGGTCATTTGTTTTTTATTACAGTCTTTGTTTTAAAGCCTATTTTGTATGATAGTATAGCTACTCCAGCTTTCTTTGGTTTCTATTTGCATGACACATTTTTTTTTTATTCCTTTACTTTCGGTCTGTATGTGTCCTTACATCTGAAATGAGTTTCTTGTAGGAAACTTAGGGATGGATCTTGTTTTTTAGAAACCTATTCAGACACTCTATGTTTTTTGATTGACGAATTTAGTCCATTTAAATGTAAATTAATTATTGATAGGTGTGTACTTAATTGTTGCCATTTTGCTAAATGTTTTCTGGTTGCTTTGTATTGTAGTTTCTCTCCATTCCTTTCTTCTTTTCTCTCTTCCCCTTCTTTAGGGGAGAAAGGGAATGACTTTCTGTAGTGCTATGATTGCATCCCTTTCTCTCTTTTTTTTTTTAAGATTTTATTTATTTATTTGAGAGAGAGAGAATGAGAGACAGAGAACATGAGAGGGAGGAGGGTCAGAGGGAGAAGCAGACTCCCTGCCGAGCAGGGAGTCCAATGCGGGACTCGATCCAGGGACTCCAGGATCATGACCTGAGCCAAAGGCAGTTGCTTAACCAACTGAGCCACCCAGGCGCCCCCCTTTCTCTTTTTTATTATTACTATTATTATTATTAGGTGTATCCACTATAGCATTTTGCTGTATGGTTACCATAAGGCTCTCATAAAACAGCCTATCAATGTAACAGTCTAATTTTTTTTAAATTTTTTTGAGAGAGAGAGAGAGCAGGGGGAGAGGTGGGGAGAGGGAGAGAAGCAGACTTCCTGTGGAGTGCAGAGCCTGACATGGGCTCAATCTCATGACCCTGAGATCATGACCTGAGCCCAAATCAAAAGTCAGACACTCATGGGGCACCTGGGTGGCTCAGATGGTTAAGCATCTGCCTTTGGCTCAGGTCATGATCCCAGGGTCCTGGGATTGAGCCACATATTGGGCTCCTAGCTCGGCAGGGAGTCTGCTTCTCCCTCTCTCTCTGCCTCTCACCATGCTTGTGATCTTGCTCTCTCTCAAATGAATAAATAAAATCTTAAAAAAAAAAAAAAGAATCAGACCCTCAGCCAACTGAGCTACCCAGGTGCCCCAACAGTCTATTTTAAGTTGATAGCAACTTAAGTTTGAATACATTTCAAAACTCTACATTTTTACTGCCCCCCCTCAAGATTTTATGTTTTTGATGTCACATTTTACATCTTTTTATTTTGTGTATCCTTTAACTATTATTGTAATTATAGCTATTTTTACTTTTGACTTCAACCTTCATACTAGCTTTATAAGTGAAAAATCCTCTGCCTTTTACTATGTATTTACTTTTATCACAGGGATTTTTACTTTTATATTTTTTCATTACTAATTAGTGCCCCTTTTATTCAGCTTAAAGAAGTCCCTTTAACATTTTTTTTAAATGATTTTATTTATTTATTTGAGAGAGAGAGAGAGCATGAGTCAGGGAAGGAGCAGAGGGAGAGGGACAAGCAGACTCTGTACTGAGTGCAGAGCCTGATGCAGGGCTTGATCTCATGACCCTGAGATCATGACTTGAGCCAAAATCAAGAGTTGGATGCTTAACCCACTGAGCCACCAAGGTGCCCCTCCCTTCAACATTTTAATGAAAGGCTGGCTGAATGGTGATGAACTCCTTTAGCTTTTGCTCATCTGGAAAACTCTGTATCTCTCCTTCAATTCTGAATGCTAAACTTGGTGGGTAGAGTATTTTTGTTAGGAAGTTTTTCCTTTTAGTGCTTTGCATGTATCATACCACTCTCTTCTGGTCTGTGAAGTTTATGCTGAAAATCTAATAGTCACATGGGCATTCCTTTGTATGTACCAAGTTGTTTTACTCTTGCTGCTTTTAAGATTCTCTCTTTAACTTTTGGCATTTTCATTATGTATCTTGGCATGGATCTCTTCGGATTCATCTTGTGTGGAACTTTCTGGACTTCCTGGATCTGGATATGTGTTTTCTTCCCCAAGTCAGGGAAGTTTTCAGACATTATTTATTCAAATACATTTTCTGCCCTTTTCTTTTTCTCTTCTCTTCCTGGGACCTCTATCATGTCAATATTATTATTCTTGATGTCCCATAGGTCCTTTAAGCTATCTTTAGTTTTTAAATTCGTCTTTCTTTTTGTTTCTGTGTGTGGGTGAGTTCTACTGCCCTGTCTTCCAGATCACTGATTCTTTCTTCTGCTTCATCTAGCCTGCTGCTGAACCCTCTATTGTAGTGTTCAGTTCATTTATTGTATTCTTAAGCTCTGTGACTTCTGTTTGGTACTTTCTTATATAAGAAAGAAAGGAAGGGAGGGAGAGAGGGAGGGAGGAAGGAAGGAAGGAAGGAAGGAAGGAAGGAAGGAAGGAAGGAAGG